>NC_137612.1:35510379-35655379 GCF_963280865.1 Gymnoscopelus braueri | reverse complement strand
AAACCTTTCTTACTTCAAAGGAGACATGACTCAGTAGCATCTAATTACAATATGTTTCAAGGAAATGACTTTCAGACCCGTCATTAATGAATACATCTTGAGGTTGACATGGGGTCCTTTGACTGCAATAATAAATTGAGTGCAGTATGAACAATATATTATTGAACATCTAAAGGTATGATTCAGCCATTAAAGTATTACTGACTCAGCAGCAGTCCTACAGATATTTCTGATGTCACAGAGTACTGGCAATAAGATTATTCATCTCATGAATCACTTCAGCTATCTGATGTACCCAGAACTTGAATTCCTAGTTTACCTAATGTTTTTGAATTTTGAATTATGATTCAGCAATTGATGTTACAAAATCTCAGAGAAGACTTCTACTCTTGGGTCTGACAGCTGCCAAAAAGTTGAGATTTGAGATCTACAAGCTTTATAAGCTCTACAAGCTCTACAAGCTGTGCGCTTGTAGATCGGCTATATTTTTGGCTAATGTTCCCCCCAGAATATGGACGCTGCCACGCTGGGATTCAAGTGGTTAACGGTGCAAAGGGAAATACAACTGACACCTGGTACAAAGCGTTGGAGAAGGTTGAAATGTTATTAGCCAAGACTGTGAAATAACATCTGTGACTGCACATAAATGTATACCTTTAACAAGATATGGTTACTTTATTTTCCCTGGGGCAGGATATCACGTTAATAACTGATGTTTTGTTATTTCTTATTTATGTCTATACAATTTGTGCTTATGTGTGTAATAAGTATGGATATATGTACTGTATGTGGGCATATGTGTATAAGTACATTGTTTGTGTTGTGAGAGAGAGAGAGAGAGAGAGAGAGAGAGAGAGAGAGAGAGAGAGAGAGAGAGAGAGAGAGAGAGAGAAAGAGAGAGAGAGAGCCCTTTATTAAACCTTTTTACTTTTCAATTTATTGAAAATGGGGATAGGGGCAATCTTAAATACTCACTGGAGGTACTAACAAGAGACTTCTTTGCCCGGGTCCCCCAGGGCTCTATACTAGGTCCGCTCCGTTTTTCCCTCTACACCAAATCCTTTTTCCGAAATAAGGAGATCTGCTATTTCCTATGGATGTTCACCCCATAACAACATTTATGCGGGTACTGCAGGTATACAATTTTTCTAGAATTACACAGCTCACACTTTTTTCTTGGGTATAGACTACTTATAAAAAGGGCACATTCTCAGGGAAATAACATGCCCTCTGGTGAATTATGTACAGGACCCCCAGCAATGGACTATGCTGTAAGCATGTTGTCATTCTGAGTTTAAATCCTGGTACCAAGAATGCTTTGGACTGTGGGCAGTTAAATAGGCAGCAGAGGGGTGTCTCTACACAGGGTCGTGTCTGACTACTGATGTCATTCCACTGGTCTTACCAGGCGACAGGATGACTCCAGCGCGGGTAAACTGAGGAGCCATTGGTTAAATATGGAGCTCCTTAATGTGGCACTGTAGTAAATTGACACATGGCGAACTTGTTATTTGAAAACTGTTCTGGAAAAGGAGAGATATTTAGAGTAACGTTGTGTATGTTCATATGTATAATATATGTGTCATATTATTTTCTTTTTTTTATCGTGCAGTGTTTTTGTGCAAAGGTGTTTGTACAGGGAAGGGAACCTACTACTATCACTTTAGCTAATAGGTCTACTAATCCAATAGAGTGTGGAACTGCTGTAAGGGTTCAGATGAAAACATTTACAGTTACTTACTGTAATGCTGTAATGGGATATATATGAAATATAATTGAACATCTCTGTATACAAGAAAACAAACAAGCACCTCATCTGATGAAATATCCTAATTAAATAATCAACAAGGGCTAAGTAATGTTTTTAACAAAAAGAAGTGTTGATATTAATTGCAGTGGCACATGATATGAGAGCTAAATGAAGGCCACGTCTTGTTTACAGCATGCAGTAAACATTGCCAAAGGTTTAAATGTGGACGTGTTGTTATCATTTATTCATGTGCTCTCTGTCTAGAGGATGTGATTTGAGCCTTGTGAGTGTTCCAGTCCCACCGTGAGACCAGCCGAAGCATCTGTTGGCAAGCAGTGTGATGAGAGAACACACACAGTCACAAACACACACAACCCCTCCCACATAGGTATGTGCAAAACTCACACAGAAGAAACAAACTCACTCGTGTAAACAGTGGCCTACAAGATGACACGCACGCACGCGTACGCACGCGTACACACACGTACGTACGTACACACACACACACAAACACACACACACAGTGTCACACACACAGTGATATACATACATGTACACGCATACATATATTACACACACACACACACAGCTATAATTAAAATGCAGCATTATTTCTTCTTTCGTGCTGTACACTGCAGAGGGTCTGAGGCATCAGTCTTGAACTGCACCAGTAAAACCACTATAAAAACCTCCTTTCCCATTAAAGCCACTGTAAAACCCTGTTTCCCCTACCCATGTACATGTATGTTACAAAGGCCAGGCTCACCCACCCAGTCTTGGCATCTTCACAAACAGTACATGCTGGTCTAGTGAGTACAAGCTGATGTAGCCGTACTGTACATAAGCACTCTGAAAGTACTGCCAGTGCAGTGCTCTACATTATCAGCATTTTAATGGTATCAATGACGAAGCAAATTCAAATCAGTGGAGAAAACACACAACTCCATCCCTGTTTCTATAATGGTTTTCCCACTGGGACCTGCTTGACAGAAACATGTTTATTTGTATTCTCAGAAATAAGACAAAAAAACGTGGTGTACAGTACAGTAGGAGCAGGTGCAGTAACTACATCAGATGTTATAATGTATACATGTTAATAGATTTCCCAAACACACACACACACACACACACACACACACACACACACACACACACACACACACACACACACACACACACACACACACACACACACGTGCGTGCACACGCGCACATGTCGGTTTCACTCACATTTGGGGACATTCCATTGACACAGATTCATTCCTTCTCTCCTTACTCTAACCCCAACCATAACGGCACCAATTATGTCTACAATTGGACATGCATCCTCAATCAACCGGTTTGATGTCCAAAATGTGTCCCTTTTCAGGGACACACACACATGCACACACACGCGCACACACACACACACACACACACACACACACACACACACACACACACACACACACACACACACACACACACACACACACACACACACACACACACACACACTCACTCACTCACTCACTCACTCTACTGTATTCTTTCTAGTCCACTCACCAGCTCTGAGGCTCTGGGGTAAGCTGCTGGTGAAGTGCTAAAGAGAAGCCGAAGAAGGTCCCTCCGTCTCCCAACTTGTGCAGAGTGTGAGCAGTATCCAGGTTAAAGCCAGAGGTCAGGCTCAGCAGAGTCAGCAGTACTATCCAAAGACAGGGACAAGGTGAGGTGCTTCCATGTTGCACTGGGGCTGCCATGGCAAAGTGCAGCTCCGTCAGCGGAGCAAGTCCAGTTCAAGAGGAGAGCACGCTTTGATCCCTTTGTGGCCCCCCCAGGCCAGAAGGAAAAGAGAGAAAAGGAAGAAGTCCAGCGTAATTCACCTCTCCTCTCCTTTCCTCTCTCCACTCTCAAGCCTCTGTAGATGTCTGCCTTGTTTTCAGGCTTGTCTCTATCTCTCTGTGCTGTCCTGGCTCTGAAGTCCGTTTGCTGCTGTCAGTCTATGGAGCAGCCTGAGAAAATGTGGCCGTGTGCAGGCTAGCATGTGTGTGTGTGTGTGTGTGTGTGTGTGTGTGTGTGTGTGTGTGTGTGTGTGTGTGTGTGTGTGTGTGTGTGTGTCTGTCTGTGAGTGAGTGTGTGTGTGTGTGAGAGCAGCACGAGTGTGCATCTCCTCTGGATGTGTGTGTGTGCGTGCCTCCCCCCTCCTCTAGTGTTCTCCCTGCTTGCTCTGTGTGTGACTGAGGGATACAGCGGACAAGTGCCTTGAATAGCCTGCTCACTCCTCCCCCTACCCTCTCTTTCAATCCCTCTCCACCCCCCCCCCCCACAGCACCACCACCAGAACCCCCACCCCACCCCACACACACACACACACACACACACACACACACACACACACACACACACACACACACACACACACACACACACACACACACACACCCCTCCCTCCACCTCCTGCTCCCCTCTCAGCTGACATCAACACTCAAGGGACTGCTGCCAAAATACCAGGCAAGGTTGTCAAGATACTTGGACGCCACTGAATAGGGAGAGGTTGAAAAGACAGCAGACTGTTTTATCTGTTGAGCTCACACGGTCCAGACTGCATCACTTTCTCTGGACACCGGTTACTGTACAGATACTGTATGCCTCTGCACGTCCCTGGAAGAGGGACAGAGTCTTGGGCAACAGAGGATGCAGATTGCAGATAGATGGTGCTGGTGGTGGGGATGGAGGAGGTCACTGATTTCGAGGGTTTTCTCGAGAACCTGAGCTCGAAGGGCGCTTGATGTCTAACTTCTAGCGGCGGCCATGTGGAATGAATGTGGGAGACAAAAGGAGCCAAAATGTGCACAGTGACCCAGTAAACTTTATTACAGACCTTCAAGTCTTCTGAATAGAAAGGAGTAGGAGAGCTGTGGGTGTTGTGACAGACAGAGCAATGTTAGCCAGGAGACATAATCATGAAAATTGAAAACTACTAAATGAATACTAAATACACAGTTAGGGGCGGGCAAATATAGTATCATAAAATAAGCCACCACTTACCATGCACTGTTGATAGAATATTGCAAGCTGCACAGTAACATCCTCCGTTAATGTATCAATTTCTAACTCTGAGAATGTATGAATGTAACAAAATAGAGCCTTGCAGGTCCAAATTTAATTACATTTGTTCACTCTCAGAGTTAAATGAACACTCAGGATTTGACTGTTTTGACAGACGCCTTGCTTTCTTTTGCTGGTGTCTGTCAATGTTTCAGTGCAGCAGAGTTCAAGGGTTAAGTCATGCCCTCCCTGCATTGTTTCACAGAATGCCATGTCTTGTCCACAGCTGCTGTATTTTCACCAGCTGATTTCTGGTCCCGTCTTGTGTCTGTACAGCTGTCTGTGAACCTGGTCACCTCAACTGTCCCGCACCCATAAACCTCACACTCTGCACCCAAAACACGTGTGGTTTTCAGGGTGATTGACATCTGTGTTGTTGGTTACTCTTTAATTTGAATTGAACAATTGATATTTGCTCTCAAAGAAAACAAATATATGTGTGTATTTGTTTCTGGTAGCATGCACCTTCAAAGATAAAGTCTGATCAAATGTTGTTTGTATGTTTTTCTTGTGTTGCATATCTTGGTGCAGCATGCTCTTGTGCAGATTTCTCTTTTGATCCACTTAGCATGCATCTGCCCTCTGCTGCCTGTAAGTGGTACAGGAATAAAACTAATATGAACTTCAATTGTATCTGCAAGGGATCATATTTACTCCATCTGGTGCATTATCAGGATATTGTTTTTTAGGAATTATCCTTATCACTCCCAATCTTTTACATGTTTCTAGGGTCAGAGGGTGATCTCTTAAGTGCAACTAAATACGCCTTTGTCATAATAGGAGCATAGACACTTGTATTTGTATTGGGTGCAAGTCAACTCTTATCCATAGTAATGGAACAAATCACACTCTGGGGAGTGTAAACTTTGTTCTCAAGTCTCTTTCCAAGGATGTAAGGAAGGTACACCACACCTATATTTCAACAAAGCATGTTGGGAAGAACTGAGCCATGGGACTGTCACATAGAGGCCGTTGTCAGCTACGGGGGCAGCTGTAGCAGAGTGGGTAGAGAGGCTGTGTGGAATCGGAAAGACGCCGGTTTGACCATTGGCTCACCCAGTCTACGTGTAAAAGTGTCCCTGAGCAAGACACTTAACCACTACCTGCCCCCCTGTACTGTATTAATAGCACCCACTGCTTCTGCAAGTTAGGATGGGTAAATGTAGAATTCCAGATATGCGCAAATACTAGGCTGAAAGGGGACACAATTATTATTATTATCATTATTTAAGAAGGCCACAATCACAATCACAATCTCACTCCCACACTCACCTAGTAAAGAGTGCCTGCTTAATATATAAAAACTGAAAGAACATGGGATTCAAACAGGTATCCAGTGATCTGCATTGTGGTCTGACCCATTATTCATGTAGTATCATGCAACTAACTTTGACTTGACATAAAAAACAACCCAGTCATGATTCCAAAGAGAGCAAGAAAAGGCAGGAATGGAGTGGGACTTTGAGAGAATGCTGAAAATGTCTTAATGGTAGCATGGGCAGGAGGCCAGACGAGGATGCCTATGGACAGAGAACAAAGCCCAGTCAGAGGGAGGGGTGGAAAAGAGGAGAAAAAAAGGAGAAGAAAGGGAAAGGAGGGGAACAATAGTGATGCCTAGCTGTAAAGACTATCATGCCAGATTGTTCGTGACACATGCATCGCAACACAAGGTCCCATTAGCAGTCTGAGCCACACTTCAAGGAGAGGTAGCTTATTTTAGATGGCAGCACTTACAGGCAGGGTCATTTTCCACACTCCCTCTTTAGCCCCCATCACTACTGAGATATGCTTAATTTAGACTCCATCGTACGACGGTGCTGCGTGCCGGAAATAACAGATCTACAAGCACACAACTCGTTGCATTGTGGGCTTGTAGGTTGTCTATTTACGGCGTGAAACAACGTTCATATGACAAAGTATAAATCACGCTATACAGCCATAGTCAGCACTGTTATGATTAATGGATAGCTGGCCGGCTTCTATAAGAGGAGATGGTGCTGGTTATTAGGCTACTAAACATGAAATAGTGTTACAATGTTTTATTTTCAGGGGAATTGAATAGCTCATAGATTAATACCACATATTTAGGACGTTTCTCGGCAGCAATCAGTTTTTTTTTATCATCTTCATCAGAAAAAAACAAGCAACAAAATGCTAAGAAAATGTAGCTAAACACATTATCGTTTTTATAGATTATTAAAAAAGCATAGTAACAAAAACCTTCTTATGTGCATACAGTATGATGTGCTAGACAGACTAAAGAGAATAAATAGTAACGTCAGTGCAGATTCACTGCCATCCAAATGATATGTATGTACAATTATCGCCACCTTGTGGAACTTAGTGATACATGCAGTCCTTGTGTAAAATCTGTACATACTGTACATACATGTAGTTAAAGCAGGGCTGTTCAGATAAAGGTATTTTGGGCCTGATGATTCACACACATATGAAACATATATATATATGTTGGCCAGACTGTCCATCATACCACTCCTCTGACAAAGCCTTAACGTGCTCATTACCATTGACATAGCAATTATTTGTTGTGTTTTCACCACACGTCATGTTCATCTTAAATTAAGTTTAGCTGAAATTGTATTTTTTGGTAAAGAAGAGGTTCATTATTTCATTTCTATTACGTCGTCTACTAACCATTTTCTTTTCAGAAGCCTTGTTTCATTTCTTCCTGTTCTGTCAAAAACATCTGTAATTTGCAAATGGACAAATGATAGTATTCTAACCTGGGTAAAGATAGGGTGAAAGGAGTGTTGATGTAGTCTTGCATGTAGACTAAGCAGTCTTTAATATGAAGGGTTGTAGGAGGGCGGAATTGCCCGTTCGTCTGAATATGGTGTCGGTGCACTGGGCTGGGTAAGTGGTTGTAAAGGGTACATTTGCTGCCCCTCACTGAACGCAGCATGGCTGTATGGTCCTGAAGGTGACGAGTAGCTTGGACCAACTACAAAAAAAGAAGACAATTGAAAAATAATCGTGCTCCTATTTTCTTTCTTTCTTTCTTAGAAGTTGAAAAACAGTATGACACACAGTGCAGAAAATAAATGAAGAGTAAGATGCCACAGTCAGCATGCTTGATTACAGTAATCAAGCATGCTATAAATGCGTAACAATCACTAGCCATGTCTTGCATTGTGGGATGCGCCAGGAATAAGTTACATTCATCCAGCTTTTATGCCAGATACTTAACGGGCAATAATTGACCACTGCCACATTCTAATAGATACCATAGCTTGTTGGGTTTTTAGAAATGTTATAATACAAAGCAGAAACATACCAACTTCCATAGGCCTATATGATGGAGGTGGTGCTGAGGGCATGGGCGACCCATGGCCCTGAGGCATGGGCTGGACTCCGTAGCCTGGCTGAAGAGGCATAGATTGGTAGACTGGGCAGTGCCCTCCCTGGTAGGACTGTGGATGTCCCGGTGAGGCCTGTGGCTGCTGGGGTGTGGGGACTAACATGGTATGAGTGGTGGCGTTTATCACAGCTGCGGAGAAAGTCATAGTCTTACTTAGTTTGTCATTTAAAGGTAGGGTAAGTGATTTACTTTGGTTAAAATAAGAGTTAAATAGCTCTATATTCTGATAGTACTCATTGCTATAGAGTGTTTGTTCAGTAAAAGGAGTCTCCCATCCATGTCTCTCCAGCTCTTTATTAAACAGAAAATGCATTTTCAGTGCTCTCTCCTGATTGGCTTAAATTTTTACACCTACCTGAAAATGTACTATATTCTGTTTACTAAAGAGCTGGAGAGACCCCTGTGACCGATCAAACACTCTGTAGCAATTATTATTATCAGAATATAGTACTTAAACCTTTTTAACAAAAAAAAAAGAAACCCCCAAAAAATATCACTTACCCTACCTTTAAGCACCTATTCAGAGTTTAGTCTACTGATTTTTGTAACACATTTTCAAATCTACTTTCTGAACCAAAACAGGAACACATTCTACCGCTGAGTCATAGATCATCATCAACGTGAAATCACTTTTAGCCTACACTGTTGGCTGCTGAACTAGTTTGAGCAAGTTTTTGGTAATGACAGCTCTTGGATGGATGGATTACATCAAATGCTCTTAAAGGGGAAATCCACCCATTTTCAATATTTAACTATGTCATTAATATAGCATAAAGGAGTTGTGTGGAAATAAGAAAAAATTAAAAAAAAAATTAACATTGCAAAAAAATTTAACATTGCAAAAAAATTAACATTGCAAATTACACTGTGATGACTCATCATGGTGTAATTTGCAATGTTAATTTTTTTGCAATGTTAAATTTTTTTGCAATGTTAATTTTTTTTTTAATTTTTTCTTATTTCCACACAACTCCTTTATGCTATATTAATGACATAGTTAAATATTGAAAATGGGTGGATTTCCCCTTTAAGTAATGCACTTGAGTCGATGTAGTCATTGTTGTTGAGTACTTGTAACTTGAGTGTCACCCAAACAAAAATATGCAATAACTTACTTCCCATTCATATCAACTATGAGAATCAGCTTACTTTATTACATTACATACATACATACACAAGTACAGATGATGAATTAAGGGACACAGATAAGATAACCATGAGACGTCAACCTAAACTAAACCAGGAATCAAACTGTCCAACTTAATGACTTACGATTACGACTGCGATTTCGACGACACTTCTTGTACAGGAAGCAGCATGGGGAGACACAGCAAATTATGAGACCCACACAGATGATGAAAGGGAGGATACTGCCCACGACAGCACCAATGATGTAGGGAATTTTACTTGTTCTCCTGGGGGCAAAAAAAACAACGTCAATATTCCATTGATTAAACATCACAAAGCTCAGTTGGTATATGTATTCCTTGGTGTTAAGGAAGTCAAAAAGTGCATTGGTTGTCAAATGAACTAATACCATTGCTTGGTAGACTGCCCATATACTGTACTGTGATTGAAAGAGTCTAATGCTAATTTGCATACTTAAGCATGTGTTGAATCCACATGCAGTACACCAGGGGTCTGGGACCCCCTAGGGGGTCCTCAGAGTTACTACAGGGGTGTTGTGATATTGATAAGGCTGCCCCCTGGGGGCACGCAGTTAGTTCTGAATAAAGATGGCGGACTGATAAGACACAGACCCGGTCTCTCTGTTTGTTGTGATATTGATAAGGCTGCCCCCTGGAGCACGCAGTTAGTTCTGAATAAAGATGGCGGACTGATAAGACACAGACCCGGTCTCTCTCATATTATTGCAAGGGGGGCCACCAAATCTTTGTGTGATAGGATTCTTTTTTCTTTTACATTAACCATTTTTTGGGGGTAATGTAATTCATTTTTACTTGAACCCCAGAATCCCTATTCTGAGGAGAACTTCAGCCAAAAATAGCCGATCTACAAGCTCACAACGCCTCGCAGCACTTCTCTCAGCTAAGGGGTCCTTGGCCTGAAAAACGTTGAAGACCCCTGCAGTACACTATACTTATACCTCTGAGGACAGCGGCCTTGTTCCTCTTCAGACAGACGATGTTTAGCATCAGAGCAGCAGTATCTTTTGTTGCAGTCTCCACAGCAGAAGTAGTTGCTCCCTGAGTAGCCACATTGCTGGACATCATGGTAATCACCACTGGTGTCCCAATAGCCTTTGCAGACTGTTATGGCTAGTGTAAGTGTGAAATTTAAGAAGCAAATATTATGGGATGAGAGGTTTAATCGGTAAGACAAAGGGGGGAAAAAATGGTATAGTGCCGTGGGAAGCATGCTTGTTCCCTCACAAGTACACGTCATGTCAACACAAAGGTGCAATGCATGCATAGACAGACACACCCCTACATGTAGGTACAGTACCATAAAGTAAAATTAAAGTGAGAGGATTTTAATTACTAAATCAGTTACATTTCCTACTAATTTAGAAAATAAGTTATTCAAATCAATTTTATAAAAGAAAGTTATAGCCTACAATCAAACACAGTTTAATACTCATTTGATTCATATCAGTTAGTTCCTATAGTTAGTTCTGCTTCAGTTGTCATTGCGATTAAACAAACAGGAAGTCGTTCAAATGACCATGAATCTCTTCATTGTAAAATAAAGCCAAAATAAATTAAAAACCTCACCTGACACAGTCGGGAGTAGAGTCACACCTAAAAGACAGAGAAGAGTGGATAATACACCTAACGCCATAGCTGCACAGTCTACTGATTTGCTGCAAGGTAACAGAAAGGAAAATTGTTGTTTCAACCTGCTGAACAACATTCCACACCTTTGTCATCACCAACAACATTTGGCCAACTCTTTTTTTTTTACTGAAGCAAATGCTGATCACTTGATTCATTAATCAAGGGGGGTATTTTTTATAGAACTTTGTGGTAAATAATCAAATATGTTTACACGTTGTGCTTACAACCTTAGGCCTTTAATTTGGAGAACACAGACTGGCAGATTGACCTTCATATCGTTTTTGAATAGAGTATCCATCCAGACACACAACTTGAAGTCACTTAAAAGAAAAAAGAAAACAAATAAAAACAACAACACAGGATACAGAATCAAATAGTCACTCATATTTACTGAGACTGTTAACGCTGTTTATAGCCTATACTTTGTCAAAGTAAGGACACAAATTCAGCAAAACCTACATTGCAGTTATTAGTTACAAGTTATTGCAATAGCCTAAACATTATGCATGCCATATACCCGTATTTTCCGCACTATAAGGCGCACCGTCAGTGCGCCTTATAATCCGATGCGCCTTATATATGTATCAATATTGGTTCCCTTGGTTTCCGCACTATAAGCCGCACCGTCAGTGCGCCTTATAGTGCGGATGCGCCTTATAATGCGGTGCGCCCTATATATGAAAATAATACATTTATTGAAGGTGCGCCTTATACTCAGATGTGCCTTATAGTGCGGAAAATACGGTATACACAGAACTCACAGAGCTTGCTCTTACTGTGTCCATCTCTGAAACATGAAGATGAAAGAAAAGGTGCGCTCTTTCCTTGTAAAATGGTATGTTAAGCGGGAGGAAGGGTTCAGTTTAAGCCGCCAATGAAGGCTCAACTGAGCTGAAATGCAAGACCATATTTTCGTTTGTTTTCAACACTTAACCATGAATAATTACAGGCTTTTAAATGCAAGACAAAGTGCGTTACACTCTTTTGGAAACTTTTAACTTATGCAATACCATGCGAGGAAAGAAAGTAATTTCCAAAACAGTTTTGTAACTTTATACCACTTCACTTAACCATCTCAAAGCAAATTTCTTGTACAGAAAAGTTGAGAACCTGCATATACTAGCCCGGTCTGTGACCTACCACTCCACTGTCAGGGAGGTCACAGACAGGGCTAGCAGTAGACAAGATGTGTTCATGCACCCCTCCCGTCCCCTCAGTAAGCAAGACACAGAATTGATGGATTGGTCATATATTTACAGACAAACTGAGTTTGAAAGACATTGTGACATCCAAAGAGGAAGGTATTTTGTGTTGCAAAATAACCAGATTGGGGATTCTTACACCCCAGAGAATAGAGGTTACACATAATCTGACCACAGTGAAACTGCAGAATGGCTTGGTAAGTTAATCAGAACCACAATAGTAGTTATAAAATCACAACATTATTTGGTAAAGCAACAGATAGGCATAGCTATAGGTAAATATTTCACAAAATACATATTTATTTTTCCCAAAGCATATGCCACAAAACATGGATAACCATGGTGAAAAAACAGTGAATAGAAAATGGTTAAATAGTAAAAAAAAAACTCATTTGTGACTCAAACTAGAAGACCTAACTGAGGATGGAGGTCAATTGCAAAATGGCAGACAGTCTGCACTTACTGAAAATGAAAGACTTCCCATCACCAGTGAAGCAAGAGTGGAAAGACATTATTTCCTCAAACAAATTGTGTAAATGTCAAAACACAAATAAATAGAACATAGTTTAGTTGAAATGTCGGGTTAAAGAAGGCACAGTTGTCTCTTGCACTGGGTTTCCATAATTATTCCTGCTTTGCTTACAAATGACTTGACAGTGCAGTCAACTGAATATAGAGGAATAAATCCTGTGCTGTGGTCGTTTCATTCTAAGCTGCTACACATTCATTTACATTCTAACTATGGTGAACATCTAGCTACAGCTATAAAAGTGGGCATACGAAACACTTAAGCATCCTGAGCAAAATTAAACTTCACCTGGAACACACTGAAATTGCACAGAACTTTTTATGTTCTCAGTGCATGTACTGTACCTCAGGAGCTTACGTTTCCATTTCTAAAGGTTTCAAAGCAAGTTCAGTACAAAAGAGATGAAAGTAGTCAAGTAGTCTACCAAACACTGAAAAGGCTTCAGATCCATTTTCAGCAGTGACATACAAAAAATATATATAATAAAACATGAGATGTACTAGAATACTTTCAGCTTTTTATGTACTTTTTTCTTGCTCTAACCAACACCTGAGAAGAGCACTGCTGTGAACAGGGCACCTAAGGTAACTATTTCAGAACCTTAAGCATAAAACTACCAGATGAAGATACTATCTATGTTGGGTACAGCAGATGACAACACGTGAACATTCCCTTTGGCTGTTAGTTCACAAAGAAGAGTAAAAAGGAAACAATGATACAAAAGGGGGAAAGAATACATCTATGGATAAGGCAAAAAGTGATATCGCCTATGTCTGGGACATACAGTAGGCACCGTTTTCTTTTAACATTTGACTGATATGCCTCTAATGAAAAGGTAATACATTAGGAGTCTTGCAATGAAAATAATTCTATACATCAGTCTCATTCCGAGTCCAGGTAAAATCCTTTGTGGCACAGAGTGACCTCCAATATTTGTGCACCCGTGATAAAGATGCAGAAAATGTCTATCGAGGGTACAAATAACTCTGGAGGTGACAAACAAAGTATTTATCGTTTCAAAAACAGGGATACACAACAGAACAGGGTTTATCAGTGTAAAATAAAACAGCAACCTGTATGAACAACCCTCATACTTAATGGCAGTTTTAAAGTCCCACCTAAATTTGATCTTTGGGCCAAATTCTATTCACTGTGGCTGGTGAATAGACTGGTTGAATTACGGATTCAACGACAGGCTTATCTTCACAAAGCATACAAGAAACAAGGGGAGACTCTGGGGACATGATCAGGAGGCTGAAACTTGAAACTGAGATGTATTTAGATACAACATTAAAAAACAAACTCAGTGGTTTTGTTCCCTAGCATGGTCGGTGACAAAGAAATAGCTCAAAAAGAAACAAATAATAGTTCTTACTGACTGAGGTTACACTGTGACGTCATGCAATAAAAAACCTACATGTACTGGAACACCTCAAGAGATGAACTACAGGCATCACATTTTCACATCTAACCACCAAAATACAACGTCACACTCAAAAGCGTTCCTCGTCAGTTAAACATATCGCACATTTCCAAACACGGACATATTTCCAAGTCCTAAAAAAAAGTCCAGCACATAGAACACGGACCAGGATGTTGTGGCCTGGTCTAATGGCCAGTCTTGGGCGGAGGTGGAGCGTAGGCCGGGTTGTAGGCGGGCTGGGCAAGGTAGTCTGGCTGTGCGGGTGGTGCATTGGGCTGGGGCTGGGCCGGGCCAGGTGGCTGTAGAGGATATGCTGGTTGACCGGGTGCATACGCTGCTTGGCTATAAGGCATCGGTGCAGGAGAGTAGCCTGGAGCAGCTGGGGGAAGAAGAACAGAACATTTAAATTTTTATATAAAGAGCAAGTAAAGGCACCATAAGGTACGCTTTGATGGAATTATGTTATATTCAGGCAGTTTGAGTCAGTGGTTATAACAGCAACCTCAGTTCCGTCCCCGACAAATAAACATACTTTTGCGTGCAGTTCCTTTTTTACATTTTTATTCAGACGTATGCTTTCGAAACGCAACAGAATCCACACCTCCACATCCGGCTACAGCTATTTTGAACGCATTTACTATAAACGTACCTCGTAATTATGTGATTACCCAGTGGCTGCATCCCAAGTCTTTTGCCTTCTTTATCCTCACTTGAACACCGAAGTTCAACTCGGTGCACCATTTTGACTGTTATGTCAAGTCTCTTATTTCTGCTCCAAGGAGCGAGGAGTGAGGATAAGGAGGAGACATCACTGAGGAGCTATGACCGAGGAAACATGAGTTTCCTTCCAGGAAGACTTTCCTAGCTGAACAGCATACTCCGTCCCTACAGCAGGCAATGTTATGTTACAAGTGCACTGGTTGGTTTCGCAGGGATGTGAAACAGTAGTAAGGCAAATTAAACTGTGGCATTACCAAAGAACGTTTTTTGATTGCCATCAGAGCAGTTTATGTCTACTAAACAGTGTCATCAAGTGGCTCAGCTGTGTCGTCATCAGAAATGGGCATTGCTTAACGTGGCGCTACAGAGGAGCCGACATGCCACTTCTCTAAACAGCATTTCTTTGTTTCCTATCTGCTTGCCTTGCTGACTCCATACACCCTCGCCTTGCGAGAGGGACTGTGGCGCAAGGAAAGGACAAAACTCGCCCAAGTGAAAAAAACAAGGATTTAATTTAGAGACCTGGGATGCAGCCAGTGTTAAAAATTGCCTCACATGGGTGCATTCGGAATTTTGAAGAATATTTTATAATCTACGGTTCAGAGTAGAGCTATCTATTAACACAAATAATATAGTATGCCTTTAAGAAATAATATAAAAAGCAACCCGGGTAAAAACATTTTAGCCGGCAGTGGCTTAGGAGCTAGAGTGGACAAACGGGACACAGGTCTGATGTGCAAAACTGTACAGGGATCAAACTTGCGTTATTCAGGATAATCTCTCCTCATTGGGGCAACCGGCACTGCAGTCAAAATTATTAAACACTCACCAGCTTCCTGATACGGAGGTGGGGGTCCTGGTGTGTAAGGCTGTCCCTGGTAGGGTGCAGTGGGCGCCCCGTAGCCCTGGGGCATGGGCTGGGCTCCATAGCCTGGCTGGGCTCCATAGCCTGGCTGGGCTCCATAGCCTGGTTGGGCTGGTATAGGTTGGTAGCCTGGGTACTGTGTCCCCTGGTAGGACTGTGGCGGTGCATGGGCTGTTGGCTGCTGGGGGTACTGCTGGGGGTACTGCTGAGGATTAGAGGTCACCACTGTGGTATGTGTGGTGGTCGCTATCACAGCTGTGGATAAACACAAGAGAAAAGTACAAGAGGTGTATTTATACTGTGGTATACAAAGGGTTAAAAAGACAACACAGGTGTATAACTTTGGTACAATACAGCTATTCTATGCATTTTATTAATCAGAGAACACAGAGGACTGGCTGTAGTTCTGACCTTGTAACCCCCCAAGCCATGAACATTAACATTGCCTGAGATCCTTGGACAAAGCTCTTCCTTTAAATCTCCTTTTAATAAATTATTTAAAGGTAAGATTTCTGCATGTCTTTTAATGTGTCAATATTTGTATTATTGTAAAACACTTTGTAAACATGCTTTCAAAGTAAAATGTTTACCATTATCTTTTTATTTATTTTTTTATAAACAATATGTAGAAATTAGGAATACTACAAGATAAAGCCTGATTTTTTTGGAAGGAAAAAAGGATATACATTTTAGCCCACCGTAATCACAAACATTCAGTCAGAAACTAATGAAAGCCGTGCTATATTCACACAATGTGTCCACTCTGCTAACCTAAATGTGATAAAACTCTGATGTGATACAACAAGCTGAAAATTAATCACTCAGAGTAAGCAAAAGTATAACTCAAATATAACCAGTATTCCAAGTCAACTCTATTTCATTGTAATTCCTGGCTTCTCCTTTTCACTGAGGGAAGGCCAGACACACTTTTTTTATTGTGACCACTTCCTGTCAATGACGTGCTGTGGTTGTCGTAGAAACAATGAGTCACACAAGGTGGAGTTCTGAAATTCCTGATTTGGATCCCAACATGCAACAGCCTCAGTCAGAGTTTCCAAGCTCCCTCTCTCTCCTCTAGCCTGCTGCACTCTGAGACTTCTGTCTGGCAAGGACAGGCTGGCTAAAACCACAGACTGGAATCAAAAGTGTGTACCAAATAATATATCTTGGCATACCAACATACACACATACTCATAGACAGAACTTTGACATTTTCAACCATTGAGAGAATGTTATTGAGGAACTAGTCTAGGGAGGGGTTATGGGTCAAAATCATTGAGCGGGGGCTAGATTGAGGCAATACAAGAGAGAGAGAAAAGCATTAAGAATAAATGGGGAAGAAGAGCATGGGGACGTGGGAGAGGGAAAATAGAGATGCTAGAGCCAGACGCTGGAATTTAACCCACCCTTCTGCTCTGGCCAAGACTGCAGCCCAAAAACACACTTGTTCTGTATAGTAAAGACTGCACAATAATGAGAGTCCCTCACAATTGTCCCCTCAAAACACACAGGATCTGAATATAAAGGATTGCTTAGATTATGTCAATAGTCAATAAGTCCCTCACAATTTGAACTGTTATCCAACTCACCCATTACTTTTCCTGAACTTCAATCTAAAGCAATTTGTAAACGTTATTTTGTATCTATTGTATATACTGTATGGTTTAATCATATTTTTCTTTCTTTATTGAATTAAGAGCAATTTGACACTAAAAACCCATTTCTGAAGTTGGTACATTACTGTAAAGGCCACTTCATAATGCTAGCAATTGATTCTGGTTCCAATCTTGAGTGTTCATTGCAAGGATTGAGGTCTCTGCATTTCCAGCACGAATAACAGTAGTCCTTCCTCTACAGGATGAAAAAGTTGGAAAACGTCTGTGACGTGGTGCTGTACTGCAGACCACTGGAGTACAATTCAATGTCTCACACACACACACACACACACACACACACACCACCGTGGCTGTCAATGCGTGCACTCAATTAAGAGCTGCCAGGAGGGGACAAAAGGTCTGAATCAGCAGCCTGCTCAACCAAAACAGACAGCCATATACAGAAGGCCACATGGTGGCCTTCTGTATACGGGTAAACAGAGTGGGTTTGTTTCTTTACCAGGCATCTCTAAATGAGTGCATCCAATGTGAGTGGGACATTCTGAGAAAGAGAAGTCATTTCACATTGAATGCATTATTTGAATATGTGAAACACTTGTGTTCAAGCTGAAATAGAGTGTTAAGTTCCTGTTTAAAGATTTCTTGTGTGGTCTGAATTTAAACCGGTATTATATTTTGACACTTGCTTTGGCAATGTAAACGTATGTTTTCTCATGCCAATAAAGCTGCATTGAATGGAAAAATTGGGAGGCTGCAAAGTTAACAACTACCTTCTCTAAGAGCAAGGGGCTCTCTAATCCAGCAGTTACAGTTATGCCTACCCAGTACACTTAGCAGATCTACTAAAAGCTAAGCAACAGTTAGTCATAGATTAGCCTCTATGATGCCATGAGCCTATCGCCTGGAACAGCTATTGTATCTACTTTGTTTTTAACTCTGTGTGCATAGAAGGTTCAGTTTGTGCTGTACTCTAGGCTTTTGTTTCTGTTCATTTATATAATAGTAATGAACTGAACTGCAGTGGTAATGAAGATCATGTGGTGTGTGATAGCAAATGTTAACTAAGTCATATCCAACAAGTTCTACGATATTTTTCCTATCCTTTCACAGCTCACACGCAACATGGGTGATCAGGCCAGACAGAGAGGAACTTTTAGTTCCTTATTTCAAGACTAGAAGTCTAGTCAGTGTATCATTATGAGGGGATTTTAATGTGTAGTTTTAATAATCAGTATTTTAGTGCCTCTTGTGTAAAGGTACTTTGAACAACAACGGGAAAAAGAGAAAACTGATCGATTTTTTTAGAAATTGCTTGACTGTGCCTTAATGAAACATCAAGAGGAGGACGGCTATTCTTAAACGGTTGGTCAAATAAAAAACCTTTGGAAAAAGAGTGATGCCTTCCAAGTCATTATGACATTTTCATGAAATCCAGTGATTTGTCACCAACAGGTCCAAAACAGAGGTGTCATCCCTCAAGTAGACAATACATTTTCTTATTATATAACATAACATAACATATGCTTGCAGTGGTTCCCCATAGCTCAAATCACATTATCTGATCGGTTGATAGGCATGGTATGTCATGAGTATGCCAGTCAGTTCCAACATCATACTGTGATTGGCTGAGAGGAATTATAAATCAGTCTCAATATCCCCCAATATGGTACTACAAACATATTACCCCATATTTAGCTTAACTGTAATCCAACAAAAGCCGCTAGCCAACAGTTGTCAGAATATAGCTTTCCTTTCCTTCGCATTCCAATCATAAGTATTAATAATGACACTGTGGTATAACAGCAATAATCTTCCTGGGATGCTGATACATGACGTGAGGTTGATAGCACATCAGTGCCAATATCTCAAGTTATAGTTCTCCATCGTATATGTATTACTGCTTAAACACTATCTATATATGTTATTGTAGGATAAGTAGCAAAAATAGCAGATCTCAAGTTCATGGCATGTTGCAACCCTTTGTGAGTATGTAGATGTGCTGTTTTAACTAGTTTCTTTTTTAACTAGTTTAACTAGTTTTTTATTAAATAAATAATGTGATTTGTTTTACTTTTCCCCAAGTAGGGATGCCATGGTTAATTATCTAATGGTTAGGCTACTTATCAGCTACTGAAATTGCAGCTAGGTGGAACTAAATAGTGCCAGTTCTAGATGCTTTGTACATTAAACCATTTGCATTATTATTTATGAGCAAAGTGCTCCTTACGTTGTGGCTTGCGGCACATCTTGTAGAGGCAGCAGCAGGGACACACACAGCAGCAGATGAAGAGGATGATCATGATGACAACACCCGCAACACCCGAGGCAATGGTAACAGTCTCCTGCATGCCAAAGCTAAGACAGGGGGAGAAAAAAACATATATATGAATACACACAAATTCATATTGATATTGTCCATAAAAGTACTGGCTGAAGTGAGGTAGTAAATTCTAGTTCTTACAGAAGAGTATAGCACCTACCATATATCATTGCACAACTAATCTACACAATCAATTCTCACCATTACCTTGTATAACCTTTGATTAATCACTTGAAACCCTATATACTTTGTTGTACGTCAAATAGCAGTTGTACAAGCTCATATGCTGCAGATGGTAGATCTGTTAGTCTAATTTTGCCTACAACATATACAGATTCAGAATAGGGATGCTAGGGCTCATGTGGTTAAGTCTACAATGTGGATGTGCTACAGTGCTAGTAACTAAAAGTATTAATTATTATTAATAAATGAATGAAAAAATGTACATTTCATCTTCTTCTTTCATCTTCAATCTTGCATTGAGCCTATTTCACAATAGCATCAAGAGAAATGGATATACCAAAAAAAATGTTATAAAGTTTTATATCTAAGGACTTACACAGGAAGACAACGTAACATTTGCAACAAACTATGAATCTGACCACGTCTGTGAGAACATATACATTTTCTTTTAATTGACAGCAATTACTGAAATAAAAGTAGACATTCATAACTTTAAGGTGTATTTTCTCCCTTCCACATAGCTTTACTTAAACAACCGCATCATGCATTTTGTTTAACACTTTACCTGCCAATCACGAGTATAACCGTTGATGAAAAATACACCCGTTTACTGCCATCAACGAGTATAACCGTTTTGTTTTTTTTTCAATTTATCCACACAGAACCAGAGATATCACGATCCAAAGATTTCTAGCTCCATTCACTCCTTGGTTAACTTATTACTTTAAAATCCTGTATCTCGGCTCCTGTGTAAAAAAAATTTAAACACTGGCACTGGGGGAAGTAAAATAAAAAAAAACCTCTGGCAGTGAGTATTAACAATGTTACACAGAAAAATCCTCAAGTGTCAACTTAGTCTCGTGTAGCCACTAGCCAGACGATCGGAGATCTCTGCCTACCAAAACGTCTGGTGACTGATCTAAATGTGGAGGCTAAAACTGGGTGGAAACTATTCCCATATTTAAAAATGTCATTGCGGTCCATTGTACGGTATGTGTGAATTATGTACTGAGGAGTTCATGAATGAGGCAGTGTGAGTGAGTTCTCTTGAGAGTTTTTTGTGTTACGGTATCTTTGGATGCCTATTGTCCATTATAGCATTGGGCGTATATATACAGTCTACGACAGTGTTTTGCCAAGGTCCGCCCATAGCTTCTTCTGATTGGTTGAAATGAAAAAAACGAACTGGCTGTTTCTGCCAAAAAGGAGGCAGGGTCACATTCAAATACAGTCCGAAACCTCAAGTCAGAATCTGCTCTCGCTGGCGTGCCTCGCTAATCATTAGACTTTCATCCCCAACCTCCCGGGATCGAATCCCACTACCGCCACAATGTTTCCGACAACCGCAGACTATTTTTTCCGCCGACTAAGTATAGTTTTTGTCTACGACGGAGGCGCACCGTCTGAAGCAGACTTGAGCCACAAGAGGCACTGCCGAGCGAGCTTAGGCGAGCGAGTCGCCGTGGCGAACGTTGCGAAGTCTGCTTCAGCCGACTCAGTGCAGTTCGAGTTATGTCCCGATAGGGACAGAATCGTAAATCATGTTCTGTGAGCGTTTCGGCACAACTTCCATTCAAAGTGACTACTGGGCAATCACAGCGCATCTTTTCCGGGACTTGGCAAAACACTGTCATAGACTGTATATATGCTTGCAGTGGTTCCCAAACCTTTCAGCTCGAGACCCAAAAGAGAAATTTGATGTCTCCCTGAGACACAAACTAGTGAAAATAGCCAATCTACAAGCTTGTGATGTGTTGTGAGCTTGTAGATCTGCTATTTTCACTACTTGGAAATTATGAGATTTTTTTATTTCTGAAAACTCTTTTGAACTTTTGAAATAATATATATACGTGTATGTATATATTTTAATGTACAAAATAGAAAAAAGAGGATATATATGTATATACTTACAACCCATATAAAATTGGTCCCAACCCACTGTTTGGGAAACACTGCATTATAGAATACCTCTCAGGACAATCCTGTTATCTTCAGGAAAGCACCAAATTATCGCAGCAGAATTTGTATTCACAGCTTCCACAGCAAAACCAATTTATCTTGCATTTTTGGGTTTCATGTAACTGATGGCTGTTAGTGTCTGTGTAGGCATTACAGAAGCGGTCCCCTGCTGTATGAAGAAAGTTTAGTTTAGAATCAATACCTGCCTGCCACAATATTCCTATTTATCTTCATCTAAACGCCAATAGTCATCTTTGCAGCAGTATCTGTTGAAGCAGCTTCCGCAGCAAAACCATCCTCTGTTGCATGTTATTTTAGCATGGAATCCAAATGATCATCATCTATGTAGGACTTACAGTGGCGGTCCCCTGCCGTATGAATATAGTTTAGTTTAGAATCAATACCTGTCACAATCCTCCTGTTTATCTTCGTCAAAACGCCAAAAGGAATCTTGGCAGCAGTATCTGTTGATGTTGCAGCTTCCGCAGCAAAACTCTCCTCGTTTGCATGATAGTTGATCATGATGTGATCCAAATCCATCTGTGTAGGATTTACAGTTGCGGTCCCCTGCAGACAGTATAAACATAGTTTTAATATATTGCAATGTATTGGTGACATAGTACAGTGTTAGACCAAGCACACTCAGTGTCAGATTCAAAATTGGATGTAATATTGGTGATGGTGAGTTAAGTCGACACAAAACAATTCAAAGAGGTGAGTGCCATGGAATTTATGTGAACATGACCAACTTCCTCCTTAAACAAAGAATGACATGTGAAAATAGAACTGCTGCTTGAAGCTGTGATATCATACGTTCTCATTTAAATGAACTGTGTGCGTGATTACTAAACATTAGATCATGGGATAAATACCCCCCTCCAAAAGAAATCAGCAAATTGCAGCAGCAATGTTCCAATTTGTGAAAAGTCATCCCAGAACAGTGGAGAATGTTAGATGCGAAGGGATTCAAAGGGGTTCATTTGTCACTCACTCCAAGTACGGAGGGCCGCAAAATGTTGTTGTGACATGCCACAATAGACTGTGCTAACTGCTAACAACAACAATATATAATGTCGGTATGAAACAAATTACATGTGACAAAGTTAAGAACCGCATGTTTGTGATTTGCTTCCATTTAAGCCATATTTGATATTACCATTGATGAGGTAGGTCATAACGCCATTGTTGGGCGATTATGCCTGGCTCACATATGAAAGGGTTAAAAAGAAAAAAATATTTCTGTATGGGGGAGCATGGGGGGGGGGGGGGGGGTGTGTGTTGAACTGTTGTCAGTCTACACAGGAAACGGCCATGGCTTCCACTAACAATGCCACAAAAATTGAAGCACTCATTTGTGTAGAATATGATTGTAGCTCTGCTGTAGCATTAGCCTTGGATCAAGACAGGATACTATAGAGTTCTCAACCTTTTCAGGCTGTGACCCCCCGAAATAATCATATTTGAACTGGGGACCCCCCACCCGGATCACTTGGAATGTACAGTAGGAGTTGAGGCATTACATCTTGTTTGACTCAGTTCCTACAGATAAACATTGTGAAAATAGCTAAGCAGATATACAAGCTCGAGCTTGTAGATCGGCTATTTTCGTATTTGCCTCCTTATTTAATCTGACAATTTGGCCAATGTTTGACCAGATTTTATAGTAGTTTGTTGATTACTTTTGATGCAGTAATGATCTTTTTTCATTAAAAACATTGTTATTAAAAAGGTCTTAAAAGTCCTTAAATTGTCACTTTACTGTCATCTGGGTACCTCCCCAAAATCATGTGGGGACCCCCCTGGGGGTCCCGACCCACAGGTCTAGAATATGAAGCTCTGCTGTAGCATTAGCCTTCGATCAAGACGGAATACTATATGATGACAATGTTGTATCAAGGCTACTGTAGCATTAAGATGTCCATTCAGAGCTGGGCTGATGATGGGGCACCAATTAAAAACAACTAATTACTTTGGCCATGTTGTGTGTGTGTGTGTGTGTGTGTGTGTGTGTGTGTGTGTGTGTGTGTGTGTGTGTGTGTGTAGGCTACATACAGAACACACACACTGTCACGTTCAATTCTGTCAGTCAGTGATCATTTTGGCAACAAAATGACGACTATATCACAAAGACATGATCCTTTTTAGAGAACTGCGCCCGAAAGAAAACAAAGACGCTTTAAAACATGACACTCACACACGAACTAGCAGGCAAACCATCTGTTACTGCGTAGCTAACTACCTTTAGCATCGAACCGGGGGCTCTAGTCTCTTCCTCTTTATAGACCTCTAGTCGGCCCGGGCCCGAAGCTAGAAAACCCCGCTATGAAACAATACCCCGACAATATGGCGAAGAGACATGAAGGGCTGATAATATCACACTCACCAGAGGCAGTGGGGACGACGAATACACAGAAGACAAACAGAAGAACACCGGACAGGCCCGCCGCCATGGCTTAAAGATTCCTTAAACAATCTCCCCCGTGTGCCTACTGCCTACGGGAGTGTACTGAGTGACGACTGAGTCCTCCGGCTCCTTGCTTGTGTTTGTTGATTGGGAAACAGTGTGTTTCCCAAACAGTGGGTCGGGACCCACCTGTGGGTCGCGGACCAATTTTTGAGGGTCGCGGACCAATTTTTATGGGTCGCGAGTAAATAAATATTCCTTTATTTATTTATTTTTGTATCCTATACATTTTGTCTTTGTTTATTATTATTTCAAAACATAACAAAAAAAAAATCGAAAGACATTCAGACATTAAAAACAACAACAAAAGAAAACTAATACATTCCATGAATTGGAAAACAAATTTAAAGAACAGATAGTAAAGAAACAGTTTAAAGAAGCAGTGAAAATAGCCGATCTACATGGGCTCATAATACACCACTGGTGAACAGTGCTCCTCTCTGCTGCGTAGTGCTGGTATGTATACACAGAAACTTCAGTTTAGGTTAAAATATTTTAGTAGGCTACATTAATTCATAATATTGCATGGGCAGTTATGGGCACATGCCCAGGCAATCACACATTGTATGTACAGTATATACACAAGTAAGACGTGCGAACGCTGGAAGCGAACGCAGCTCGGAAATATTGTGTATTTACGGACTTGTAATCCGTGTTATTTCACCGTGATGGAGAGAGAACATTGACTGTGTGTGTGTGTGCGTGCGTGTGTGTGTGTGTGTGTGTGTGTGTGTGTGTGTCAGAGCATTGTCTAAATTCCTGCACTCTGGCGCACTCGGGTGGCTGCTTACAGGCAGTGCACGCATGTGAGTCATGTCACCCAGGGGCAGGCAGGCAATGAGAGCGTGAGTCACATGGGTGCATGCAGCCAATGAGAGCGTGAACACAGAGACGCACACACACAACCCAAGCAGAGTTACATAGTAAGCTCCACTTGGTCGGAGGCGCGGCTTCCTTCCGCGTTCGCGATAATATTATATACATAATGTTTATAATCTCCAAAACATCAATGTATGGTGTGTATGTCCAACACAGCATATTGAATGTAAAAAGGGCAACAATAGGGAGCTCCATACAGGCACTCCACACAGTTGGTTCATGGTTATTACAGGTCAGCCACCTGTTTCCTTCTTCCTATGAGTGTGTGTGTGTGTGTGTGTGTGTGTGTGTGTGTGTGTGTGTGTGTGTGTGTGTGTGTGTGTGTGTGTGTGTGTGTGTGTGTGTGTGTGTGTGTGTGTGTGTGTGTGTGTGTGTGTGTGTGTGTGTGTGTGTGTGAGAGTGAGTGAGTGTGTATGGATAAGATGGTAATTTGGCTCTATAATGTCAGACATCATGCTCTCTCCCGGATGTGGCTGCTGGCCTGCAGAACACATTAAATAGAACAACATTGCATTGATCATGTGGCTGGTGCTGTGATAGTTCTACAGTCAGACTTAAAGATACAGGAAATGTATTTCCTGCTGCATTGTGTGCACCTTTCCCCTAACCAGAGATTATAATGATATAAAATGTCTGTGGAAGTATTATTTGTTTGTGTGTGTGTGTGTGTGTGTGTGTGTGTGTGTGTGTGTGTGTGTGTGTGTGTGTGTGTGTGTGTGTGTGTGTGTGTGTGTGTGTGTGTGTGTGTGTGTGTGTGTGTGTGTGTGTGTGTGCATGCGTGCGTGCGTGCGTGCGTGCGTGCGTGTGTGTGTGCGCGCGTGTGCGTGTTTTGCTTTGATTTAGGACATCAACATAGTTGTGTGTACAGTAATTAATACAGTTGTTTGAATTATTAAATGCATAAAAAATAGTTTGGGCATCTGAAGAAGTAAATTAACAAGCCCTTGCTGACCCAGTGCTTTTACCACTAGGCCTAAGAAGAGAATGAACCCAGGTCGAACATAGTCTTGTCCTATTGTCATTATGAAACAATTAAGCCAATCAAAACCAATTGATCTATGGTGGGAAATACATCCATGCCACTTATCCACAGTTCCACACTGTCAAAGTTGTCAGTAGAGGTCAGTAGAGTACAGATTTTACAGTGAGTGGGTCATTTTAGGCTAGACAGGACCCCAAATGTACTTTCGTTTTTGAGCTACCTCTACCAGAGGTACAGTAGAACTAACCACAACAATGTTTTTCATATTCTCTAAGGTGTCCAACATATGGAATGGAATCTTAAATAAAAATTACTTTACTGAAAAAGACTTTAAGTGATGATTAAATTTAAAGATATACTGTATTGTGACACACCCCAAAGGGCAAACTACAGTAAGGCCAAATGGGACCTGATTTGATCTCATGTAACTTCAGACAGCTAGGTCTAATTGTACAAAATGTGTGACAGTGTACAGAAGGTTTCAAATAACAGAATATGTGAATATCTTGATACTTTCAGTCCTACAAACATATAATAGGCAGAAAATATATATATATCAATGTCCATGATGTATGTATTCACTTACTTATGGACTACTTTGTTTAAGTTTGCCTTAGAAATAGCATTCAGGGTTTGTTGGAAAGGTATATGGTTGTGCTGAATCCAGCATAGGTCTATGTGATTCGTAAGAATAGCCCATATGATGAACATCAAGAAATATATGATATGTTCCCAAATTAAATGGCTATAAACCCCCTAAATGGCCTGGAATTTCATCTTTTTAGGGGAAAGGCAACTTGGCCTTTGGCCTTGTAAATGTTTTGAGGGCACAAAGGCCAAATACAGCAAGGCCATCAAATAAAACACTGATATTAATTTAATTCAAGGGTTAAGAAATAATTTGTATTAATTAAATATCAAGTATAACTATCAGTGAAATACATATTTTCATACTCAGAGTCACTGAACTTGTTTGAAGATGGGGATGAAACCTGAGGAGTTAAGAATTCAGAATCTTGACAGTGAAATAGATGATACTGTAATTCTGTACTCTGTCTGATGACCTTTAACTGTCCTGTAACTGTTGGCCCAAACAGCGTGTGTATGATTAGTGCATGTGAGTTTATGTTCTGTTTGTCACATACTCAGTGTCTCAGAAGTCACATAGACTGTCTGAGTTGTCTTTGCACCTGGCAGAGGACCTTGATGTAACTATTTTTTATCATCCTTTTTGTCACCCTTTTTGTCAATCTATGCTCTTGGAAGGGCCTAGTTCAGTTGCATATGTCCTTCTCTGACCACAAACGGTTCATGTCTGTGAAGACTACAAGAAAGAGACAGAGGAGAAAACTGTTAAATAAGCTGGGGGCAGCGTGGATGGGGCATCAATGCCACTGTGGCCTCAGGGCGGATACTTTTTTGAAGGACAGAAGGCCAAACTGTGGGGCAACGGCGGCCATGGCCTTCATGGCCTCCCTGAAAGTCCTGCCCAGGCTATAAATAGCAAGTCTGCAGTCCACCCTTAGACAAAGAATACAGTTCAATCAGGCAGAAATCAGAATAGACCACACCCACAGTGAGTGAGTGAGTGAGTGAGTGAGTGAGTGAGTGAGTGAGTGAGTGAGTGAGTGAGTGAGTGAGTGAGTGAGTGAGTGAGTGAGTGAGTGAGTGAGAGTTTCCCCCGCATATCTTGAGAACCGTCTGACCGATCGACTTCAAACTCTGCATGTAAATCACAGAGGACCCCGCAGGTAGTGATGTGCCAAGTGGGAAGTCGGTCAGATCGATGTTTGCCCAGAACCGACGTGCAGCAATTGATCTCCACATATGGAGATCGGCAGCTGTCCAGAACCGACGTGCGACCTAATTTTGCCCATTCATGGAGATCTTTGTATCTGTCTGTTTGTGCTCATTTTAGGCCCATATGGAGATCCCTGATGTCATCAATATGACGTCATAGTACTGATGTCATAGTCTTTTTCTTTTTTTTAAGCGTTAAAGAAGTTTTATTGACGACAAACAACTGTTTCTGTTTCATGATGAAGAAATAATAATTTAATAATAAAAACTGAGAGTCACACTGGTTTTATGTATCGTTCACATTTGCTGTGGTCAGACCTGTGATTGCTGCTCACTTTTATCCAAACTGTCTTACAGTACACACTAAGCTAGCAATGGGAGAGAATGATTTGGCGTGACGTGCATAGAAAATGAATCCAGTCGGGTCAGTCAAAGTATGTATTTCATCTTGAGAGTGGAAGGAGGCTTGCTTTAGGTTCTCCAGCGTAGGTCACAGACCAGTGCGATGTGGTCTGAGGGGTGGGATACACTGGGTAGGGCCTGGTAGGTTGTTACCTCCTCATGACTGGGCAGAGGGATCACCTGGTCCACCTCCATCCTGTCCGGCTCAGTGAAGATGTAGTCCAGACAGCCGTGGAATCCTCCAACGTAGTTGGTGTAGGCTGGCTCTCCACACGCACTGAGGAGAGGACAGAACAGAGAGGACACTGTCTGGGGACAGGCCT
The DNA here is from genome assembly GCF_963280865.1 of Gymnoscopelus braueri. NCBI lineage: Eukaryota > Metazoa > Chordata > Actinopteri > Myctophiformes > Myctophidae > Gymnoscopelus > Gymnoscopelus braueri. The sequence continues at coordinate 35,626,698 of NC_137612.1, read as the reverse complement.
CCTCTGGACCTCCAGAGCTCCAGTCTGGGTGACTGTCTGCTATCACACCCTGGGTCAACAGACTGAAGAGGCCTGAGTTAGGGGTGGAGTTGAAATCTCCAGAGAAGATTAGTGCAGCACCAGGTGCCACCTCACTGATCACATGGTTTAAGTGTTTCAGAGCCACGCTAATCTGGACCAACCGAACATTCCCTCCTTTAGGGTGCCAGTATAGATGGGTGTTGGCCACACAGATCTTTCTAGAAGGTTCCTTCAGGACCTCAAATACACTCACCTGCAGAGCAGTGGATCTTTGTAAGATCTTGTCTTTGAGGACAGGGTTGGTAGAGATCTTCTCTAACATGTCAGAGTACAGAGGTTCAGAGGTCAGCGATTCACTCAGTATAATGTCATGACGACTCAACAACTTCAGCTTTGACCTGCGGTAGAATGTGGACAGGCCTTCATGTTGTTTCGCTTTGATCTTGAAAACCCCGTCGAAACCAAACGCATCCAGAGCTGGACACAGACTGTCACTGAACACCCCTTTGTCTACTTCCTGGAGACAGACGACATCAGCGTTGTATCCTGCCAGTTCTTTCTTGATGAGGTTCTGTCTGTAGTCGGCCTCCAGGGCGTAGGGGGCGCAGTAGGGATACAACACCGTCTTAGACAGCTCTGTCTGGGCATAGATGTCTGCCAGGATGTTGTACGACACCACCCTCAGCACATGCTCCTCCGGCCCTTTGAGAGTGTACATGTGACGGTTGTCGAACGTGCACGCGCCTGGACCGGCTTCCACGGGCGCCAGGGAGACCAGCTCCTTGTCTGGCCCTCGCCGGTCGCCATCTTTGGGGGTGCAGCAGAGCCTCAGCCTCAAGCCAATGTCCAGGTTGGAAGGGACGTACACGCGTTCGAGTCCCGCCTCTCTCCAGATGTCTCCTGCTGTGTCATCAGCACTGGCGTCGGGGCGGGTCTCCTTGTACCAGGTGAGTTCACATTGGTCCAGGTGGCCGAACTCCACCTCCAGCTTGGGACAGACGGGGAACCCGGCCAGCAGAGAGGCCGGGAGCTCCGCCGTGGTGAAGGCCGGAGGGTTCCTCTGCACGGCGTACTTGACCTCTCCGACCTGCAGCACCGCCCCGTCCTGCCACGCTGCGGAATTCAACGTACCCTCTGGCACCAACTCACCGTTATCATCAAACAGTCTGACAGCCGGAGCTCTGGCTTCCTCCATGGGCTGCTGGTGTTCTTTGCTCTTCTTGGATTTCTTAGCCTTTCCCTGGCCTTTTTTGACCAGATTGTGGCCGATCCTCGCCAGCAGTTTGCCCAGCTCCTCCGTGGTGTCCCTCAGCATGTGTCTATTGCTGCCGTCCAGGCTGAACGAGATGGTGAGTTTGGACTCCCCGGGGACACATCTGACCACCACAGCCCGCTCCATCTTATTGTTATTATTATTATGCAGGCGACGACAGAGTGGCTTCAGAATCAGATCTGATCGGTGGGACTGGTGACACCACCACGGCCAGGCGTAATAACAGTCTTCTGGACGATGTGGACAAGTAATTTAACATAATTCCACTGGGGATTGAGATGGGGGGGGCTGCTGCTGCAATGCTGAAACACACAGCTCAACTAGAAGGAGAAACATAAATACATTGCAGAATCACGACACCTGTACTTATGTTACAGGATCATCAAGAGTCATCTGTGGATCATCAAGAGTCACGGTGATGATAACTACCCGGTATATTTGACCTACAAACACCACCGGTAGACAGATGTTACCCGTCCCTGGGGTAGTGGGTTTGTTATAACTAAGTTATAACTAAGTATAATTAAGTTCTTCGTTATTTTATAGAAACTACCAGATGACGTTAGATATTAATTAATTGTTTTCCAACCACTGCTACAATGCTGTCATAACTTCATCCATGTGTGTTTTGGTGCTTTTGTCTTCCTGTCTGATGTCATAGTCTGGCCTCGAAGTTCTTTGATAGTACCTCAGGTTACTTTATCCAGGTTTATATGTTTGTGTTAGTAGTCCAAGTTGTATGGTTACCATTGTTGGCAATCTGACATCATGGACTCCATATTTGGACATGGCTGACACAGAACTCCATATTTGGCATGGATAACTCATCGTGACCTCATCATGACGACTGGTGTAAATGCAGATAAACAGTATAAAAGCAGGCCATTCTCAGGCATTCAGATAGACCTTTACCCTCCATGTATTGGTAACGTAGAATCCCTGTCTTAAAGACTCACCAAGTGTTTCTCACTAGAACTACACTCAGTACCTACGATTGCTGTAGTCACCTTTGGATCACTCACGGGAGGCAGACATCGTATTTTACAGTAAGTATTACAGTAAAATAATAGAATATTACAGTATTGTATAGTAAAGTATGAATATGTATGCTTATGACTAGACAGTATATCACCTGCAGTGAATACAACAATGTGTTAATGTCACAGCATGTCTCATGGAGTAGATCAGAACCGCCCCACACCTCCCCTCAAAAGTTGACAATTCTACCGTACAATTCAAAATCAGACCAAAATATGTCTGTAGGTGTGCAAATGGACCTTTTCTTCTAATAGCCTACATGCTGTGGCACTAACACATAATTGTACAACATATTATGGGCTATTGGGTTGTACGGTATAATTGTAATTTTTTGTTGGGGGGTTCTGATATACTCATGAGACATGCTGTGACATTGTGTGACACATTGTTCCATTGTAATAAATATTGTATAGTAGACCTATACCATATTTGGTATTTGGTATTATTTTACATTTTTATTTTACATTACACAGTAGGTTCTGTCCTTTGTTATGTATGAAGCATGTGTGTTTAGCAAAATGTACCATCTGTAATGTTTAATTGTGTTGGGTACCAATCACTTAAGTTGATTTGCTATTAGGCCTATTTCATGGTCTATATTCACATTTGAGTATACTAATGCAACAATATTTGCCTCAGATGTTAGGTATATCAATATGTAGCCTATATAATATGACAGTTTGAGAGAGATTGTGTATTGCCAAAATGAATATTTATATATTTATGTATTTTTTGTATTTCACATTCATACATTTATGGCCTGTGACAAAATAAGTTTATTTTAACCCAAAGCCCGCAAGTGTGTTATATAGGCCTAAGCACAAAAAAAACAAATGTAGCCTATAGTGTCCAGATGTGTTAATGAAAAGTCACTTTTTTTGTGGGTCACGTATTCACGTTATGGCTTAGCCTACTGATGTTCGCAAGCACAGGATCACTCCACATGCCTCCAAGACCCGTCACAGACTGTTGATCAGAGCTATGGCTATGTTTTAGGCATCTTACCCCACCTCGATCAGTAATCGGACTCTCGGTTTGATTGATTCTCTGAATCGCCTATCAGACCCTCAGCCTGATCTGGCAGGTTGCCATAGCAACCAGATACAGGAAGTCTGACCTCTTTATCACATGACCGAGGTTGGGAGGTTGGGAGGATGTGACTAGAGGTTAGGCCGCAAAGCAAAGCGGGGAGGAGAGGAGCCGAGAGGAGAGGAGAGGCCAGAGAGTCCGGACTTCGCATGACGTGTGTGCAGAGCTATAATTAGGCCAGGTCGCTGTCAAAGTTTACATTGAGGGTAATGATGAGGGAACAACTGACAATATTGTTTACACTGAACTATTTTAATTAACTTTGAGCCAAGAGGAGGAAATTGACTATTTAGAAGGGATGACAAAGGAAATGTTCAAAGACTATGATGAATTAGAGCGCTGCAATAGTGTCTTGACTTTGAGCCACGCAAATGCCAGGCAGGTAGAAAGAGAAGAATTGGAACAATATAAGGTTAGGGCCTAAATGTGAGGGCCACGAAGCATCTCCTCACACCAGGCTTTGGCGTTTTGGGTCTCTTTTTTTTTTCAACAATATGTTTATTTATTTTCTTTTACACACAATACAACAACATATGATACAATAAAAAGAAAACAGAAAACAAAGATGAACTTTTACATTAAATTATACAAGACAATTATTGAAATGACAAAAAGACAAAACAAAAACAAAGACAAAAGAAAAACATACATAGGCATCAACACTACTCCTCTCCAGATTCTTCCATTAAATGTGGCAGATTATTGTTTTCCATGTATTGAATATAGCAACCCCACACCTCCTGAAACATCTCTTGTTTGTCCTTAAGTATGTATGTGATTTTTTCTAGAGGTAGGCATAAAGACAATTCCCTGAACCACTGTGCAATGCTTGGTCTGTCCGGCCTCTTCCAGGTCAATGCAATTACTCTTTTAGCTTGTAAGAGACAAATGTCTATGAATATTCTATCACTACGCTTTATTCTTTGTCCAACTGGGTAGAGGCCTAGCAGGAAGAACTTAGGTTCTGGTACAATGTTAATTGAAAGTATCGTTTGTATTTCCTGCCCAATCTCCCTCCAAAAGTCCATCAATCTTGGGCATGACCATAAGCAGTGGAACAATGTACCTCTATCTTCACCGCATCTGGTGCATAGGTCCGGGATATTGTTATTAAACTTATTAAGCTTCACAGGTGTGATGTACACTCTCATGAGCCAGTTATATTGAAGGAGTTTTAGGCGTGTATTCCCAGTCTGGGATTGAGCCAGTTTACAAGCTGTACTCCATTGCTCCACTGTTAGGTCCTCCTGTAAGTCTGCTCTCCAGGCATTAAGCCTATGCTCAGAGGATTCCGGAGAAAATGACATTAGCAGGTCATAAAATTCTGATATTATTCCCCTTCCGAATGGATTTCTAACCAAAACTCTCTCCAACACAGATAAGGGAGGGGCCAGCATGGAGTGATCCTGGTTAGCTCTAATAAAGTCCCTCAATTGCAGATATTTGAAAAAATGGATGCGAGGAATATTATTTTTCGTAACGAGTTCTTCAAAAGTCAGCATGCTCCTATTAGCACCAAAAACATCCCTCATTTGCCCCACTCCCCTATCAGCCCACAATTTGAGTTTTGGGTCTCTTGACCTGTATTTGTTAAACTAGATGTGAGGCCCTGACATCGAGTCTATATAATGCACATGATCCTCATGTTTCATACCAAGAAAAGGGGCATGAGCCAAACTTTGGCTGCTAAAGGGTCATAAATACACTTACATTTAAGTTACACTCAGATGGTCATGGTAGGCTATCATATTCATATCCCATAGCTTCACTGTATTTGCACTTTCTTCTTTACCTCACGTTTGCGTGAAATATTCAGTGCTGTAATGTTAGCTGTAGAATACAACTCTTGTAGACGCATTTATGATTCTGACTACTTTTGATTTATATCTCTGCCAAAATCTATTTCCAGTTCAATGGGTCTTTTTGAACACTAGAGGTCGCACCTAGACTGCAAATAGCGTCCAAAACGCCACATCAGTCACATATCCTAGGCTACACTATAATCCCTTCAAATCGGATTGTGTTTGTGAAGAAAAATGCTGGCCATCAAATATTCCATATGCTACGTTTGTGACAGTCCAAGATGCCACAATAAAGCGGCTTTACTAAAATTGTGTCTTTAAACCACAATTTAGAATAAATGAGATTCAATGAACATTGTGTATCTCAAAATGACTTAAAATAATATATTATCTAAAATAAATGATTTATCTCAATAATTGAGTTACTTTCTCAAAAACAATTGAGATACTGAGTCATTATTTCGAGATCTCTCATTATTCTGAGAATATTTCTCGTTATTTTGACTGAAAAAGGTTCAGGGACTGTGCACAAACACAAGCACAGCTACCAGACAGAAACCCCATTGGATTATAAGAAAACTAAAAGGAAGCTACCTGACATACTGGAAAGAGACAACCCATAACCAAAGCAAAATGGAATGCTATCTAACCCTAAATAGAGAGAAAATACATTTGGCAGAAATACCTGAGCACAGTGAATGACCCAAAACTATAGGAAAGCCTTGACAGACTCAGTTAACACAGCCTTGCAGTAGAGAAAGGCCACCAGACAGACCCCGCTCCCAAGGGAAGACAGACTGTGCATCCACTGCACATAAAATGTGGTGGAAACAGATTAGAGCTACACTTTCTAACCACCTGCCCACTATACCAAGACATCAGAAACACATATACTTCCCACATACACACAAAGCAGTGGTGTAAAGTTACTAAGTACATTTACACAAGTACTGTTCTTAAGTACAATTTTGAGGTATTTTTACTTTACTGGAGTATTTACAATTTTCAGTAGGCCTATACTTCTACTCCACTACATCTCAGAGGCAAATATTATACTTAATACTCCACTACAATTATTTGAAATTTTTAGTTACTAGTTACTTTGTAGATTTTGAAAAAGTACTCACATTTCTTACTTAAGTAAAAGTATAAATATTGCAATGTAGAGAAACACTCTGTTACAAGTAAAAGTCCGGGAATTCTAAATGAACTTTTAGTAAAAGTACAAAAGTATTGGCATCAAAATGTACTCAAAGTACCAAAAGTAGAAAGTACTCATTATGCAGAAGGGCAGGTCTCATTTCACACATTTTCAAATGTATAAAATATGTATACAAATCTTTTGAAAATAGCAGATTTACAAGCTCTCAATGTGTCAATCACGATGCATTGTATTTTCAAATGGCTGAAGTGGTTAATGTATGTTTTGTAATAATAATCAAAATATACATGTAACTAACTAGTAACTAAAGTTTTCAAATAATTGTAGTGGAGTGGAAAATTGGAAATACTCCAGTAAAGTAAAAATACATCAAAATTGTAGTTAAGTACACAACTTGAGTACATGTACTTAGTTACTTTACACCACTGGGAAAAAGTAGGGGAAGGGCGTTATATTATACCTCGATGGGGAAGGGCCGTCTGACGTCAGTAAACGTGTCTCGCGATAACCGTCTGACGTCACGTTTCTTCTTGCTCTTATAAGCCGGTTGCATCTCGTCGTCCTTTGGTTCGTCCTCAGTGCAGGATAACACGGCTGTGATCTTTATACTTCACCTCCTCTAGCCAAACACACTGTGCACTTTACTGGCTGCATTTCAACTGACAAGCTGTTAGTTTATTTATCAAGCACGCCGACCTGCTAAGAGGACATTTCTTTCTTTTTTTAAATATTTTCTCGCAAAGGTAAGATATGCCTCTCTCTCTCTTTCGTCATCATATCGGTCTCCTTGCCTAACACTAGCTTAGCTTAACCTTTAGCTATTGTTAAAGTTCCTGTCAGAACTACACTCTGTTGTGTATCGGCACTGGTTGACGGACTAATAATAATGTAATCTAACAATTACAAAACGTGCTTAATATCGAATTGGTTGACAAATTAACAAATGGCCAACAAATGTTGACAGTTAACCTTATGCACAAGCTTTGAATCATCTGTACTTGTAACACTAGCTCTGGTCCATAGGGTTAGAAGGGTTTTTCCTTAACGCTATGGTACTTCTCTGTAGTAAAAATGTTTTTAACATTTTCGCTACCCACCAACACAAAGAAAAGAAAATGTTGACAGCCTACTTTCCGTAGTGGGAACACTCGGAGCCCCCCACCTCACGTCTAAAATACACTTTTTGTCCAGAAAAGAAAATATTTCACCGGAAGGATTTTTTTTTCTCCAATAGAAACATTCCATTAACCAGATCTGTAGGGGGCGCAGTGGAGTTATTTTCCTTACAGTGAAATATTTTATTTTCTGCCCAAAAAGTGTATTTTAGACGTGAGGTGGGGGGCTCAGAGTGTTCCCACTAAGTAAAGTAGGCTTTCAACATTTTAAAACCGTCTTTGTTTTGGTGAGTAGCGTCTCGAAAGTGATATAGGGACTAGGGAGAACTTCTAACGCTATGGACCAGAGCGTTGTACAACACCCAAACGGGCCATAAACACAGTTTGGACTGCGACGTTATGAAGTAGCCTACACACTATGCTATATAGACTGATGCTTGTACGACAAATTGCGAAAATAGGCGATCCACTGCCATTGTTTCTTACATTTACATTGTTTGAGTAAAAGATGAACAGAAGACTGTATATGCCGCTGGGGCGTGAATGTACGTATAATATGTTATGAGGAGACTCACGAGAGCTGGAGTCCAATGGCAGACAGCCAGGCAGGAACTGAGGCTCGTGTGACTCGCTGGCAGACTTAATTTAGAAACGACCTACACATGGGACTGTGTGACTGAGAATGTTTATTTATTCACACTGCTATCTTATCTATGTCCGCGCGGAAGGCCTTAAAGTAACTCCGATTGGTGTGGACACACATTCTCCGTTTTGGACTATGGACGCTTGCTAGTTAATCGTCGTAATCATTAATACATGTTAACACAAGTATCCCCCACAAGAACGGCTATATCTGCTATTTTGGTCATTGATTCGCTGTCCTTTGCCGATCTCTAAAATGTAGACCTATATCTACAGTAGCCTACATAGACTTGTTGTAAGAACATACCGGACCAAATAGTGTATAATAAATGAACATCTTGTTAGCTTTGAGTCACAGCGATATAACAAATCTTATCAAATGGGTGTCCATGGCCTAATGCATGTAGTCCTTACAATTAAAAAATAAATATGAATAAGATGATTAGTTAAGAATCACTGTCCTATGGATGGAAAGACGTTGGCTAATGTTTCTCTATTCATGGGGCAATACACTTTCACCTGTTGATCAGGACAGGACACACCTGTTGCACCAAAAGAATGCAAAGTGGAAGTGTAAAGTAAACAAATGCAGCCAGGGAACTACTAGGCAAATACACACTGCGTTTATACTACTATTTATATACTTTGCTGCAGTCAATGTCTCATCGAAGTGGCAATAGAATATTGAAGTGAAGTCCTGTGCTCTATATCCTGCACAATCATTGCTGTCATCAGAAACATTACTTGAAAATGTGCTTCCCCAGAGATAAAGTCTGTTGGTCTAATCCTTTCTTGCCACTTTCAGGTAAACATTAGTACTGTTCTGTACCTCAGTCTCAACACTGTATTATTTCCATTCTGTCTCCTTCTCCCAGGCTTTTAAGAAAGTCACCATAATTGTTGACTATGGATGTGGTAGTGCGTCGTTGTCCGTTCCTGGCCCGTGTGCCCCAGGCATTTTTTCAGCAAGCCAGGAAGACCATGGTGGTTTATGCCCAGCAGTGCCCCATCATGATGGACCTGGCCTCCAAGCCTCTGGCCCCAACACTGGTTCGAGCCCTGTGTTCCTCCTCGTCCCACCAGAAGACGGAGGACATCATGTCTGCCGGTGAGTGTGTCCTCAGTTATTTAAATAAAAAAAAATGCATGAATTTTAGTTGATATTGTACCTGCTAATTTTGAGCAATATATGTGTAAATGAATGAATGATCGAAAGATATATCTAAAAAACATTTAGGTATAAAAAGTATTATTTGCTTTCCCTTTAACTCATAACGTTCAGAAGTATGACTCAATGAATGAAGTCTATTTGTGATTTAAGGAAGTTACGAGAAAATTTGTTCTGACACGTTAGATACTGAGTTTTGGTGCATAAATATTGACACAAATTATCTGTGTGTGTATCTTTTGTTCTAAACCTTCCTCTCCTTTGTCTCCAGGGCCTAAGCAGTTACAGGAGGAGGACCAGCTGCCCCCTAACCACCCAATGCCACCCTCTGGCCAGGCCGCAGCCACCAAATGCCCCTTCCTGGCTGCTGAGATGGGTCAGAAGAATAGTAGCGTGGTCCGTGAGGTCAGCATGGAGCTCCAGGAGGATGTCCAGGAAGTACGCACCGTCCAGAATGGTAAGATACTAATCAAGTTGTTCTGAAATTATCACACTTAGAAATATGCAGTTGGGAAATGCCGACAATTGCCTGAAAGAACAAATAAAACATAGTGTGAGTGATTGTTTTTACACATCTGGGATTTATATATAAAATCCCCTGTTCACTTCACTTCAAATTGATATTCCTACTTTGGCCATCTTATGTCATGCTTATGTTGTGAGTTGCTGGTTGCATGTTCAAATCTTCACATGGACTGTAGTTTAAGATGAATAATGTAAACTACTGGTTTCTATACTCTGCTGAAGTCCTGTGCTCTTCTGTATGTTCCAGATGTGTCCCCTGTCCGTCTAAAGCAGCCCTCAGTGACCAATACCAACAAAGTTGGTGGGGGGGACCGTGCCACTTTGATGAAGAACCTCCTGAAACAACGGCCCAAAGGAGTCTCTCACCTCCTCCAGGACAACTTGCCTAGTCATGGTGAGTTAGTTTAAGTTAATATGAACCTTGAACCCTAGCGTCAATATTCTGGGCATGTCATAATAGGCAAACATTCAGAGAAAAATATGTAAATATAACATACCTGACCCTGTTAAACACCATTTTTAATAATGACCTTTTTATTAACTAACCTCTCCCCTTCCCCTTTTTTAACAGTCTCCAACTTCCATTATGATGGATTTTTTGAGAAAACTATCGAGGAAAAGAAGAGCGATCACACTTATCGCGTGTTTAAAACTGTTAATCGGCTGGCCACTGAGTTCCCCATGGCAGAGAACTACACTGAATCCATGGAGTACAAGAAGGAGGTGTCTGTATGGTGCAGCAATGACTACCTGGGCATGAGCCGACACCCACACGTGGTGCAGTCCATCATGTAAGTATTGGAGGAGACTTGTTTATATGTGTGTATATTTGCGCGTGCATCTACTTGCAATACCCGTGGGCAGCCCAAGTGTTCTGCTGCTAATTGGCGATGGTGCAACCAGCACTAGGCTTATACCTTTTGTCACGCTATTGGGTGTGTGTATTTACATGTGATGCAGCATCTTGTTGTCTGTACACGAGCGATACCGATACCCATGGGTGGTCAAGTGTTATTGTGCTAATCAGCTTCTTTGTGGCTCTTCCAAAGGGGTTTCTTCATTATATTTTTGATCAATCACTTTTGTTTAGAGCTTATCCGATCATTAAAAAAACACGAGAAATCCTAATGAGATGTTTACTAGAGGTGTATGGGTATATCTATTATATATCTATTTCTAGCATGGAATATGCAGGATGGACCACATCCGATGCAATACACATGGAACTCTTAAATGTGTGTGTTTAAATAAATTTGTTTTGGTTTTGAAGGGATACATTGAAGAAGCATGGTTCGGGTGCAGGAGGTACCAGAAACATCTCGGGGACCAGCAAGTTCCACGTGGAGCTGGAGCAGGAACTGGCTGACCTTCACGGGAAGGACGCCGCCCTCCTCTTCACTTCCTGCTTCGTTGCAAATGACTCTACTCTCTTCACCCTCGCCAAGATGCTGCCAGGTAATTAAACTAATTCGCTGTCTTAAGGCCTAATTGACACCAAAATGGGAACAATTCAAATAAGCTGTTCTGGTCTTGCTTGGAGGCTAACTTACTAAACCAGTTTTGTTTCTTGTTCTCCCTCCCATTCTCCCCCTTTCTCTGTCAGGGTGTGAGATCTACTCTGACGCAGGCAACCATGCATCAATGATCCAGGGTATCCGGAACAGTGGCGCCAAGAAATTCATCTTTCGCCATAATGACGTGGCCCATCTGAGAGAGCTGCTACAGAAGGGAGATGCCACCAAGCCCAAGATTGTGGCTTTTGAAACGGTTCACTCCATGGATGGTCAGTGTCTGATGGTTCTCTTTCTTAAACATTATGACAATATAATAAAGTTTTCTATATTTGCAGATGGGTGATCATGACATAATTTACCGACATACAGATATTTTAACTTCTGTGGGAAAATAATATTAACCATGCAGGGGTGAAGGCAAGGCAGAGCCTGCATAGCCTAAAAAGGGCCTCGCACTTAAAAGTGCATTACACTGCCAACCCTTTTTTATGCGCTGTGTCCTCCTCAGTTCTCCCTCTGCATCCTTTCTTACATGCACTTATAGCCAAGTCGGAGACGGATGCAACCACACCCAGGTCCTTGTTATTGTCCTAACACAGGCATGAGCCCTTGGGCTTCTAAGTTTGACATGGTCTAATCAGCTGTTCAGAACAGCAGGTGGGTGGAGTGAGAAGTCAGGCACACCGGAGCCATCGATAGATGGAAGAAATTAGTGAAAGGAATACAAAGTATTGATATTCAGTAGTTACATATTTCTACGACAATCTTAGACCCAGATGTCTTCTTTGCACAATACGTCTGTGAAGGTCAAGTGTCCAGAATACCTTGATATCCGTAACGCAGTGAGTCAGGCTATGTTAAGTGGGTTCTGAAGGGTCTCTGTGGAGTACTGGTGCTGCGTCATCACTCCAAGGACTGTTTATAAGGGCACTGACTCATTTCATTGCGTCAAATACAAACTACTCTGGTGGTTATAACTGATTTTCCAGTTATTTGTAAGGAATGTGAACAGTTCATATAAATTACATCACTGTGTTTGAGTTTGGGAAACTAGTGTAAAGCCACTTTAACCACTTTCAGCCTGGCGTCTCTATTTTGACCATGTGATTATAGGGCAAAAATTTACAAAAAATGAGATGTGCAAGCTCACAACGTGTGACATCGCTTGTAGATTGCCTATTTTCGCTATTCATCGTACAGCAAAGTATACCGTATAGGGCTTAAGTGATTAACTTCTGCTGACCCTCAGTTGCTAAATGGCTAACCTGTTTATTTTCTCCCTCCGTTAATCCACAGGTGCTGTGTGTCCACTGGAGGAGATGTGTGATGTGGCCCATGCGTTTGGGGCCATCACCTTTGTAGACGAGGTTCACGCTGTGGGGTTGTACGGCTCCAGGGGAGGAGGCATTGGGGACAGGGACGGTGTCATGCACAAGATGGACATCATCTCAGGGACTCTAGGTAAGCATCTTGTTTCTAATTGAAAATAGACTATTGATTACTATGTTTTTCAGTGTGGCCCTGTAGGAGGCTAGCCGTCTATACTGTAGTGGAGTGTGTGTCTCTGGTTGTCAGGAGCTTATTTCTGATCTGCTGGACAGATCAGTGCTAAATTGGCCACACAAGTACCTCCACTAAAAGTTTTTTTTCACGTAACTTAAATTCTAGAATATAGATGGAAGCTCTGGTCGGACTGAAACCTTGCCCAAATTTGGAGTCATACTGTATGTCATTGATGATTGACATCACAGGCTGGTCACGTGAAGTCAAGATTCACATTGGGCCACGCCGATCCAATCTGGATCCACATAGATTACATTTGTTTTGTTGTATTTTTGTGTCTGTATTGGCCAGCCATTGGGTTTATCTCTGGGACAACATTACATTTTATTGGCGATGCTCCTGGCAAACTTGTTATTGTTATGCACGGGGTCAGTCCTCAGTGATGGTCAGTTGGTCACCCAATACACCATGGGCTTAGAGAAGCTCTGCTTTAACCGGAGGTGTTCTGTTGTTGCTAGGAGACTGTCGGCTCTTGTGATTCTCTTATTGAATTTCCCTCGGAGCATGTGGCGAGAGGACAATTATTCCTTAGAGCTCAAGCAGCCTCTGCCACTTCAAAGTGATCCCAGTGTGTTCAGAATATTTGAAAACAGTTTCTCCCAAGAAAACACCTAAAACAGGAAAGTGACTTGTATTGCCTAAGCAATTATCCTCATCTAACCTCTCAAAGTGTCTGCTGCTGCTTATGAGCATGTGGAAATGCGTAGTTGCTGAAAAGCAGAAGGGTCACGTGTATACATACATCTTCGATTAAGAATAATATGCCCAAACAAAAAAGTCATGTCCTTGTGAGGAATCGGCCGTTTACATGAAGGGATGGAAATGCTGTTTTAGACTATGGATCGCCGGTACCATGTTAAAACCATACAGGGCTAAGTGCATATTATCCTCTTTCAGGCAAAGCCTTTGGCTGTGTGGGGGGCTATATCGCCAGTACCTCCGCCCTGGTAGATTCAGTACGCTCCTACGCCGCTGGTTTTATCTTCACCACCTCTCTACCGCCGATGCTGCTAGCCGGAGCCAGGCAGTCGATCCAGACCCTTAAAGGGGAGGAGGGCCGTGCTCTGAGACGCAAACACCAGCGCAACGTCAAGCTGCTGAGACAGTTGCTAATGGACTCTGGGTTACCTGTGGTGCACTGTCCCAGCCACATCATCCCCATCAGGGTAAGTTTCAGCAGCATTTATTGTCCTAAATGTGAACGTCGGACCAGTGGTTCTCAGAGTGGGTTCTGAGGACCCCTAGGAGTCCTTGAGTGTGTTCAAGGGAATAGTTAAGAGCCAAATGGACCCTTAAGGGTATGTAACTGGGTATGTAAATTAAACTACCTTCTCATTGACAGGTGTCTGACGCAGAGAAGAACACGGAGGTGTGTGACATCATGATGAGTCGCTACAACATCTATGTGCAGGCCATCAACTACCCCACGGTGGCCAGGGGTGACGAACTGTTGCGCATTGCCCCCACGCCACACCACACGCCTCAGATGATGCAATACTTTGTCGGTAAGAGGAAAAAATAAATCAGTCCCTGCCCGTCCGTACTGAATATTCCTATTCTCTTGATTTCTCTTAAATATTTCATCTTCATGTCTTGCCCTGTTCATGTCCCAGATTAGTTAGCTTTTAGATCAGCCGTTTTCACCTAATGTTTGCCAGTTTTTGCTAAATGCCTGCCTAAATAGTAGGGACACTGGACCATGTGGTTAAATAAACAAGAACGTGTTTCTCTTATCATTCCCTCCTAATTCTTCTTTTCTTGCATCTGTTGTGCCCTACAGAGAAGCTGACTCACACCTGGCAGGACGTGGGTCTGGAGCTGAAGCCCCACACCTCGGCAGAGTGCAACTTCTGTCAGCAGCCGCTGCATTTTGAGCTGATGAGCGAACGAGAAAAGTCTTACTTCAACGGCCTTAGCCACCCGATCTCTGCCTGCGCCTGACGGTGTTGGCCACTACCATGGCTGGCTCGAGAGGCCCGATCATGTGCACACTCGACAACCATTCCTCAGTCACTGTTATAGAATGTATTGTTGTCTTTAATACTGTATGTGTTCTGAAGATATGTTATTTAAAGAAGATATTTCACTATGTTCTATATATATATTATGGTTAAAATAAAAGGGGCAATTGTCTGCCACAAGAGCACTGAGTATGTTCCTTTTTATTTTCTAGTTTAACCTGTCAAATGAATTAGTTTGTCAGTGATGACTGATCGAATGTACCTGGATTCTACTCTACTACAATCACAGCATATGAGGTTCTTTCTCCTTATTGGATGAAATGGGTGACTCACCTGAAAATGTATTTTCTATTTATTAAAGAGCCGGACACTTGAACAAACACTCTAGTCTATAGCAATGATTACTATTGGAACGCTTTAACGTTTGAACAATAAACATTTAGTTTAAATCAAGTAATCACTTTTTTAAGTCAAATCACTGATATTACTGAATAAAGGCAGTGAATAGAAGCCTTTATGTAATAACCTGTTTGAGCAGGTATGTGTGGCCTGTTTGCCATTGCTCAGGGCTGTTTGCAACCATTTCCTCAAACGCACATTTGTTTAAACACACATGTACAAACATGATAAAACCACTCTGGGCTGTCTCCATATATGGCCATTAGAATAAATCCATAAAGCCATCAAACTACACAAATGACCCTGTATTTTGCTGGATGATGTAATTACCTCACAAAATGCTATAGTTTCAAACCTGTTAGGTACCATGGCTGTTTTGGGGGATCTTCAATTTGATATAGATCTTGATCTCACAATCTTCAAATCTCCAAAATAACACACTGAGCCACTAAGACTGTACACCCATCTCATTTTCAAGTTTGCACCATTGCACCATTCATACACTACATCAACAAAATCAGTCAGTCTGACTTTTAACTGACTGTTGGTACAGTTCCTTATGCAGTTAACAAAGGTCTCACAATATAAAAAAAAAAAAACCTATATAATTAAAGTAATACCAAAAGGAAAGTTAAATAAATAAAAAGTTAAATGCTACTGTATTTAACCACTTTCAACCTGGCATCCCTATTTTGCTCATGTCAACATTTTCAAAAGAGTTTCCAAAACTTGCCAAAAGTGCTACATTAGCCGATATATCATCATATATTTCATATCATATTTTAAAGAATGGGAGTATACTACATGCATGTTAAGAGTGGAAACATGACATGAACACATTTGAAACATGTGCTGTAGTTTATCTATCCACTACATTCACTGAATTATCCCACAAAGCAGCCTATATGAGTTCTTGACAGGTTTGATCCTATTTTGTTGAGTTATTATCATCCAACAAAATAATGGTCATGTTTGTGTAAGGCTGTATTGTATGTATTTATTCTAATGCTCATGTGACAGCCCGAATGGTTTTATTTGCACCTGTTAATGTGTATTTCTGTTTTGAGACATAATGTGTTTATATAGGCCAGGGGAAAGGGTTGCAAATAGCCATACTTTGGTACTCAAAGTATATTTGATGCTAAAATGTTTGTACATTTCAAACTCCAAAACTCCCACCCCCACACACACACACCCCATACTGCACTGCCACCCCACCTCCCACATCATATGACATACCCCCCCTCTGTCATACTTCGACTATTAGAAAAAAGACGATCTACAATGGCTGCGGTTGCATGGACAACATTTATTCATTCAGAGTGAACTAATTCCGGACATAGATTCATACCCAACCGTTTACATGGAACCTGAATAAAAGTATTCCTTGTTTACATGACCCAAAGCATTCATTCGGAATGAAACTACGCCCGGGCATGGACCAGTGGCCGCCCGAGCGTGTACTTTTTATAACTACTATGTTTTGGCTTTAAAGCGAGCCCACATTGTTTCTTCAGGAACAATATTTTCTAGTGTTAATTTAAAATTGTGCGGAAGAACCCTTAGCACATCCACCGCCAAGGGCTAATCTCATAATGTACTCACCAGTGCCAAGGTTTTATTGTTGTTTTTTGTTTTTTTCAGGTCGCCATAGGCCCCGTTAAAATCCTTTAGATTGCCCGATCCAATGTTTGTAAACAACGGGCACATGTCCTGGTGTCTACTCGTCGAGACCGCGTGTCAAACGGAGCCGCCATGTTTGAGTTCTGATCGTTTAAGTTAACATGGGAAATGCGAGGATGAAAAACTACATGTCCTGTACAGCTTTTACAGGGGTTTATGTGTACGACTTAGAATGGAGACAGACGGGAAACAAAAAACGTGATCGCACTTCCGGTCCGATCGGGTGGTGTTACACTGAAAATGGTCCCCCTAGAAAATTAAAAAAAAAAAAAAATTCGAAAAAAAGGAAAAAGCACCACAGCCCGTAGGCTACGGGATTGGCGCTTAACCGTTGGATTTAACGGCCCGTAGAACTACGGGCCCGGCGGTAAATGTGTTAGCTTTGACAGCATCTTTGGTAATGCACTGCAGGATCATTGCAGATTTACTAAATAAAACATCTTGGCTGTATTCAAATGCTTTGGTAACGACTCCTTTTCAGACACATACTTTGTGCACACACAGGCCTTTTAATTATAATCGCTGAAAGTGTGAATGGCCCCTCAATTATAGTGTCCAGCAGACATGGGATATTAGGATCCATTCCTTTACAAAAAAGCACTACAATTCAGACAAAAACTGAATTGCATATTGTCCAATGGCAACTATGCCATTGGACCTCTGCTTTCAGTCAGTTCACAAGGAAATCAATTAGTTTCGTCTGGTTCAGGTCTTAGTAACTTGATTACTTTGGCCCACGTACCTAGTTCTGGTAGTGAGAGATGATAAATAAGGCAAGATGACCCTGATTGATTTCAACTAAGTATTGATAAACCTTCTTGTGTAATTATTGTTTTGAGACTAGAGGGATATTAATGCATGTAACTGACATTATGTTGACAAATCGCATTTGATTTCACAATATTTCCTGTGTGTGTAAGAGAGAGATAGCGAGAGAGAATGGATTTGGTACTACTGACCCACTATCCCACATAATAGTGGAATTACAGTTTGACTGGAGGTGATAACTGCTGGATGCTCAAGGTGACCTGAATTCACCAAATAAGAAGGGGGTCATGACAATGGCAATATATAGATACAGTATGTGAACACGCATACAGTCGAATGGCACAGTTACACATCTAGCATCTTCGTTTAATGTTCGAAATGTAGGGCACCTGCCTGGCTGTTATAACCCCCAATACAATATTGTTCCAACCTAGTACACATAATACAGATGGCTCTCATTTGTGGCTTTTGACACATAAAGACACAAAATTGGTAATGAAAAAATATTTGGCCGACAAACACACTCACCATTTTAGTTACTATAGAACATTTTCACAGAAGGCAGTTTGATGTGTCATAGAGGTTAAACACAGCTGAAAGTATATAATTAATTCTGGGTACATTTCATTTAGGTGTTGTTCAGCATGGACAACTCATACAGTTAATACTGGCACCCAGAAACACCTAAATGAAACAGACCCACAACTAATGCCATTGGCTTCAGTTGTGTTTTCCTAAGTGGTGGGTGTGCACCCTTGGGTGCTCGAGCAAAAAACTAAGCAATCAAAAACATTACAATTAAAAGGCAAAAAGTGGGATAAGATAGTCTCTATGGGGGCGCACGAGAGGAAAAATGTAATGGTAGTTTAATAATTAAACCTTCAGCTCCCACCTTTTCAAGTGGGATTTTTCATGAAGCAAAAACATTGAATTAATTATTAAAACATAAACTTTAAATTGAACATTTTAATTGAAAACAAAAATAATTGATTAATAAATCAATAAATGTACTTCAGCTTCTATTTTCAAAGATACAAATGTAACTTTAATGCGGTTGAAAATATGCATTTTGTCCATCTTCTCTCATGATGCGTCTATCTGCTTATGAGCCTGTGTGTGTGTCCTTGCCCTCCCCATCCTCTTTACTCTTTAAAACTGACGGTTTGTGCATGTGTTGCAAATAATTGAAACTTTGTTGCAGTGTAGTTTCAGTTTCATTCAAATGTGAGAGCGCTCTCTTGAATATTTAGTTACAGTATTGTGTTATAATACTTTGAGCATTATTAAACTTGATGCCTTTAGTGGCTTTTGCATGAACGTGGTCAGGATGTAGAAGATGGTGCATGCCATGCGATGCCTAAAATGGAAAAGAAAATAGCCATTTGATTATTTTATTTTTATTTTTCACCTATAATGTCATGACCAAAATAGGGACACCAGGTTGAAGAGTGAACAGGGAAGAAAGCCATTCATTGTTCAAGTAATGCTGTTTCTCAAGAACTGGGCTGCAGCTGTTTTGACACTTTCACAATCACAAGACAAGAAAGGGAACTTCTTTGGAAATATTGCTGTGAAATAGTGTTGGCTGAATGATGTGTGCAATTGATGTGGCTACTACAATGTGCAATTCAGCCCACTTCCCCATATGAGGGGATACACACGCACGCACACACGCACGCACACGCACACACGCACACGCACACACACACACACACACACACACACACACACACAGAGACCATCTCAACTTCAGAGGTCAGAGGGACATGGCCGCCTGCTGCACTTATCCCTAATATGACACATCCATCCCATTACACATCCATTCCCTGTAACACACTCTTAATACAAATAATAACAAGTGATAACATTAAATAACTTCTTCTTTATCCCTAATATCCTGGTACCCTACAAGTATGTACATTGGTTGATATTGTAGGTCCTCCAAAGTGACTCACCTATCTGTATAGGATTTATCTCAATGCTGAAGTGACTGCTACAGGTCTTTTTTCCTCAAATGGTGTACAGTAAACTAGTGTCTCCATAATCGGTCAAGGAATGCCAGATCATTCCTTGACCTTGACAGACAACAAGCAAAGAAAATTAGATGCACAGAGCTAATAGCACACCGACCCATACGACATGTTGCAGATCTATGTATTTACTGAGTCCGATACAGGGGTAGAATGAGTATGTACTGGTATCCGTTGTCAGTTCATTGAATGTCACTATACTATTTATTGACTAGTTTCTCTCACTCATCCTTCATAATTACCTTCAAAATCAGCTTTTGGCATATAGACAGGATGATCAGCGTAACCATACACCATTCACTTAATGGTTTAGTGCTACATCACGAAACATAATTTGACAGTGCACCTTGAGACAGTGCACACTACTTACTTACTGTATGTCACATCACAGCAAATTATGAAGATGAGTATAGGCTTCGTATTAAAATAAGACAAAATAGTGGAACTGTGCCATAATACTTTTCTCATTCCTATCACTGTTTGTTTCTTTTTTCTTTTGATATCAATAATTCCTGCTAAACGTTTAGCTGCTAGATGTACTGTAGATGATCAACTCACCTCACATGTAGTGATGCAGCAAATGGCTAAGACAAATATAATACTAAATATGTTGGCTTGTTGACATTATATTTCACACACATTCATACATGTGCATGTTAGTTTTTTCTCAATTGCTTGAGCTGGTTTCTCACATTTGCAAACCACTTTCAACTTATTGCTGTCCCTATTTTGGGCATATCATTTTAGGTTAAAACGTTCACACGATTTGAAAAAAAGAAAGAAAATAAAAGATTTCACCAAGTCAAATAGGTCTGCCAACACAGCATAATTTGTCATCTCACAGAAAGTAATTTCACTTTTACACAGTGTGTGTGTGTGTGTGTGTGTGTGTGTGTGTGTGTGTGTGTGTGTGTTTCTGATGCTATAAATATAGTACATAAAGGCAGAATTTCATTGAAGAGCAAGAAGTGCAACAAAAGACTTTACTTAATGTGTTCTTTACAGATTGTGTGAATGTGAGTAAGACTCCCCTCCCTAGAGATTGGCACACATGGTTATACCGTTTGACCTGGAACATTTGTGGCTTGTTGACCAAATGTGTTCCTTCCATGTGTCCTTACTTCAGAAAGCTTCATCCACATATTTGTATATACTGTATTGGCCATAAGCTCCAATATTGTTAATATCTCTCTCACTCTGTTACAATTTGTCATACAACAGTGTTGCATAGCTAAAAAATAGCCAATCCACAAGCTCACAAGGTTGTGATCTTTGTTGTGTTTCAATTATACTATACAGTGTTAGAATACTAAAAGTTCTTACTATACCATGTATGCCACAGTCGATCTCTTGAGTTTATGTTGGACCCGCTGCCCAGCCCACTCTCACTGACAGCATGTGATTGATGGCATGATCAATAACTGTGGCACACATTTCACCTGAAACACTGACTCTTTGTCTTCTCCTTTGAGCTACTCTTCTCCCACACATACAAACCCTTCTCCATCTCCTTTAACACTGTATCTGTATTTGCACTGATATCTTACCATTGAGGCAGAGGCCCAGAGAGAGAAACTGTCTTGTTGTTATTATTGACTCAGACTTGAGTTTCGATGCCCACATTAGAAATGTCACAAACGTATCTGTTTGACCATTAAAGCAATACTATGTTGTTTGGGGTATCAGTGGCCACTTTGGACACAAATTATATGGAAGCCAACTTCTTTGACTTCATTACCCAAGAGCCTCTTGCAAGCATGTCTTCGCTTTGACTGGCAGTTCTGCCTTGGTGCCTTGGTAAATGCCAGGACGAAACTCATTGTCTCCCCTATACATAGTCAGTGCTTAATTTGTACATTAATAGGTGCCGGAGCTCATGAATCCAACTGAAATTATATTATTCATAAAATAAAATGTATTGATTTAACCATATAATAGCCCCAGAAAGCTAGGCTAAGTAACAGCATAAGGGCTACTGTTTTCACATCAAATATTGCATTTAATAATCAAGAAAAGTTGCAATAGAATAACGTATTATTAATGAACGATTCTGAGAAAAATAGGAGGGGAGGGTAGCTAAAAAAAACTCTCTCTCTCTCTCCTCCCTCTCTCAATTGTGCATGCATTCACATTCGCAGACAGTGACACACAGTCACATACAGACAGACAGACAGACCATGTAACCATGGCATGTTCACTCACTCTCACTTTTGTCAGGCACAAAGTCACAGAACACAAAATGTGAAAGTTGAATTAATAATAAATAACCTAAAATAAAAATGCATTGTATTGTATGTGCATTTGAGGTGACGGAGCACCTTCTACATTTCTCTGAGCCAACAGGCAGGTACCGGAGCTCGGCTCCGGCCAGCTCCGGCACAAATTAAGCCCTCCTAGCAGGAGGGAGTCTATACATTTATGGAAGGATGATTGTTATTGCTTAAACAATGTAACTTTATAATTTTGTGGGACATAATATGCTTTAGCCTATAGTTAGCACACTTGATGACTGTAATCTCTTGTCTATTCTACAAAAAAAAAAACTGTTGTGCAGTTACAACTTGTGCAGAATGCAGCAGCACACGTGCTGACAAAGACAGAAAGCACACATTACACACATTTAGAAGTCCCTGTATACATTTCATCTTAAGATAATTGTATTGATTTTAAATCACTTAATGGCAATGCACATGCATATTTATCGGAAATGCTTTTTTTCCCCTGCAGAACCCGTAGGTCCTCTGACATTGGTCTGTTAACTGTTCAAAGGGCTAGAACAACAAGGCATGGAGAAGCAGCTTATAGTTATGTTCCTAGCCTTTGGAACAGCCTGCCAGATAAGGGTTTCTGGATCTGTGGATATTCTTAACAGTAAAAACTTTTAAGATGCACCTTTTTGACATTGCTTTTATAGGTTTTTGCATGGCTTATTTACTTTTAATCTATTTAAGGTTTCGAGGCCTATAAGGTTCAAAGCCTTATTGCATTCCTTGGCTTTCTCTTTCCTCCGCCGTTTTTTCAGTTCTGGCCTAACCGCGTGGTCACTTTTTACGAAACTCGGAAATATGGTAGAGGGCTATGCCAAACGGCGAAACTCACAACCATTGGCCAAAGGGTGGCGCTGTAGCACTCAATTGAAAATGCCAACTTTGAACAGGTACAACTCATGCCCTGTTTGACCTACAGCCATGAAACTTCGATACACACATGCGTCTCCTCATGCCTAACAACTGGCTTTTGACCTCTGACCTTTAGATCTCCCACCATTTTGAATTATATGAAAAACAGTACAAAGCTATCTCCTCCTGGGATCTTTGAGCAATCTGCACAACACTGTTTACACATGAGCTTTGGACCTATGCCGACAAAATTAAGGAAGCGGATTTTCCATAAGGGACCAGTCGAAATTTACAGAAGGGGGTCCCTGGAGGAAAATAGGGGAGGGTCATGCCTTTCTAATTTTAGTACAAGGGAGGGTCAGCTAATTTCACTTTGAATCCAAGGGAGGGTCATGCAATTTTGAATTGATAAAATAGTTTATATACATTTTTAGTACAGCAGAACAGTGGTCAATGACCCCTCTCTATTTCAAATGATACAAAGGATTCAAATCTAGTAACACTTTGGTCGATTTAGAATCAATGACGGTCGTTAACAAGCCATCAACGCACAGCAAGTGTGAACGACCCAGTCAAATCTATTCAGCGTCTTAACGATGGTGGTTGAACAATTAAGCAACACTTCAACAGGTGTTAGGCATATTAGAGAGATGCATTATCCCAATTTCCAACACAGAGATATCCTCTTTTAAGTGGGTTTTTGTAGTACATCAAGGTAAATACAGGCTTTTATTTGATGTATGATGACGCATCAATGTTGTCAGTTACTTGGAAGTCGGATGTCTGACTCGGAGTCGGATGTCCGACTTCCAAGTAACTGACAACATTGATGCGTCATCATACATCAAATAAAAGCCTGTATTTACCTTGATGTACTAAAACCTCCCTTAAATACACACTATGCTGTGTGCGTGTGTAAAACTGTCATCCTTGAGTTGAATTTCCTTTCTGTTGTCACGCACATTAACAGTATCCACCATCGAAATGTTACCCCGCTACATAAATGTAAGGCAGACCAGAGTGTAGGGTATAAAAATAGCAATTATTTTATTATAGAAAAGCTTACAAAATGGTACTTTCATTTATGTGCATATATAGAAATGGTTAAGTGTTTAAGCAAATATAACGGGAAGACTGGTACAAGTAGTAAAGTAAATCAAACAAAAGGGAAAAGGAACAGCGGTCCCTAGTGTGCCGCTTGTTCCACATGGACCTACAGATCAATGACAAAGCAGACATTTTACAATATGCACAAAGCATGTAATACATACACACAATATGCACTCAGCTACAAAATGTCACCTGAGATACAATGGGCAAACCAATAAAAGGATTACCTTAGCTCTTATTATATAAACACACACATCAGAAGCCTCTCAATGTTTCCACACATCACGCTCCCCTGTCTGCACCTGTTATACAATGACATCAGATATATAGGTTAAACCAAAATGTCATACAAAATCACAACAAAACCTACATAGACATTTGTTCTCCTTTGCACATACATAATCTGATACTCACATATCTCCAGTTTAAAGGGTTAAATGCCTATTTCACAGAGACTAGGCCACACCCCAAACAATAGCTGAACACTGGACAGGCACCACAAAGCACCAACACTGAGTATCAAAGACCAGATGATATAAAAACATTCATTGTAGATCATACAAAATACAACAATAAAAGGGAGGATACAAAAAACAAACCAAAACAAACAGGCTTACCAAGTTAACAGGTCAGCACTCAAACCTCCTCCTCTCAACATGCTACAGGTGTTGAGGACCCACAGATTACTGCCCTGTTAGCTGCCTGTTCAGAAGGCCTTAAATACCTGTGTCTATTATGAGATCACTTTCTCTGCCTCCCTCTAGGGGCTACAGATAAAATAAAATATAATACAAATCTTCACTTTCCTATATACATTACTAAATGCATGGTCAGGGACCACATGCAATACCTCCACGGACCACCAGTTGAAAACCCATGTAGGCAACAGTGTAGTCACCGTAGTTAATAATTATGGGATTCAATGGGTAAATCACATGTAATCTTTAGTTTAAAATAACAATTATAAAGCACTTTAAAAAACAATTACAAAGTGCTTTGTACACACAAATAAATACATTTGTGCAAGCTTAAGGGAGAAGTGAAGTTCTCACTAACTATAAACCCATTGTTTCAGAGGACAGATAGACACTAATATAACAAATATAATATAATGTAATATAACACTAGCCTGGTAAACCCTCCCTCCGGAAATCTCATTTCCATTTGGAAATGAGATTTCCGGAGGGAGGGTTTACCAGGCTAATATAACACTGCATAACTATAAATTCCACAAACCTCATATTTTTGTCATCTGGACTCTACGAACCAAGTGCAGCCTAGTTATTTCCTACAGCTCAAAATAATACAGCAAACAATATAATAACTATAATACCAGATACAGTATAATACCATGTAAACAATCTTAGATTAGATGTAGGCCTATTTGAGAGTGCAGACTGGCATAACTGCTTTGACACATGTCACATTAACGAGCGTCAACGAGCATCAGCTGACACACAACACCTCCTGCAGTGCTGTAAACTGAAAGTGACTGGAGTCTCTTTCATTTCTCTCCAAAATATCTTGAATATGATGGAAGACATGATTAATAATTACTGTGATTATGATAAGCTTTACATTTCGTATCATACACCATACAGTAAGAACTCCTATAACTTTCACTGGCAAAGAAAATAAAGAAAAGAAAAATAATAATAAAAAATATTACGATACAGTATGACATCTTGACAATACCTATCGTCACATTTTAATACCACGATAGGCTATATCATGGGACAATATATCGTGACACTCCTATATGCGGGGAGGGTTAATCTTTTTTTTTTAATCACTTGGGGAGGGTCATTTATTTTTTTAGTCAAAGGGAGGGTCATGGCATTTTAGATCAGGGCACATCAATTTTCTCCAGGGGTACCCTTCTTTAGAAATCGACCTGTCCCTAAATTAAAACATTAAGTTTTTACGAGCCAATGAATATTGCAGTTTTATGACAATTATTCATCTGCCCCTAACACATACATGCAGACTCACATTTGTTTGAAACTTTACAGTAATGTAGAGGGTCATTCCAAATATCACTGAAACCAATCTTACTCCAATTGGCCAAAGGGGGGCGCAATAGCAATTTTTTGAAAATGCAAACTTCAAACAGGCAAAAGTCATGCCTCGTTTGGCCGACAGCCGTGAAACTTGCTTACACATGTGCCTTGACTCATGAGGAACACATCTATCACTTTGACCAGTAAGCTCCGCCCTTAGATTGTCTGAAATTTTGAGCAGTTTGAAAAACATTTAAACCCAGGATTTCTGAGCAATTTGCGTGAAACTGTGTCATCTATTTGAACTCCTTTTTCATCAATTCAGGTCTGTTGGTCCAATGGCTGATCGGTAAACCATATGCCTTGCAATCACAGGGTCGCCGTATCGAGTCCCACCTCATGCAGACTTCATCTCACTTGCATTGCACACAACATGACTGTATCAATGAATAAATGTGCAATTGTTAAATATAACATGAAACGCTTATATGAGGGTATAGTAGGGACGGTTAGTGACACGATAGTTCACTTTGTGATACAATCGCCAAATTTTCCACAAAGTTTCTTCTGGACCTACTTTTTCACAAAAGCCCGTTAGCCACCCAAAAAACCCCAATATGGCTGCCATTTTCCAAAATGGCTGCCGGCGAAAGACATGCTATGTGGTTTTTGACCTGGATTGTGATTGGATAATCAAATTTTGATTATTTTGGCATCAGAATATAGTTTTGACTCCCCCCGCCCCCTCCACCGTTAGCCACGCAAAACATGTACAGTATACTTCCGGCGAAAGACATTTTATGTGGTTTTTGACCTGGATTGTGTTTGGATAATCCAAATGTTTTCTGAGGGTGTACTGTATAAAGGTTGCGCAGAATGCGCACCACTGAGCTAAGGGACTAACGGGACACAGGTGGAGAAATAAAACTAATCACAAGGTAACGAGACAAGACAGGAAACGTTACGACAAAATAAAACAAACACAACAGTAAAGTAAAAACTAAGTAACCACTTAAAACAGGACAAACTAACACATTACAAAACAGTACTGTACTGTTATTGTACAGCACTGTACTTTACTCTACTGTACTGTTCTGTTATTGTACAGCATAGTACTGTACTGTACTGTACTGTACTGTACTGTACTGTACTGTAGCCATTTTGGAAAATGGCAGCCAAATTGTTTTTTTTTCCGCGTAGCTAACGGGGGGAGGGGGCGGGGGGAGTCAAAACTATATGTTGATACCAAAATAATCAAAATCCAATCACAATCCAGGTCAAAATACACATAAAATGTCTTCTCGCCAGCAGCCATTTTGGAAAATGGCAGCCATATTGGGTTTTTTTGCGTGGCTAACAGGATTTTCTACAAAAGTAGGTCCTAGGCATTGTTCATGCCAAATTTGGCACTTGTATCACAAAGTGAACTATTGTAACATAAAAATAGACTTAAGGGCCCGCACTGTTATTTTCAATGTAGGCCTATGATGTACTTCATTCCCCCTTTTGTTTTGTGTTGTTGAATTCTCCTTTCTCATTGACAAAGACTGTGGATTGAATAGCTCAATCAGTAAAATGTAGCCTCTTGTTCTGAAGTTCCCCGGCTCAAACCCCACTCATTACAGTTTAGATTTAAATTGCATTGTACAAAACATGACCCTGTTAATTCAGACATGTGCAATTTTTAAACAATAACATGAAATGCTTTTTTGAGAGTAGTAGTTTTTTATGTATGACATACTTTATTGTGAAAATAGCCGATCTACAATCTCACACCTTTTCAGATAGCAACGCGTTGTGAGCTTGTAGATTGACTATTTTCAGTTATTATTGGTAAATGTTTTGTGAACCAGTGATCTAGAGTAGTTAGCGAAACAGAGGCTTGGTTCATAACGGACGGAAAAAAATATAGATATCAACAGACACCATCAGGGAGGCCATATCTCTAGCGGTGCCGGGAGAGGGATAGTCTGGTTACCTAACGTGCAATCACGCTTCAGCATTTCCTATTTCCCCCATAAGATGGGAAAGCTACACTCTCATTGACTGCTGTTTTCAAATCACACCTCCTCATTTCCATTTAATGGAAATGCTCGATTCTAATTAGCTGGGGAAAAGATGGAGGTGGAGATACCTGATTTGTTTTTCTGCAACAAACCGGCAAGCATTCCTTCCAGCTTCTCTCATCTTTTTTTTTTCAAGCACAGGTGTGTTGATTAGGCTACAGCTGAACTTATGGTGAACTCTGCTTGCAAGTTGCTATGACATCAAAGGGGCTCCAATTGAACTGAAACCTTGCTCTTTTCCATCATAGCAGAGTTTAATAGCAATTATTTCATTCATGTATTTGTATGTTTGAAAAGAAGATGTGTATATTTTGCAATAAATCTGCACTTTATTTCTACAGCTGTACTTTTGACTGTAAAAATAACAGTCAAGCAAATATATTTGCTTTTGTGTGTGTGTGTGTGTGTGTGTGTGTGTGTGTGTGTGTGTGTGTGTGTGCGCGCGCGCGTACGTGCGCGTACGCGCGCTACACACTGCATATAACTCAGTCCATAATTATAATATAGTGTATGTTTATACAGTATATATGAATATACTAATATATACACACATATATTATATTATATTATATTATATATATACATATATATATCTATCTATACAATTGGGAAACTGGCTGAAAGGTAGGGAAAACTGGCTGAAAGGGAGGGAAACTGGCTGAAAGGGAAAAAAAACTGCGCACTGCGCATGCCTATGTGTGGAGTGAAACCCAACACCACGCAGCTGCTTTTGTAGGGTGCGTTCGGAAATACAGCACTGAGCGCACTGGCCAATACAAACTAATAGGCGAGTGTGCTCCGGTGCGCAATTTCCGAACGCACCCGTAATGTCCCCACACAACACCGTCGGCATCTGGGTTGCCACGTTTGGGGTGACAAGCACACAGGTCAGTGTTGCCAGATGTGCGCCAGAAACAAGCAACCACCTTCATGAAAAAAAAATAACAGCCGATGGGGTCCGCGATGTTTCACGGGGGTCCGCGATGTTTCGCGGGGGTCCCAAGACTCCCAGGGGGTCCGCGGACCCCCTAGAAGTAAAATTATTTAAAAAATAATAAAAACTTTTTTGGGGGAAATATCTTCATGAAAAAAAAAAACAGCCGATGGGGTCCGCGATGTTTCACGGGGGTCCGCGATGTCTCGCGGGGGTCCCAAGACTCCCAGGGGGTCCACGGACCCCCTGGGAGTAAATTTTTTTTTAAAAATTAAAACACTTTTTTGGGGGACATTTCTTCATGAAAAACAAAAAACAGCCGATGGGGTCCGCGATGTGTCACGGGGGTCCGCGATGTTTCGTGGGGGTCCCCAAGACTCCCAGGGGGTCCGCAGACCCCCTGGGAGTAAGATTATTTTATAAAATAAAAACTTTTTTGGGGGAAATTTTTATCCCACGATTTTTGAACCCCAAAATAAGCGAGCCCTCGCTTATTTTTGCGCGGACGTAATTTGTTTGGCATTGTGGTGAATGTTGTGTGTGCTGCTGATGTTTGTTGTGTGCAGCTTAATGTCAGAGTGTTTGTGTTGGAGCGCCTCAGTGCGGCTGCAGAGTTCATGTGCAACATCTTGCATGTGTGGCTGTGGCTTTACAGTTTTCCTTCGCCGTGTCTGTAGGTCACGGCCTGGAGACCCCAGGGTCTCCAGGGACCCCTAAGGGGGGGGGGGGCCCAAACCCTCTGGGTATTTTTATTTATTTTTTAATCCCATGATTTTGTACCCCCAAACGAAATTTTCTTTGGGGGGGTTAGGGGGGGGGTACTAGAATTCTGCCCGCGTAGCGGGCAGAACTTCTAGTATATATACATACACTATATTATAATTATGGACTGAGTTATACACACACACACACACACACACACACACACACACACACACACACACACACACACACACACACACACACACACACACACACACACACACACACATGTGTCACTAATTAAATGATATTTGAAAGATTCAAATCCTTTGGTAAGACTTTGGGTGGGTTAGAGAGATGTTCCGGTCGGGAATCGAACTGGTGACCTTTCGATCCACAGCTCCCCCTTCCTCCTCCCCCACAGCTTCTCCTCCCCCCTCCTTCCCCTTTTTTCCTCTTCTTCCCCCCCTCACCCAGGCTATTGTTCCCCAGCTTTAGCGGAATGAGAAGAGCGGCAGTCTATGAATCCATAGGTTGCTGGTTCAATCCCTGTCCCCAACAATGCGTTGAAGTGATCATCATTTGGAATTCTTAGTTTTACAAATAGTGTTTCTTGAGGTTAGGTCGTTGTTTTACTGAGGTTAAGGTTAGTGAGGGTGGGTGTAGAAAAGAGTCATCTAGTCAGCAACCTTCCCCCTATTCCCATGGATTGGATCCACCACTCTCACCTGCTCTCACTCATCACCAATCACACCTGTCTTCACTCACAACTCATTAGTGGCCTGGTGGCTTTTTCTTTGAAATGATGTGTAGTTTTTCAAATATTTAACTTTAAGCGCCCGATGCCACGTTATTGGCCATGGCCATTTAAAGGGTAGCAACATTAACAAACACATGCGTCTATACCTATAACAATGCTCTATACACTAGGGAACTAAATTACTCATATGCTGTGTTGCTTTTGCCAGGATTCAATCCCATGACCTTGCAGTTCAGAGTCAAGAGCTCTTCCAACTGAGCTACCCAAACACAAGAAACACTATACATTGACATTATATGAACGTGCAACTTTTACACTACAGATTTCTTTTTTACATCACGCTCCGATTTAATAAAAAAAAATCTAAGCTGTGTGATATATACATTTTGAGTTAAGACCATTAATATCAACCCATGTCCCTCTGCACTCTAGCAATCAGTGCACCTGGTGATACCTAGCCTGTCAGTCATTGGCTCCTCAATGGTGCTGAAAAGTAACTATTTACATTTACTCAAGTACCAATACAAGTGATTACAATGCACAGTACAATTTTGAGGTACTTTGACTTTACTTTTCATTTGTGTTACTTCTACTCTACTACAATTACAGCATAATATGTCAGCTTTAGTTTCTTGTTACTTTGCAGATTTAATTATTAATACAACACCTACAGTAACCACATACAGCCGGTCTACAATGTGACGTGTTATGAGCTTGTAGATATATAATAAGCAATCCATGCTGTATGATAACTTACCACACATGAAATCCAATTCTGTCTATCCAATGGCTCAGTCAGTACACTGTCTACCTGCAAGTCTGTACGTCCCAGGTTCAAACCCCAATTTAACCAGTCCAAATATAGTTTACTGAACAAAAATCATGACTTTGTAAATTAATGCATGTTCACTTTTTAAAGACAAGATGAAATGGCATTTTGACAGTATTTGTTTGTAAATTTTCTGACATATGTTCTTGTAGAAGAGTCATCCTAGTGTGCAACACTCCCCCTGGCCTATTCCCATGGATTGGATCCACCCACCTCACCTGCTGTCACTCCCTCTCAATCCATAATCACACCTGCCCTCTCTCTTGCCTCATATCGCCTTTTGCCGTATCCCTCGAAACCGCTTGTTGCTGCTTACAGCTATATTTGTATTTATTTTTATTACATGATGATGATGATGATAATTATTATTATTTTCTGTGAAGCGTATTGAGTTGCACTTGCTGTTTGAAATGTACTATATGAATTACGTTTGAGTTGATTTGTCCATAGCTTCTTACTTGCACTCTTGCACCAGCGCCAATTCCAACATGATACTTTAATGCATGCCTAAGGACTGATTGTTGACTGAATCAAAAGGTTTTTGCACACATGCTGAGGAGATTCACCGTTATGGGAGCAATTCGATTCTATCAGCTGACACCAAATACTTCAGTTTTGTTTGTGACGTGACAGCTTATTTTGTGTCTTTTGTATGTATTGTGCTTACTGGTTTGCAAAGATGTGCTTAACATTTGCATTTTGTGTGAAAGCAATGAGAAATGACAAAAAAGCACAATGTCGTGCTCATTTAGTTCATTGGTCATGGTTAAGTGAACCACAAGTGACTAGCAATCAAGAAAAACTGCAACACGCAGTGAATATCAGCCTCTGAAAACTAAACTGAGACAGACTATTTCTGAAAGAGAGAGAGAGAGAGAGAGAGAGAGAGAGAGAGAGAGAGAGAGAGAGAGAGAGAGAGAGAGAGAGAGAGAGAGAGAGAATCCATTATCGCTTTATACTTCACTGATGATCACACTAACCATGTGTATGACAGCGTGTCTCCAATTTTCATGCAAATTTAATTGGTGCTTCACTGGATTTGAATGGTTGAAATCCCAATGTTTATTAAACTTCATCGTATGACGGTGTTGCCTGCTGAAAATAGCCAATCTGCAAGCTCACAGCAGGTCACATTGCAACACGTTGTGAGCCTGTAGATCGGCTGTTTACTGCACGTGACGCCATTGTATGATGAGGTACAAATCCGGCGTTACAATAAGACTGATATATTTTGTGGTCAATGAATACATTAGCTCCATCTGTGACCTCGCCCATGGAAGACATGTGAAGAAAGATTCAATCAGAGCTCTTCCATGCATGCTTACTTCCTGGAACTGCTGCCAGGCGAAATCAACTTATGTGATATCCTCAGAACAATTGGAGCCTCCAGTGGTTTCACTGACTTTGTTTCATTATACAGTAATAATGGCAGGATAAGATACAGGCCAGGAAGCTAATGTCAGAATAGATTTTCTTTGAGACAGCCACAGCTTAATTAAACTTAACCAGTTAGTTGTCCTCTGTGGTCTTTATCAATCATTATCAGTCATAATTTTGGTCATTTAAAGAATCAGTCAGTCCATTCCAGGTTGCAGGAGAGCATTGTGTTCTTTAAATACATAAGGTGGAATCATACAGATGGAAATCAATCTATATAATATACAAAGAGCTGGTGCTCAAAAGCAGTCGAAGTTGTCAACAGTGAAGGAGAGTTTTTGCTGAGTTATCTTCATCTTTGTCAGGGTTTATTTCCTGTTCATCAGACCACACACCCCCTGGAGAATATGGTGGGTCTGAGATTATGAATTCCAAAAAATAATATAGTTGTGAACGAAGTGAAAAATATTCTGGAATTTAGTTTCTATTGCTGTGGACATACACGTCGTACACACATGCACGCATGCAAGAATGCACTCACGCAAGAATGCACTCACGCAAGAATACAGGCACGCACACGCACACACACACACGCACACGCACACGCACATGCACACGCACACGCACACGCACACGCACACGCACACGCACACACACACGCACACGCACACAAAACTCCGACCCTGCTGTTCCGGCAGATGAGGACTGCACATGGACTCACCCCCACCCCCCATGTCCGTCCTGCGTTAACCAGACCATAATATCCAGTAGCTGAAGGCTGTTGTTCATCTGACAGCAATTATCTCTTTTGCAAAGGTCACTTCCTGGTGTTGCTCAAAGTGCTGTTAAATAGCCTGAGAATTGTCTCGCTATCTGATGAAATACATAGCATGTTTGAGCACAATGGCCTTTTAGGGCTTCTGTACAATAGAGTCATACTGTACAGTGTACACACACACACACACATGCACACACCTACACACACACACACACACACACACACACACACACACACACACACACACACACACACACACACACACACACACACACACACACACACACACACACACACACACACACACACACACTAAAACAAATTACATTCTATTGATGGAACCACTCTGAAATACGTATATCATCATGAGTTTAGACGGCAGTCTGGTATGAAACTGATTACAACGATATTATATTTCAAAGGTTCAAACATTCCTGACCCTATTGGGGAATTGCCCCACTTTGCAGGTGGGGTTGGCAAACAGTAGATCCCTTATTAGGACTGCAATGTCATCTTTATAATATTGTTTCTGATTGATGTCTTACTCCTCTCCTGTTGTGGTATATACTCACAAACAGCCCCCCAAGGCCAAAACAAATGTATAAACTATAAAAACTATGCATAACTTAGTTAGAAATAAAAGAAAGTTGACTATTCATTACCGAAGGACAGTAGTATATTTACAAACCAGAGAAGCCAGTTTAGTTTTAGCTTAGCTTTGGGCGTCACAAGCATGGCATGCCCTAACACCAGACATCAGAAGGGGAAAACATTGGATCTTGCCAAGAAAATGACCCAGCCAAGCCTTTGTATTGAGTGTGTGTAGGACAGAGATACATACTGTGATTCAGATTAGCAAGAGAGAAATAAATGAGAGATGATGCATCCAAAATCGCACTTTCTCCTATGAAAGCAATGGGGTAGGTGCTCAGGCACTGGTTGGCTCCTACGTCTGCACGTATCTGATATACAGAAAAACAGGAGAAGGATAAATGTGCTTTGGTGTGCAGTGCATATGGGATATAGCTGCCATAACATTTGTAGTTATTATTTTAAGTGCTGACTGCTATAAAATGTCCCACAACATTATCAAAGGTTCTGTAACAGTCATCCTAACCATACCAGCACACACACAATTATTGACTCTTAAAGGGCCCTACACACTGAGCACTATTACTATAACTATACAAATATCGTTTTAAAAATCTTCTATGTCAAGCAAGTGGATGGCTGAGTTCACACCAACTATTAAAAAAAACAATGGTGAATGATATAGCTATAGTTATCGTTATAGTTATAGTGCTCAGTGTGAACGGCCCTTTAGATAAGTGAAACTGGTAAACTGATTCCCTCTATCCTAACTCTGTGGATGTTTGTAACACTGAACTCAGCAAGGTTGTGATATCTACGAGCCCTTGGCTCTGTGGAATGCTGTCACGTGCTTATACAGTGCTCTAGGCCAAACACATGCAGTATATGAGTGCATCTGAGTGCATAAGCACTGCATATACAAGCAAAGCATACAAACTCACTCTCACACTCCCCCCACCGCCACACACGCATACATACGCACACACCACATGCCCCCTCCCACACATATGCACGTGATATCAGAGCCATAAATACTGGAATTTATTTTCGCAGTTGACCTAGATCATTGGGGAAGGTTTAAATACAGCAGGGACAAAAATCACTGTTAATGTTGTCTACTGCTCAAGTAAAACAGGTGTCTTTGTATTATGAAGCAAACACAGACATAATCAAAACGTGATTGACTTGCTTGGCTTGAATTTACTCAGGCAACTCATGGTCACACTGAAGGCCAGCTCGTATCTCTCTGTATATCTACTGACCACCAAGGACCATCAGTTATTGCTCTGGCTGTTGCTCAACTAGCCTAGGCCAGGCAAGGCAAGGCAAGGCAAGGCAAGGCAAGGCAAGGCAAGGCAAGGCAAGGCAAGGCAAGGCAAGGCAATTTGTACGATCGGGCCCACTTTGCACCGCCAATTCGACTGATGTGCCCATATATGGAGATATTTGTACCTGTCAGTCCTTGTCCCCTTTATGCCCATATATGGAGAGGAGATCCATGATGTCATCAGTATATGCCCATATATGGGCATGCCCCCTTTTGTGCCCATATATGGAGATCCCTGATGTCATCATTATATGCTCATATATGGGCGTGACGTCAGAGATCCGCCCACCCGCCAATTTTAATATAGGTTAGCACATTTCAACAACAAGGCAATTCAAAATGCCTTACACAGAACATCAAGCAAAGGAAACACATTTCAGCCTACTACTACGGTTGTTGTAGAAAGGGGCAAGCCCGTTCTTGCACCATAAATGACAAGAATTCCCTAGAACGCCATCGTCTTCTGGTCTGAATTATGCTGTTATGTTCCACGTACGACATTGTCGCATGCCTAAAATTGCAGATCTACAAGCTCACAATGAGTCGCATCCGTGACGCATTGTGATTTTTCACATTGGTTATTATGTTACATGACAAAGTATGAAGCGGGCTTTAAAGCGACGCATGTTTTTCCAGACTTTGAACACACAGTAGAATAATATAGTTCCATTTGACCTCTTCCTTGTCATTGTTTGTTGATCTGGTGGTGTCATCAAATGTAAAACAGAGATAAATGCCCAACATTTCACCTTTAGCAGCGTGTTGATATAGCTTTATCAGTTTGTATTAATTCATTTGTTCCAGCAATTTTGCTTTTTCTGAATTATACCAGTCAGTTAAACACATGCTGAACCCTAGCTTACGTATTACGGGACGAACATTCACCAAAACTGCATATACAAGCTCACAATGAGTTGCAACTTGTAGATTGGCTATTATTGGCGAAGAGAAAAAGGAGGGAGCTATATAGACTAATACACTAAATACTAATATTAAATGAACACTGAGCCACACGTTTATTTCTTTGTCATCCTGTAAGTTGTTGCATTTTCATGCTTTATTTTAGCTTGAAAGTCGTTCTGCTTATTATCCAAAATGATGATTTTTAATTGTGCGACGTTGTTGTGAACAAAAGCTAAAATAGCCCATCTACAAGCCCGCAGCGTGAGACGTTGTGAGTTTTTGTTTCCACAATAGCTATGCCAGGTTGAAAGTAGATATAGACTAATGTAGGCAGGCTCCGCATTGTTTTATTGTTGAGAATCTTTAACGGTGCAGTAGTGTTCACGTTCCCTTTGGGTAACTGGAGCAGAACATCAGATAAGCATGAATAGCTGTGAGGTTAAAAACGTCCAACACTGGCCTCACCATGAATAGACCGTTGGCATAATGAGGGGCTTCTGCCCACTACTGCCCCCACTGACCCTCATCCCCTCATCTTTGATGGAAATCTTTTTATCTCCTAACTAACCGCCAGCCTTGTTCCAAATCAAAGCCTTGGTCCTACTGTACGCCTTGCCGTACACACAAGGTGTGTGAAGTCAGGGTATACTTAGCCATTAGCAATAGAGTCTGCCAAATGGTAAAAAGAAAAAGGCATTCATGTGACACCCCTGAGAAATTGCAAATAAAACAGTACATTTACTGTATATGCTGTGTGTTGTTGTTGAATGCGGAGTAGGTCCCAGAGTTTGTTTTGGTACCAGCCTGTACTCACCCTTCACTCCTCTTAGCATAGAATTGGTACATGTCCAGCCTCACCAGCTGGCCATTCCTCTCCCTCTAAGGCCTTTTCCCAGGTCAGGGATAACCACTCCTCAATACAAGGTTAGATAGGCTGTGAAAACAAGATAGTGATGACATTAAAATTGATTTGGCTGATTTTATCATAGTGTTAAAATGTTTTAATTATTTTCAGGTCTTCATAGCTGATACGTTATTATTAGTATTTAGTAGTAGTAAAACAGTAGTAGTTGTAAGAGCATCAAGCAGCAGCAGTAGAAATAGTGTTATTAGTGTTCTAGCGTTTCTTTGCTTGAATTTGTGAATAAAACAATCCTACTGTAAATTGCATCTTCAACCCCTGCTTAATCATACAACAGGTTTTACTCCATTTAGGCCAGTGTCAGACACTACACCTGGAACAAAGATGCTTTAAGAGATTAACTGTAGTTGATCAGATATGGTCTCTTTTTATCACAGTATGGGGCAATTAAATCTCTGTTACATTCTTCATGTATAATTTGTCTTTGCACTTGATGGTTTGGAGGTGGTGGTGGAGGGCAAGATATCATGGCCAACCCCTCCCAATCCCTCCAGAAGGAGATAGCGGGGCGATTGAGCATGAGAGGCAATGACAGATTCATCCTCCCCCAGCAGAAGAACGATAGACTGGTCACTCTGGTCACTCTGCTTAGTTCAATTCTGGTGCTATTTTCCTCTGGTCTATTTGTTGGAGGTTGGAGGTTTGTTGGCGGTTTGTCTGCATCTGTTGCGGTCCTTACGTCCCTTTTCAAGTATGTACTGTACTGATACTGTATTGATACGGTTTTCTTCCTGTATCTGCTCTGTGTTTCTTAATGCTGTACTGCCATTGGCAACTGTATTTCCCCCACCGGATCAATACATGTCTATCTATCTGTGTTTATCTCTAGGTTCCTTCCTATGCACTTCCCCTTACTTTTCATTCTGCTGCAGCCTTTGAGATGGACAACTGAATCGAAATTTACAACAGGATCTCCAGGGTTTATGGTCCTTCAAACTCCTTCACGCACACACACACACACACGCACGCACACGCACACGCACACGCACACGCACACGCGCACGCGCACGCGCACGCGCACGCGCACGCACACACACACACACACACACACACACACACACACACACACACACACACACACACACACACACACACACACACACACGTGTATGTGTTTAAGTGTGTTGTAGGTGAGGTAAGAAAGGGTGGGAATGAAAGAGAAAGCCCTTCTGTACAGCAGTACGTGCATGTCATACCATTTGTTTATTTATACTTGCACACGACACAAACGATGAAACGACGAAAGAGTTTTGCACGAAAGCATTGGAAACAATAGAGTTCATTATGAACAGGGGGGGTCAGTCATTTCTTTTCCTATCCATAGATCAGCTCTCTGCCAAGTGCCACAGCATTTCTTTTATAGCGGAAAGCCTGCTGATAGAATCAACATTCAGTAAGCAGTAGTCACGCAAGGGAAAGCAACATCATTACGTGGTCAGCCAAATGACACTAGTATGTTTGTGCCCTTTATTATAAACTTTAATAAACTTGACTTACAGAACTTTTCCAAAATAGGGTGTAGCAACTGGTAAAATAACTGACAAGAGGACTTAGTCGCATGACTTGGAGTCAGACATCTTGATAAAAAAAAGTTGCAAAGGTTTGGTATGCAGAGGATTTCAGTCATCAGGCAAACAAATCCATCTCAATTGAAAGTATTTCTGACTTTTATTGCATTCATTTATGTGAACATTTCAAACAGTTACCTTTTAATAGTATTCTACAGCATTCTCTGCACTCTCAGTTAGTCAATCAATAGCAGCATGCTATTGATTTATAGGTGAGAAGTTATCGAAATAGTCAGGACCTTGCTGATTATGCAGGCTTCTCTCTGCTGCCAAGTTTCTTCATGCTGGTATGAAGGTGTTATGGGAATCATTCAAATATAAACTGGATAGGAGATTAAGCAAATGACGAGCATAAGTTAAGATCCAACCTTGAAATGATAATAATTTACATCACAATCTCATTTTGATTCATTCTCGCTCATAAAAAAGTGCAAATGAGAGATTTTGTCCTCCTGCTGTTATAGAGGTCAGTTATAATAATGACAATGGTTCACTTAGATCTAAATATTCATCTTAATGTCGATAGGAACATCAACTAGATCATATCTGTTCTTCAAAAGTTGAAAAACATTGTTATATAATAGCTGCTACACAGAGAGACACTACCAGTTCATGGATTTGTCTGGTACCTACTGTATACTGTACATGTCCTGAATATGCTGCTGTGAATTTGAGGACTCATGGAGTTTGCAAACTCATTACACTAGTGAGTTTGATACG
Source organism: Gymnoscopelus braueri (assembly GCF_963280865.1). Lineage (NCBI taxonomy): Eukaryota > Metazoa > Chordata > Actinopteri > Myctophiformes > Myctophidae > Gymnoscopelus > Gymnoscopelus braueri. The sequence continues at coordinate 35,587,239 of NC_137612.1, read as the reverse complement.
CCATGGCGTTTGCAAACTTAATACGGTAGTGAAATTGCAAAGGGAGTTTGCAATTTCCTCAAATACACATTTTAGAGATGTAGACATGTGAAATAACTACCACTTATATATGAACCACTTCCATCCATATTATGGGGACATTATATTAGCCACAAATAACAGATCTACAAGCTCACAACAAAAGCGGTCCTAGTACAGAGCCATCACAGGTCCAATTTACTAAGGGTTTAAGTGGTTAAAACGAACTCATGAACTACAGGTTGATGCTGGTGCTTGGAGAAACAGCCTAGACAGAAGGTCACATGTTCGATTGCCACAACAGCAACCATTGCACCATCCCTCTGGTGAAATGTGTGCATTTGCACGTGTTTTTCAGGCAGATTTGCAAAGGATTCCTTGTTGCTATGAGTCAAATATAGCAAGTGTTACAATAAAATGTATATGCTTGGCCAATTTTTTTTTTTTGGAATGGAACCTTTTAATATAGTATAGTCATATATAATAATAACAAGAAATACTATGGAATATTAATTATATGTGTATGACATGATATGAAGTTCACTACGTATTGCATTAATACTGGTGAGGATAGTCAACTTGTTTTGGAGCATATGAACATGAAATCCTTTGCACTATTTTATAGGGTTAGGGGTTACCCTTCTTCCACTTGTTCATCATTGGAGTAAGTCTGAGACTGTGTCAGCTAAATTGTAAATTGTAAATGTCCTATTACCAAAATATAAACAGGCTGATTATGCTAATTGATTTACATATTGGGAAATCTGAATGCTAACTGTTTTTCACCTTGCACAATATCCTGTTATCCTCATGTGGACCCTGTATGTTTAATAGAGTGTCATAGATTTATGTATTCACTGTTCTCATTTTGGTTCTTATGGTTTCTAATTGTTGTATGTCTTAAGCCAAATCAATATTACTGTGGGTATTGACTGTTAGTTGTTACAGCAGCAAATGCGTTGAGCCTTCATTTGAACAGATCTGGAATGCTGTTGTCCTCACATGCCCCCTGCCTGTGCAATTGGCTGTTGTGAAGAGGAAGCTGGTTCTGCCTACCGGTAGCCAGATGGGCCTGCCGTTAGCTCGCCACTTGAAGGAAGGTGACCTTTTATTGTTTTTATTGTGCCCTTTAATGGGATCCGTTGACTCGAGGAAACAGAAAGATTGTGACACACTGACTTTAAGAAGTGTTTTGTTACTGACATTAAGAAGTGTTTTGTCACTGTGTGAGTGTGTCAGTATTATATTCCATGCTTGGCAACAATTACTGGATTTACAAGTAAGATTAAGTTCCTTGAAAGAGAATTGGACAGGAAGTTTGAAGATAAGATTTGTTTTACTGCACCTGCACCATATAATGTACTGTATGGACATATACTGTATAGATTGTATTCTAGTCATACACTCAGTTTATTAGGCATGGAATACATACTTAAAGACACTAAAAATGTACCTTGGATGCAGAGAGTCTTTATAGTAACATAACATTCCACATGTGCATGGACAATAGATCTTAAAGCCTCATTATTGAAAATTCTTAGTATATGTAAATGAAATAGTTTTGACAAATAAATCGCTTGTGTGTAAAGCTGTGGTTGTACTATGGCTACATTTAGCACCAAACTATGCAAACCCCTTTTTGTATATGTATTTTCTTGGGCTATATTTTATGTATACTGTACACATATTTAACTGGGGGAGAAAACATCTTTTGTTATCCAAAGGATTTTAAAGCGGCACTTTTTCAATGAAAAAAATGTAATTTTGACCAATCTGTATGTATGGCAGAGTAGTTAATGTTAATCCTCCTATAATTCTACAAACCTCCGGTGAGACCAAAATGTGGTGAGGCCAAAATTGTTCTGCCCGGTTCTCCTCAGTGGCTGGAGCAATTGATCAGATTTTTCGCGACGCGACGTATCCCCCCACGGGTATGGACTAGTACAATATAACTTATACAATTGGGGTGGTTGTATTTTGTCTCCCTGCTCTTCTATTGAGATATTTAGATGTCAAAGGTCATGTCTCACCTGGGCAAAAATAGGGCAAAAGGCAAAAATAGCAGATATACAAGCTCACAACATATTGATACGTAACTCGTGAGTGAAGATATTCGGTGCAGGGAAAAAAGGAGGGGGACTCCAGTCAACGATATATATGTGGTTTAAGTGGTTAAATGTACACGACTAGACTACTGTATGTTGTTACAGTGTAAGTAAGGCCACATGGGCATTTCAGCATGGTTATTCTTATCTGACGAAGACTAACTTTGTGGTCGAAACGTTATGTTTTGCACAATAAATGTGGTGGAGCAGCAAACTGTTGTGTGGACTTTTTTCCTTTCTTTCTGACCTTTTCTTAGTCATGCAACTTCCTTCTTAAAGCACCATCATTACACACAATGACATCACAGCTGGAATTGTACTCCAAGGTTTCAGCTCTGTTGTCTGTTTTTGTCTGTCAGGCATGAGTGTTGGCAGGGCCATCAGTGAGATAACAACACAGTTAGGAGGCTGGAGACACTGCTTATTTTTAGACCCCAAATATGAAAAGACTATTACGCTACTGAACAAGGAAATGCCAAGACCTGTATCTGAAGAATTCCACCATTGTCAAACATGCCATTACATAATCTAGGCTTAACTGCCATTGTTCTGTGACAATACAAAGAGGGAAATGTCTGCTCAAAGGTAAAAACGCTTTCCACAAGTTAGCACGAGATTTAACCACTTAAACCCTATATATGCTTACTGTATACGCACGCACGCACACACACGCGCGCGCACGCACACACACACACACACACACACACACACACACACACACACACACACACACACACACACACACACACACACACACACACACACACACACACACACACACACACACACACACACACACACACACACACACACACACACACACACACACACACACACACACTCACTTTGCCCTGTAGGCCTATACAATATCACATTTGTCATTGAACAGTTCCTTTAGTGTATGTATTTTTACCGGTTAAAGTGGTGGTTAAATAATTCACATTTAGTGGTAGAACCACATTGTGGACTTGATTTCAAATGTGTTCTGACCAGACCGGTATACAGAGTAGATCTGATATGAGTGCTCTTTTTTTGTACACAACTTGCGGTGGCCCTTTAAAGATAGAATCAGTGCATTAACAGAGTTGATAATATGTCTAGTGCTTAAGAATTGTGTCGTTGAATTCCTTTCCTGGTGAATAAATCAAGATTATTCATATGGGCCTTTTCACAATTTCAATATTCTTTCTACTGGAGTTTAAACACTTGAACCCTAGTGTCCCTATTCTGGGAATGTCATAGGTGAACATTCAGCGAGGATAGGCGTAAACATAATGGTGAAAATAGCAGATCTACGATCTACTATACAAGCTCACAATGCGCAAGATTTGGTGTAAAGAGAAAAGGGGAGGGTCTGTATAGACCCCTGGGCGACCCCAGTCAACAAAGTATAGGTGGTTAAACACTGTCTGGGAAATGTGATTGACTTTTTCCATTGCATTACGTAGCCATGTGTCAGAGTATGTGGTACATGGTATGTGTTACAAATCCTCCTCACTCCGTTGAACTGACTTATGGGCAGGCCCTTTTTGAAGCATGTACAGTAGGATGATAAGAGTCACAACAGGGAGGAGTGTTTCTGTCTGTAGTCTTACGCAAGAGGTTGGTAGTGTGAATGTTGGCTTTGACTATACTGCACTTTGATATCCAAGAAACTGATTTCCTTAATATCTGCAGTCAGGATGAATTCATGACTCTGAAAATAACTAGAAACACACAGCGATGTGTTCAATCAACTTAGTCATGTAAAACTAAGTAACAACAGTAAATTGGCCCAGGTTATCTTGAGCAAGATATTTTATTAGCATTTTTTGGAAGGCTGTCACTAATTCCTAAACAATAACACAGCAACTATTAACTAATCACAAGTGTATTGCTTCCATTCCTTTGCTTCCATTCCAAAGCCTGACACGTCTATGAATTGCACGCTGGAAATCGGCCTAACAAGCTTTTCTATCTTCAAGCGCTGTAACGCTGTCATATGACAAATTACAAATTATTATAAACCATAAAATTCACTTGTCATTGTTTGTATAGTCTCAATTTGTCAGAGTGAAAGCAGAAGCTTTCTGGTGTGTGACCCTATTGGTGACGTACAGTACAATTCTCACCATAGGCTTATTGTCATCATTACATAAGCTTTTAAAAGTGAGACGTGGGTTAAATTTGATGTCACAGTCTTGTCCTGTGATGATCACTCAGAGAGGAAGAGAAACAGCTCAATCCTGTGAGTGTATTGTTGGGCGGTGGGAGAGATTTGATGCTGAAAGTGTCACTGCCCCAGAGGCATGTCATGCTCTTCGTTCGTCACAGTATTTGTTTGGGGATTTTTTGTTTTGTCTGATGAGATGAGCAAGGCACTAGAAGAATAAATATGGATTCTGTTCTTGTTGGTGTTGGGATGCGGGACTTTTTGTTTTAACTGTGGATTCCTGTAAGCTCTCAGTCAGCCCTGTCTCCAGTAAGGAGGAAGTGTAAAGGTAATTTAGTTTTACAGTAATGTAGCCTCACTGCAAGATAAGCTGTCCAAAAAACGAGGGAGGAAAATGCGTATAATATACTCATGGTTCTTTCCAGTTTGGACCAAAGTGGTTTGAACTGAGTGACATTGGCATCATTAGAGCCCTGTGCTCTGAATTTTGCTCTTATGATTTACACTATGGCTGTCATAATGATTCATACTTATCACAATGCAACCATCAATGAGCTCAATGCAAACACAAATGGCTGAGTATTTGCAGTTAGTATCGTTGCTGTCCAGCAGAAACCAGCCAACTCCATTTTAACATTTTTGATTTTTTTTCCATAAATCAGGGCCATTGAACACCCTTTACGTGTGTGTGTTGGTAAAACAAATATTGAACCAATGAAAAACATTGAAAATCGCTTCTGTCAAAACCAGCTAACTCCATTGGATCCTCACACTTTCTGCTAAACCAACTGGTTTTGCTGACTCCCCTTTTGACCTCCAACCTCATTGTGAGCTTGGAGGTCCATTCAGCTGTTCTTATCAATAATGAACAAAACCTCCTAACTCCACTTTTTTTTTCATTTCCGGAAAAATGAACATTTTGGAGTTAGCTGGTTTCTGCCGGACAGCAGAGATATGTAAGTTAGTACAAGTTAAGTAATTTATTGCTTTAGTTGAGACATGGCATGGTTACTGCCATCCACTTGGCTGCTACAGTAACATTTTATAATGTATTGTTGTCATGATGATTAGAACTTTGCAGTCAAACGTTATCCATTAAGTTAAAAAAACAGATTTTTTTTGTTGAATGCTCTTACAGTATGTATACACTGTGAAAAAGGTGAGACAAAGTCAGAGGTAGATCCAGGGTTGTTTGTTTCAAAGCCATAGGTGACCTTGGAAGGAGTTCTACATCAGTAGTCAACTCTATGCCAAAGCATTTAAAGAGATCGTGTGTGTGTGTGTGTGTGTGTGTGTGTGTGTGTGTGTGTGTGTGTGTGTGTGTGAGTGTGTGTGTGTGTGTTACGTGTGAGGAAACACCTTACCACTCCCTTTTCCTTGCGAGAAGCGTAATTATAGTCTAATAGATTCCTTCTATTTTTCTCTTCCTTCTTCCTTCCTGACTATCCTGTTCACCTATTGAACTGGGCCAATATTGATCTAAAACGTAAGTATACAAATGAGAAATCATAAAATAATTTATATCCGTTGCTGCTTTGTTTTGTGGTTTTTGTCACTCACTACTACTGTACAGTATATACGTATGTATGTTCACTTTGAAATGTTAATTACATTCACTCTGGCATCCCTATTTTGGATATGTCATTACAGGCAAAATCCATTTTTTTAAATCAAAAGATTTCAACATTTTCAAATAGTTGATGTAAAATAAAGGGCTTAAGTGGTTAGGGTCCATGAAATTTAATCCTGTAAGGGTGGAGAGGTTTAAAATATCATGACTGACTATTACACCATAATTACCTGCTTTGTCAGGAGATTATGTTGTGTTGAAAAACTATTATTTTCAGTGAGCCACACTGTCATATGAGAACTATTAATAAAGCATTATAGTCCAGAAACTATAAGTGCGTACTACGTTCTAGTACAGCCAGTTACATGAATCTGCTCACACATAAATTTCATAAGGCAGTTAGTTGTGTAGGGTAGCTCCAAAGAGGAAATTTGATGCAAAACTTTCTATGTTTATTGACAAATGATATCCTCATGCATTGAATATGAATTGCACCTTGAGGGTATAAACAGTAATGCAGCAGAATCTCATGGCTGTGGCAAGCTGTGAATGGAGGACAAAGGGAAGAAGTGAAGCTATGTGTTAGCAAAGGACAAACCTATAGATAAGTAATTGAGTGACTTTATGAGTTTTATCAGTTTCGTACTCAGTTCAGTCACTGCTGAATGAATTGACTACATACACACTAACTTGTTCTTGTACTGAATAGAAGAAAGAGCTCATTCTCAATAACCATGTAAAAATGTTTGCTGAGTGATCCTTGTAAAAATTTTAAACCAAGTGAATGTGCATGCACCTTCTGCCATCTGGTGTAATCTAAAAGAACAGGCTACTTACAGTACATGCAATAATTAGCTAACAATAGGTGAGTCAGCATCAGAATTGCTACATCAGTCATAATTACTATTACTGAAGGGCACGGGTACCAAAACAAAGTATTAGTAGAATGGGTTCTGATGCTGATGAAATTGTACAGTATTTATCAAATGTTTTAAAGCAGGGAGGCAGGAAACCATGTGTCTAGAATTACATTATTTTTAAAGGTCTGAATCGTGATTTAAGTATACAGTAATATCCTCCTCTGCTGACCCAGCTATCTCCTACTACTGGCTTGGATTACATTCAAGATTCTTTATTGTTAGCATCGCATTACACACACATTTGTTTGCATGTTTAAGTGTGTGTGTGTGTGTGTGTGTGTGTGTGTGTGTGTGTGTGTGTGTGTGTGTGTGTGTGTGTGTGTGTGTGTGTGTGTGTGTGTGTGTGTGTGTGTGTGTGTGTGTGTGTGTGTGTGTGTGTTCATTGTTCATAAGCCTCTTTGCCTGGTAGAAAGATCTGTACCGGAGCCTGATCATCCGGGCCTTGAGGCTGTGGTACCACTTGCCAGACAGTAGCAGCTGAAACAGTGCGTGGCTGGGGTCTTTGTTAACGCTACAGGCTTTATATTGACAATAACCAATGTATATATCCTGGATGGAGGGAAGCTCCCAGCTCACATCCAGTGATGCTCTGGGCTATCCGTACCACCCTCTGCTTTGTGGTTGAAGGCAGTACCGTTCCCATACCAGGCACGGCAGTGATGTGTCCAGTCAGGAAGCTCTCAGTGGTGCCTCTGTAGAAGGCCCACAGGATCTTGGGCCTCATGCCAAACTTCTTCAACCGCCTGAAGAGAAAGAGGTGTTGCCATGCCTTTTTACCCTTTTTAACCCTACTATATCCCAGGTGAGGTGTTCTGAATGCAGAGGAACTTGAACAGGCGCGTACGGTGGGTTCTAACGTGGACCGGGCAAGATTCTTAATGACTCCCCCCGGACCCCCACCCACTGCGTCGCGGGCATGTGTGCGCGCGAAGCGCGCGAGATTTTTTTGCTTAATTAATTCATTAAATGACCATAAAACAACATTAACAACACTCTACCCATCCCTCAGTGTGTTCCATCCTCAAATGTTTTACTTAAGTAAAAGTATCAAGGGTTAGAAAACTTTTTTTTCACATTTGAAAACTTGTGAAATGGGACCTTCTGCATAATGAGTATCCGTATACTTTTACTTTTGGTACTTTAAATACATTTTGATACCAATACTTTTCTACTTTTACTCAAGTACATTTTGAATACCTTACTTTTACTTGTAACAGAGTATTTTTACATCGCAGAATTGATACTTTTGTTTAAAGGGATACTTCACTTTAGGGCCGGGGACACATTTAAAAAAAATATTAAAAATAAATGAAAAAAGTTATGGAAAATTCATGGCCCCCTCACGCATTAGAGTGTCCTACTAATGTGTGAGGGGGCCATGAATTTTCCATAACATTTTTCATTTATTTTTAATATTTTTTTTAAATGTGTCCCCGGCCCGAAAGTGAAGTATCCCTTTAAGTAAAAAAATTGAGTACTTTTTCCACCACTGGTATTCAGTGCATGCAGTTACTGTTAGTGCACACAGGACGAGGGAGTCAAGGGACACAGCATAGCGACCCTTCATTTCAATAAGGGCAGATGGGTTTTCAAGATGGCGGCGAGCTAGGCGGACGTGTATCTCTCCGCTCCGTAGGTTCGTTAAAATTGTGTAACAAAAGAAACAGAATAAAATGGAAAAGTGAGCAACTATACTATTATTATAAGTTTCCAGATGAACAGAACATCAAGAAGACTTCGTGGGAAGAACCAGCCTAAACTAAACTTCAGCTCCACTTCACCAAACACTAAGGAAGCTGACGCTAGCAACATGGCCTCTGGAACGGCGGAGAAATCGGGAGAAGAGCTGGGCCGCAGTAATGCACCAGTACTCGAGGCTATCATGAATATGAAGTCCGAATTCTCCGACAAGTTTGACTCTGTAATGACGGCGATTGAAGGAATAAAGAAGGAGGTCGGGGAATGTACAGAACGTGTCAAATGTGCGGAGACTCGCATCTCTAGCACCGAGGACATTGTTGCTGAATTACAGACCAAGATCCTGAACCTCGAAAGAAAATACACGGAAATGGAGATTAAATTAATCGATTTTGAAAATAGGGCCAGAAGATCCAATGTGAGATTGGTAAATCTACCAGAAAAGGCAGAAGGTTCCGATGCATGTGCCTTTCTCGAAACGTGGTTACCTCAAACATTGGGGTTAGCATCGAAGCTATCTGTGGAAAGAGCTCACAGGATCGGCCAAAGAAAGGACGACAATGCTCCCCCGAGAACCTTGATTATGAAGTTTCTGGACTACAGAGACAAGGAGAAGGTGATCGCGGCAGCCAGAGCCAAAGCCCAAGTCCTGTACGACGGCAAGACGGTCAGATTCTACCCGGACCTGGCGCTGGAGGTGCGGAAGAAACAGAAAGAATTCGACGCGGTACGTCAACAACTCCGTGATATCCCTGGGATTCGTCAAGGCATGTTATACCCAGCAAAACTGTTGATAACATACAAAGACAAAACCCAAGCCTTTGACAAACCAGAGGATGTGAAAGAATTTATCCGACGTATCAAGGGAAAAGAGAGGTCTTCGACGCCAGCACAGGGTCCTTCGTCTGCGGGGGTCACTTCGTCATCACCAACCGGGAGAGGCCTACTGCACACTCCCGCACCGGAGAAGGCTGCGACGCGGTCGCCAGGACCATCATCTACAGGGGCTACTGCATCGCCACCAGCCGGGAGAGGCCTAATGCTCACTGCCGCACCGGCATCCGCGTCGGAGCTGGAGCCGGAGTGAGGAGGAGAGGTATGCTAGCTGGCTATTCTGAAGCAGCTAATACACGGGGCACGGGACTTTGTTTAGGTTAAACTCGTGCTAGGCACGCGATATAGTTTTATATTATATCCGAAAGAATCTACTACTGTTACTACTTTTTTTTTGTTGTTTTATAATGGGTGCTGGTTTGAGGAGTCACTGTTGGCTGGAGGCCAGGCCTAGCTAGCCCTATTTGGGTGTTTGTTTGTTTGTTGTTTAAAGCTAGCTAATTCGTGGCATCTAAAAAATACTTTTATTTCACGGGGCACAGATCCTTTATTTTTTTATTTTTATATAAAGCAACCAGTGTTGGATATATATTTTTTTAGATTAGGTCACTGTCGTGCTAGGCACGATATATTGTTTTTATTACACTGGAGATTGAACAAGTTGGTTTTAATACCTTGTTCTGGTGTGTCGTGACTGTGGGGCTAGCATGGGGGCTAGAAGCTAATAATGGCCGAAGGTAAGCTAACCCCGTGGTTAGCACTTCTGTGCACTTTTTTTGTTTGTGTGATTCATAATGATACTTTTTATTGGTTGGGATATGTTCGTTTATAATCATCCTGTTCACATTTGACTGAGTTTGTGCTTGTTGTAGCCGATTTGTTTTTCTTTTTGTTGGGATGTTTGTAAGACATGCAGCATCGCGCTAGATACGGAACTCAATTTCCCATGATGCATTTGGCATCCGGTTTCACATTCTACTTCCGGTTCAGGTATAGGCGGGTGGGGTTTGGGAATGTGAGGTGTGCGCTAATGCTGGCGCCCTCCGGTACTACACCCGGATTTACATGGTTATAATGGAAGGGAAGGAATTTTTTTATTTCTAGAATGTAATAGTGACTGGTGGGTCTGCGCACGTACGTATGTATACAAGTAAAAATTATATTAATCATAAAAAATTAAAAATTAAAAATTGAAAAAATTAAAAATTGAAAAATTGAAAAATTAAAAAATTAAAAAATTAAAAAATTAAAAAATTAAAAAATTAAAAAATTAAAAAATTTAAACATTAAAAAAAAAAAAAAAAAAAAGGGAATTCAGGCTTGGGTTGCAACAAGTATAATAAAAAAAAGGTTTCAAACTATGGATATAGTTCTGTTTTCATTTACATTGATGGAGGGAGAGATCACCACAGGTCGCATGGTGATGTTTGACTACTCCTCACTGAGTGTGGAATGGTCCTCAGCCATTTTGAGGTGGGAAGCAGGGAGGGGGGAGGAAGTCCATTGTATGGGCTCAAGGGATACTTTGGGTTTTTTCAGGCTCTCTGAAGCAGCCTGTTTTTCTGTCTTATATGTGTTTTTGTTGTTTTTGTTTGATGGCACTACTTTCAATTCAGGCGTGAAAAAGTCATTTGAGATTGGTGATTATGGCTAAAGAATTGGAGGTCAAATTTACTTCTTGGAATTGTAGGGGTTTACAGAAAATCAAAAAGGTCAAACAGGTGATGGGTAGATTAAAAGATGTTCAGTCTAAAATAATATTTCTCCAAGAAACCCACCTAGCACCAAATGAGGATATTAGAATTAGAAAGAGATGGCGGGGGGCAGTGTTTTCGGCTCCTTTCACCTCTCAATCTAGAGGGGTCATGACTCTTATACACAAATCTATACCGTTTAACGTTACCAAGGTAATAGCTGACAAACAGGGGTGATATTTGATCATTCAAGGTAATCTTTTTGCAGAGTGTATTATTTTGGTAAATATCTATGCACCAAATAAGGACGACCCAAAATTTTTCAGTGATTTATTCTTGTTATTAACATCTCTCAGAGGTCACTATCTGATGGCGGGGGACTGGAATGTTACCCCTCACCCTACCAAGGATAGATCTACACAATCAGACAAAACACACACCAAAAGTAGGGAAATTATACACCAGTTTGCTAATGATTTAAATCTTAGGGATATATGGAGAGATAGAAACCCCGATGTGTCTATGTATTCATGTTACTCTAGTACATATAAAACCTACAGTCGAATTGACCTATTTCTTGTTTCGGCAAGTCTAGTAAATAGAGTTAAAGACTGTGTGTATGATAGCATTCTAATCTCAGACCACGCTCCTATCAGTTTGACTTATGTAGACCCGGGTCGGATGCGGGATCCCCCTAAGTGGAGGTTCGAGCAGAGATGGCTCCAGAACCCTGAACTGCTAACTTTTATGGGAGAACAAATAGACATTTATTTCGCTGCCAATACTGATGAGACGTCGGCAAGCATAAGATGGGAAGCATTTAAATGCTTTATCAGGGGTCAGATCTTAAGCTTTACAAGCTCCAAATCCAAAACAATCAAACAAAAAATACTACTGTTGGAGTCAAAAATTAAGGCTTTGGAGGCTTCCTACTTTAAGAAGCACTGTCCCATATTACATCAGCAAATTTTACTATTACGTGCACAGTATAATGAAATCTCCGCTTCCAAAGCAGCAGCTAACCTGTTAAAACTAAAACAAACCATTTTTGACCAGGGAGAGAAGTCTGGCAGGGTTCTGGCCTGGCGCATTAAACAGCTCCAAACAGAAAGAACTATCACCACATTAAAAAATGATCTGGGGGAGACGATAACAGACCCGATTCAAATAAGTGAGGCATTCAGAGATTATTATGGTAGATTATACAGTTCTGAGTCAAGCCAAGAACAATTGGATCAAAGTTCCTTTTTAGACAACATTACTATTCCCAAAATCCAAGTGGAGGACAGTGTAAAGCTGGGTGCAGGTTTGACTGAGGGTGAGATAACAGAGGCAATAAGCAACATGACATCTGGAAAAGCAGCTGGGCCCGATGGTCTTCCAATAGATATATATAAAAAATTTGTGGCCAAATTAACGAAACCCCTCTTGGACATGTTTTCTGAATCATTTCAGGAAGGTGCTTTGCCTTTCACTTTGAGAGGAGCCCTCATTACACTCCTTCCAAAACCCGGTAAACCTAATGACAAATGCGGAAATATGCGTCCAATTAGCCTCTTAAACTCTGATTTGAAGATACTCTGTAAAATCTTAGCAAAAAGGTTGGAACTTCTATTACCTGAAATTATAAAAGATGACCAGAATGGATTTATTGTGGGCCGGCAGGGTTTTCATAATGTAAGGAGGGTACTGAATATACTACATGTCCAGAAGGGGGTGCCAGACACAGCCTTTTTGGCTCTCGATGGGGAAAAAGCCTTTGATAGGGTGGAGTGGCCGTTCCTGTTTGAGCTTCTTGGTCGATTTGGTTTGGGGGAGAACTTTTGTAATTGGGTAAGACTCTTGTATAATGACCCATATGCAGAAATACTCACCAACAATATTATATCTAAGCCGATAAAGATCAATAGAGGCTGTAGACAGGGATGCCCTCTGTCACCTCTCTTGTTCGTGATCGCAATAGAGCCTTTTGCCATTGCTATAAGAGAGCATGCTCTGATAACAGGCATTAGGATAGAAAGATTTGATCACCGGATATCCTTATATGCCGATGATGTAATCCTCTTCCTTAAAAATGTGGAAGTCTCTATCCCGGCTCTTCTGGACCTAATTAAAACATTTGGCGGCATTTCTGGTTATAAAGTTAATAATGCTAAATCATCCATTATGCTTCTGAATCAGGAAGAAAGATCTAACCCACCCACTCATGTTGGTCACTTCAGATCGGTAAACGTCTTTACTTATCTTGGAATCCAAATTGTTCCAAGGTTGGAAGATGTTGTGAATTCCAATTATAACCCAATTCTAGCCACAATTGAAAACTCGATTGATAGATGGTCAAATCTTTCAATCTCTTTGGTTGGCAGGATCAATATACTTAAAATGAATGTCCTTCCCAAGCTATTGTATCTATTTCAAAATATACCCCTACCACCTCCTTCAAACTTTTTTTCTAGAACCAAGAAAATGTTTACTAATTTTATTTGGAATAATAGACGTGCTAGACTTCGCTTGTCCTTACTCCACTTACCCTATGACAGGGGAGGGTTACAGTGTCCTAACTTGTTGTGGTACTTCTGGGCGGCCCAATTGAGAACTCTAATGTTCTATTTTACAGTGGAGAATGCGCCAGCATGGAGGGATATGGAGTCAAGTTCCTTGAAGCTACCTTTCCCTACATATATCTATTCAGATACTCTTAAGAACCTAAAGAAGAATACACACAATCCCATAACTAAAACTATGATTTCTGTCTGGCATGAGGTAAACAAACACCTGGGCGAACCATCTCGCCTCTCCCGTTTTAGTCCAATTTGGGGCAATAAACAATTTGTTCCAGGGAGAGCGGATGGGGGTTTCAAATTGTGGGCTGATAGGGGAGTGGGGCAAATGAGGGATGTTTTTGGTGCTAATAGGAGCTTGCTGACTTTTGAAGAACTCGTCACGAAAAATAATATTCCTCGCATTCATTTTTTCAAATATCTGCAATTGAGGGACTTTATTAGAGCTAACCAGGATCAATCCATGCTGGCCCCTCCCTTATCTGTGTTGGAGAGAGTTTTGGTTAGAAATCCATTCGGAAGGGGAATAATATCAGAATTTTATGACCTGCTAATGTCATTCTCTCCGGAATCCTCTGAGCATAGGCTTAATGCCTGGAGAGCAGACTTACAGGAGGACCTAACAGTGGAGCAATGGAGTACAGCTTGTAAACTGGCTCAATCCCAGACTGGGAATACACGCCTAAAACTCCTTCAATATAACTGGCTCATGAGAGTGTACATCACACCTGTGAAGCTCAATAAGTTTAATAACAATATCCCGGACCTATGCACCAGATGCGGTGAAGATAGAGGCACATTGTTCCACTGCTTATGGTCATGCCCAAGATTGAAGGACTTTTGGAGGGAGATTGGGCAGGAAATACAAACGATTCTTTCAATTAACATCGTACCAGAACCTAAGTTCTTCCTGCTAGGCCTCTACCCAGTTGGACAAAGAATTAGGCGTAGTGATAGAATATTCATAGACATTTGTCTCTTACAAGCTAAAAGAGTAATTGCATTGACCTGGAAGAGGCCGGACAGACCAAGCATTGCACAGTGGTTCAGGGAATTGTCTTTATGCCTACCTTTAGAAAAAATCACATACATACTTAAGGACAAACAAGAGATGTTTCAGGAGGTGTGGGGTTGCTTTATTCAATACATGGAAAATAATAATCTGCCACATTTAATGGAAGAATCTGGAGAGGAGTAGTGTTGATGCCTATGTATGTTTTTCTTTTGTCTTTGTTACTGTTTTTGTTTTTTTTCATTTCAATAACTGTCTTGTATAATTTAATGTAAAAGTTCATTTTTGCTTTCTGTATATTTTATTTTTTATTGTATTATAAGTTGTTGTAATGTGTGTAAAAGAAAATAAATAAACATATTGTTGAAAAAATAAAAATAAGGGCAGATGGCAGAGCCAATTCAGCCAAAACCTGCAGAACATGTTTAGCACAGCCACAGAGATCAGGACTTGTTTATTAGAGGCAATTAGCATGTCTGGCTGGGGCCGCTTGACAATGGGAACGGTGGGGTGGGCGGAGGCTGCGGAGCTACTGCGCCGGTAGAGGAAAAAAAAGACGATTTTTTTTTTTTATATATTTAAAAAAATAGGGGAGCATAGTTTTCCAGACCGGGCCATGGCCCCATTGGCCTCCATGACGGTACGCCTCTGAACTTGAAGCTGCTGACTCTCTCAGCAGACCCATTGATGGCATCCAGCCTTCTCGCCTCTCTTCCTGCAGTACACGAACAGTTCCTTGGTCGGAGTGAATAGAGGATACCAGGAATTTTGGATCACAATGACCTTCTATCAAAAAAACAAAAACAAAACTGCTTGCTATGTGTGTACTTTAGGTATAATATATTGCCACACAGAAATCCTGGTGTCAAAGGAAAATCCCAAACCTCATGCTCTTTCAGTATAATTCTGGTATCAAAGGAAAGTCCAGAAACTCACGCTCTTTGAGCATTATTCTGGTAAAGAAAGAAAATCCCAAACCTCATGTTCTCTCTGTGTAATTCTGGTCTCAGGTCACTGAAGAGAGGGGCAAGACGAAACGGTACAAGCCATAGCAGATCATGGAACAAGCTGTGATGACAGAGGCTCTCCCCTGAGTGTGTATGGGTATACCGATTTTTCCCGTGTGACATAGAGTGACTACACAACAGGTGTAGGCTATAGTCACACCCAGCCTGCAGAGTCTAATTATTTTGACTCAGGCCAGGTGTTAAATCGTCCACCAGCAACACCACACATAACCCCAACGCCAAACTGAGTCTCGGGAGAATCCCATACCCCTTATTGAGGAGAGGGGCCAGAGCACATGGAACATGCTGTCATGACAGTGACAGAGGCTTTTCCTTGTGCACAACATGAGTGCTGTCACACCAAGCTCACATTCTAGTTATTTTGACTCAAGCCAGGGGTGATACTGGCTATTTAAATCAGCCACCACCCATAGTCTTGTCAACACAGAGAGAGAGAGAGAGAGAGAGAGAGAGAGAGAGAGAGAGAGAGAGAGAGAGAGAGAGAGAGAGAGAGAGAGAGGTTGTTCTCCTGGCACCACTGTGTCAGTTTGTTGACCTCTCTGCTGTAGACCGTCTCGTCGCTGTTGGTGATCAGGCGGGCCTATTATGCTGTTATGTCGTCAGCGAACTTAATCACCAAGTTGGAGCACTGCATGACCAGGTCTCAGACTGCTGGGCTCCTGTGTTGAGGGGCAGAGGTTTTGGAACCCATCCTCACCACCTGGTTGACCCAACAGGAAGTCTGGGATCCAGCTGTACAGGCTGAGCTTGAGTTGTAGGTCCCAGAGCTTGGTGTTGAGTCTGAACTGTAGCCTAAGGCCAGTCCACACCAATGCAACTCGTTGCAACTCGTTGCAACATGTAACTACTTGCAACTACTCGCGACCATTATCCCAATGGCAGTTGCAAGGAGTTGCATTGGTGTGACATGGCCTTAAAACTGTTTTGTTGCAAGGAGTTTCGGCTAGTTGCATTGGTGCGGTTTGGCCTTTAGAACAGCGTCCTCACATAATGATAATAGTTCCTCTTGTCCAGGAGGGTGAGCGCACTGTGGAGTGTTGTGGCTATGGCATTGTTTATGTGATTGCCTGCTACATGACATGCACAGATGTATGACTGTCATGAGAAAATAGCC
Source organism: Gymnoscopelus braueri (assembly GCF_963280865.1). Taxonomy (NCBI): domain Eukaryota; kingdom Metazoa; phylum Chordata; class Actinopteri; order Myctophiformes; family Myctophidae; genus Gymnoscopelus; species Gymnoscopelus braueri. The sequence continues at coordinate 35,570,533 of NC_137612.1, read as the reverse complement.
TAATTCTACACTGTAAGAACAACACAATTATAACATGAGTAATAATAATTGTAGCTTATAGGCTACTATATATATAACCCGTTAGCACTGTAGGCCACCAGACAGTAACCACAGGAGTCAAGGCCATATTTAGGAGGAGTATTCAAAGATTTGTGTAAGACATTAAGAGATTTGAACAAAGCCCAAAATAGTCTGTATATAGAAGTGAGATGTACCCACAGTAGGATGCTGGTTAGAAAGCACAATCCCACATAAATAAACAGGTCTATTGTTATCATTGTTATGCTGTCAGGTGCTTACAACTCAGAAAGGGTGTCACTTCTGTCATGCCAATACCATTGCTAGTTTCCATAATAATATAAAGTATGCAACACTATCTTGGAAGAATTTAAGAATATGTTCATGCTGATATACATTCTTTTGACTTTTATGTTTATTCCTTCTATCTTTCTAATGATATTCTTAGGTCATATCTGGCAGGGGCCTAACATATTATTCTTGGCTGGATCATATTTATTACATAATTAGCCTACTATATATATTTTTTTCTTTGCTTATTTATTTATTTCTAAGATTAAGATTGGGTGTACGTCATAGAGTTATTATATCGGTGCATGTGGGAGTGGGAGACGTTCTTGCTCACACCGATAACGTTTTGACGCTACAGTAAACAAAGATGTAATCTCATCTGTATCACACTGGTGAGTGGTGACACCTGGTGGTGGTGAAATGTAACAACAACATGATTGTGTTCCTAGTTCAGCAGTCTTGTCTTGTATTATATTCAACTGTGTATAGTGCCATTGTTTTCACTGTATTAAAGACGTCCACAACGCTATAGATATATTTTATTGACATTTAACTTTTTGTCGACTCAAACGAGATAAATAATATCGTAAATGGGAATGTTCCCTTTAACGATTAACCGGAAACGCGGTCGCAGCGCGTAAACTGAAATCCAAGCAGTTTGTTGTTGTCAGCAGCAACAGATGGTTGGTGTGTGTGACTGTGCTAACCGGTTAGCTCTAGCTAGCTCTCTGTATGGTTATAAAAGTGTTGTTATTGAAGAGAGGTTACATTTCAAACAGCATTTAAGGCTTTAGGAGTTTAAGGAGTTTTTCCTCACCCTGTCGAACAACAACAAACATGGTGAGTGCTAACGTAACATTAACAATGAGCTTGTCAGCATGTACATTTGTTCTTGCAAGCGACATACAGTATGATACACAACCTGACACAACAAGAAATGGCCATACAATGAATGTATTAACATTCCAAAGGGATATATGTATGTCATACATTTATAGTAGCCCTGAAACATATGGAACCACTTGTTCATGGTTTGCGATTTTTTTTTACATTTACAACTCTTACATCTACATTAACGTTCAGATTTCAAGTATAAAGTGCTTACCCCCAAGCCACGGATGTAACAAGTTGAGCCGCAACTGGTCTAAGTACCTGTATGTTCCGTATTGTTCAATACAAAGCATTTTAATCCGATCGGCGGCCATTTTCAATTTTTTTAAATATTTTTTTTGTGATGTGTCAGAGTGCAATACACCTCCCAACCGATAGTGTCGCGTAGTTGAAAGCATCGGAGAAAATGCTAAGAAAATGGCTGGCGATCGGATTAAAAAGCTTTTTATTGAACAATACGGAAGATACGGGTACTTAGACTGGTTGCGGGTCAACTTGTTACATCCGCGGCTTGGTGGTCAGCACTATATATTTGAAATCTGAACGTTTATGTAGATGTAAGAGTTGTAAATGTAAATAAATCGCAAACCAGGAACAAGTGGTTCCATGACGCTTGTGACAGACGAGCGTCATGTGAACCATGTCTAACATTTATAGTAACTCCCTAAGAAGTGGTACCAGTAGTAACAGGAATAATATAATTATTATAACTATTTGCTCTTTTTTCCTTCTACAAGCTCACAACGCCTCAGTTATTTTCAGCTTATGTTCCCCATCACATAAAGAGTTGGCGGACCCCCTGTAGTTACTCTGAGTTTCCCCTGTTGAAGACCCCTGTTCTAGATAGTGATTGTTGTACCTGGAAAAAGCAAACATGTTTGGAAAAACAGAACATGCATCCATGTTGTTCATGTTATGATAGCTTTGTGTAACAACTATGGTATTGCTTTTCTTGAGTCTGTACATTACATCAGGTGTACTATTGCAGGCCCAAATGATGTATGTAGCTACTGAAAACATACCATACATTTGTTTTAGAGTTGCAACTGTGGGCAATTTGCCTGCTGTTCGATATAGACAGAGACACATAGCAGCACTGCAGTAGGCATGAAAAACAGGATAGGTACAACAAAAAATGGAATTAATTAAGATAGAATTTTGACATTATAACTGTCTGTCTAGTTACATTAGTTTTTATCTACAAGGCAATCCTGTGCTGCTGTGCAAATTCTCCAGTTACCGTTGTAGCCTCCTTAACTTTCAGTTAGTAGTTATTAAACACGTTCCAGCTGGATTCTACTTTTAAAAGTTCCTACGGTTGTTTCCACGATAGAAACACCTGCCATTCCATATTAGGACACCTTACAAAAAGTTCTCCAGTAGAGGTGCTGCTGGTGCCACTTCTTTACGGAGTTCAAGACCCCGAAAGTTTCTTCAAGTGTCTTGGAAGATGTTTTAAAGCTGCACTAACTAGTAACTTTCCTCTTCTACACCGGATTTGAACCCGGTTTCCTGCCCAAGTGCTGACATGTTTACCATTGAGCAATTTGAGCTAATGGAGTCTGCCTACTTGTTCAGGGGATGCATTGAATCTTGACCATCAGGTCAAAATTCATGTCAGATTCTGTGTCTAGGTGAGACATCACCTGACTTTGACACAATCTAAATGTCTCAATAGAAGAGCAGGGAGACAACATACAAACACCCCAATTGCATAAGTTATATTGTATTAACATACGCAGATTGGACAAAATTAAATTTGATTCATTACAAAAAAGTTACATAGGGCTGTTTTAATGTATTGTATACATGAAAATAGATTACGTATATCTCAATGAGATTTTAAATAAAAAAAACGTAATTGTATTAAAATAGCACAGATCTGACAGATTTGAGATGAATAAAAGATGAGACATTGAATCAAACTTTGTTTGATCAGTTGGTTTAAATTTGAAAAATATTTTAACTTTTCACACATACAGGCACATTCTAGTGTACAAATCTAGTACTAAAGTGGCCCTGCAGACCAGACTGATTCTCTTTCAATACATGTCCCTAGTTGTTGAACTTGTGGCCTGCAATAACTCCACAAAATAAATATTAAAAGATTGTATTAATTCACTTGCATTGGAAATAGTTGAGAAATAAATAATGAATCACATATTTTGTGATTTTATAGCAAAGACTTTCTAACAGTCCCTTAAGATAAACAGACTTTGACAACTTTTATTTTTTATTCACAACATTGTATTAAAAAAACAAAGTATAAAATCGTATTAAACAGACAATAGTATATTCTACACATAGTGTACTTTTAGTGACCATTTCAATACTCGACGCCATATTTGTCAAAGTGTCTCATGATGACGGCCAGCTCCAGCTCCACGGTGCCCACGGCCTCGGTGTGCAGCCTGTATCTGTCCGCGCCGCTGTAGATGAGGTCCGGGCTGCGCAGCTGGAGGCCGCCGCCGACGAACCTCTGTGCCAACTGCTCCTGCCACGACCCGAGCGGCCTCCACGTCACGCACCGTATGTGGTGATGTCCGGGGCTGGAGGGAACGTGACAGTACCCGTAACCATACAGCTGGCAGCGTCCAAAACCGTCCTGATGCCACACTTGCAGATGGAGCTTTGGCCAGCCTTGGACTCCTTTAGTGGTGTAGTGCAGATCCAGCGGGTGGCTCCAGTACGCCATGTCGCCGCCTGTCTGGGGTAGATCCACCTGGGTCTGACCTTCCTTCACGCCGGACAGAAGTCGCCACGCACCTGATTGATAGAATACTTTATTAAAATGATCCCTGGCTAATAAGACGTATATGCCTTAATCCATTATAATTGCCCTCTATAACTAAAATTTAAAATGAAAAATACCTTAAATATTTTATTTATTTCCGAAATAGTTCATCTTTCACTCAATAGACCATATTCACACAGCGGCCATATTGGAATTTAACATTGAAAGTGCCGCCACCCGGGGTGGCTACTTTCATTGACTTCATAGAAACATGGCCGCTGTGTGAATATGGTCTATAGGGACAACTCCTGTTGCAAGTTTATGATGCCATTTGTCCATGTGTGGTCCATATGGAATTTATGCAATGCATGTGCTAATAAAAAGTTATTCAAATATTGCTTTGATGCTCATATTAACCTTAGGAAGTATTCAGTTGGTTTTAATTAGTACATGCATTCCATAGGGCTGGACCACAGATGGACAAATGACATCATCAACTGGTATTTCTAATTTTAGTTACATAGGGCAATTATAATGATTTAAGGCGTATTAGCCAGGGATCCTTTTAACAGTTTGCAAAAAAAGTACAGTTCTATACAAGGTCTGCTAAAAGGATTAAAACCCAATTCCATTGGGGTCCATGTATATTCAATTCATCGAAAACATTTAATTATAGACAAATATACAATATTATGCAAAAACATCATATAAACGAGTAGTAATCAAAAACGAAAAATATGTACAGTAAACAGTTCGCGGGGGGTTCTGGTGATAGGCTTGGACTTTTTACAGGGTTCCGAATTGCAGTCACCTGTAGTGCTCTTTTAGAGCGGTTTTGAAGGAGAGCAAGGAGTCACACTTTTTTTTATGTGACTGTTGGTAGGGCATTCCAAATTTTGGTGGCATAGCAGTAGAACGAATTTAACCCCTTGTTTGAGGCAAATCTGTTTGAACGTGATCATACCTCCGGCATGAACGCCCCATTTGCAGAATAAGCTGCTTTGCGGGAAGCCGCTGGCTCCTACTATCTGTCCGATAATGTGCAGCTCTGCCATGTCAGAAGAAGTGTCCCTCCTCTCATGTGAAAACGAGTTGTACCACGATTTCTTTCCCCTCTTTTTTGGTGTTTTAAGTAGCGGCGCGTAAAGACTGAGCGTTATTATTTCCTTGGTAACCGAAGCTGTTGTTGCTAACGCTATGGAAACAGGAAGTGAGCAGTGTTGCCAAATTGTGTGATAGAAATAAGCAACCAGGTCTAGGAAAACAAACCCAGAAGAAAAGCCACATGAGCACTTGAGCACTTACTCGGCTTTTAGAAAATAGCCGATCTACAAGCTCACAACGCGTCGCATAGATAAGCTATTTTCAAAAACTCATCCAATAAAATGTGGAATATTTGGAATATATATATCTTTAAACATTCTTCAAACAAATGCTCCCTGGGCACACAACATTTTCATGAAAATATTTGAGAACCACTGGTTTAAATAATAAATAATTATTTTTGGGAGTCAGTTTAAACAAGCAAGTACACTTATTTAGTTTAGAAACAAGCCCAAAAAAACCGCAACCACCAATGTTTGCAACTTTAAAGAAAAAGAAGCCCAAAGTCGCTTATAATAAGCGGACATGGCAACACTGGAAGTGCGCTAATTCGTTCTCCTGTTCTCAATGCGCGTGCGCGATAGTAGACCCAGACTGAACAGACTATGAAACAGCGCCGCCTGATGGGGAGAATGAATGAAAAAAAATAGAGAAAAAGGTCCACTAAATTGAGATGAAGATCCAGATGGGGTCGAAACATTGAACTGAGCTTAGAATAAACTGGGAACAAATCTAGCAGTGTGCAGACTTTATTTTATTTTTGTTTATCCATCCAGATGTTCTAAGCTACCCATGTGAGTCATATATAGTGACCTAATCATCAAGCCTACTTATCTTCTGTCTTGCTAAATGCTAGCCTGGCATGGCCAGACTAATATCACTGCGTAGATATTAGTCTGGAATCTCTGTGTGGAACCTGCATTTCCGAGGGGCAAATTAAAAAAATGCCTCTGGTGATAAACCCGCCCTATATTTACATACTGGGCTCTGATTGGTCCCTCACAACTTCGGAGGGAGAGAAATAAAATCTCTATTGAGAGGGGCCAAACCTAATCTTCCAAGGGCAATTCTTTTTTTGCAATGGCAGATTCGTCTGGAACCAGGCCAGCTAAATGCAGCACCTAAAAGGAGTAGGCTTTTGCACAATGTTTGGTGATTCATATCATATGTTCATGTTTTGGTGAAGCAACTGTAAAATGGATGACTTTTTGAGTCATTTCTCTATCTTTCTAGGCTGATCCAACCCTGCAAAGGCACTTCAAGGGACACCGGGACACTGTGACATGTGTGGACTTCAACTGCAACATGAAACAGATTGGTACCTGCTGTGTGAATGTGTGTGGCTGTGTGCTCATCCACGTTTATTTTTATGTGTGTCTGTATCTTTCCTTCCAAGTCCATGATATGTTTTGCTCTATGTCTCTGGATGAGTGAGTACATTTCATTGTTGCGAGTTCATATGCGTTAATTGCGTTTACTTCTTTCACAGCCACGGGTTCTATGGACTCTTGCTTGATGATCTGGAACATGAAACCTCAGATGAGGGCATATCGCTTTTTTGGACACAAAGATGCCATCACATCCGCTCAGTTCTCTCCCTCAGGTCATTTGGTGGCGTCCGCCTCCAGAGATAAGACCGTTCGTCTATGGGTGCCCAGTGTGTGAGTTCTAATCCGCTACCTATATGTTTTCTTTTAATGGTGCCCTCTCTGGCGATTGTGTGAACACGGTTGAGTGTTTGAACTGTGAAAGGTTTATTAGAGCCATGGATCATTTCCTGTGTTTTGTGTGTTGCCTCTGTAGAAAGGGTGAGTCAACAGTGTTCAGGGCACACACAGCCACTGTGCGTAGCGTCAACTTTTCCTGCGACGGACAGACTCTGGTTACATCCTCGGATGACAAGACCATCAAAGTGTGGTCTGTCCATAGGCAAAAGTTTCTCTTCACTCTCAACCAGCACATTAACTGGGTCCGCTGTGCCAGGTAACACGCACGCACACACACACACACACACACACACACATACACACATACACACACACACACACACACACACACAATTTGCCGAATTCATAAATTCTTTACAGTTCTACCTCTTAACCACTTTCAACCTGGCATCCCTAAGTTGGGCATCATTATAGGTGCAATTTTTCAAATATAGCCAATCTGCAAGTTCACATTTTAAGCTGTAGACTGGCTATTTACGCAAGTTGTTTTTTACAATATATGTTTTTTATTATCAGTTGTTTTTGATTTGTAATAAAATGGGCCTTAAAGGGGAAATCCACCCATTTTCAATATTTAACTATGTCATTAATATAGCATAAAGGAGTTGTGTGGAAATAAGAAAAAATTAAAAAAAAATTAACATTGCAAAAAAATGTAACATTGCAAAAAAATTAACATTGCAAATTACACCATGATGAGTCATCACAGTGTAATTTGCAATGTTAATTTTTTTGCAATGTTACATTTTTTTGCAATGTTAATTTTTTTTTTAATTTTTTCTTATTTCCACACAACTCCTTTATGCTATATTAATGACATAGTTAAATATTGAAAATGGGTGGATTTCCCCTTTAAGTGGTTAAATATGTGATGTAGTGTAGTGTGCCTTCTTGGTTGGATATCTATAGCAAGCCCCAGAACACTCATGTTTTGTTAATGCCTCTAAATCAAGGGTGTCAAACTAATTTTAGGTCACAGGCCAGATTTGGCCAAATGTGGCTTCATGTGGGCTGGATCAGTTGCTAACTGCTCCGTCAGCTTTTCTTGGCTTTGTTTTTTCCACCTGCTCTCGTGTGTCTCAGTCTCTGCTATTATAACTGGGGTGCATACAAAAGTATGAGTAGATGTTAAAATGATCCCAGAAGTGTTTTAAAGTGAAATACTCCTTCAAGTCATACCTCTTTTGTTTGCGTTTTTCAGTAAGTTTAAGGTCACCTTTTCGTACAGATGTGAATGTGTTGAATCCTGCAAGGATCTAATTTCTGTATTATGTTTGGTCTTTATCTGGCTATGACCAATGTGTGCAAAGGTGTCCTTTATTGAATGGAATCGAATTTGTGGCTAAATTGGTTTAACAATCTCATAATGTCTATTTCAGGTTTTCTCCGGATGGTCGTGTGATTGTTTCTTCCAGTGATGATAAAACTGTAAAGCTATGGGACAAGAACAGCCGAGAGTGTATACACACCTTCTATGAGCACACAGGGTGAGATGGGAATATGAGAGTGTATATGTTACAGTACATGTGAGAAACCAGTACAAAAAAAAGCGGAACAAGGAGTGCTCCTGGTTCCGCTTTTCCCACATGTGCTGGTTTCCCACACAACCCAACTTTTAACATTTACTCACAGGGTGAGACCTTAACAGCATAGAGTGTATCCATTCCAGTGAACACACAGGGTGCAGCGTGGAGGCTTATAGATAGGCTATTTTCATTATTTGTCCTATGGCAAAGTATTTAGAGCTTAAGTGGTTAACTTAATTGTATGAAAGTAGTATGTTTTTTTGTACGTAAACCATTTCAGAACTGGATGCCGGTGGGTTTAACCTGGATGAATTACAAAGCTGATTTGGACTGCATTATCTCAATGCATGTATCCTGTTCTGCCATGTTTCTTCCAGTTATGCAAGCGATGTGGACTTCCACCCCAGTGGGACATGCATTGCTGCAGCCTGCACTGACAACACAGTCAAAGTATGGGACATCCGCTCCCATAAGCTGCTACAACATTACCAAGGTAAAGTCCAGGAAAGGTTTGTAAACAGGGAAGGTTGGAAAATCTAAGGGCCCTGACACACTGAAAGAGTATTTGATGCATATCACACAAGTCTGTCTGTTCACATCGTCTACTTAATTTAAAAATGGAATTGTGATTCTAGAACGTTCAAACAAGTGAAAACAAACATACACTGCAATACAATTTTACCTTTCTGCATTGGCGATCTCTGGAAGACGCGTCAAAAGGTTTTGGCGGGCCCACTCGGTGCCTCCAGTGGGGCTACAGCCATAATAAATAATCGGTACATTTGATGGCACACACACACACCGGCCCCATACACACACAGCTGCAGCTATCATGGCGAGGACACCTGCAAGACCACAGGGTGCAGTTTGTCCACACTGTGGCCTGCTCTTGTGTCATACTCAAAATGGCTCAAAATGGCTGTTAAGTGAATATGGCACTTAGCCAACATTTATTTTATTGAATGGCTGTCGAGGAGTTTGTGATTTTAGGACAATTAAGTTGCCCTGGGGTTATCTTTCAATGTATTGTTTTCTTGTCAGGGTGCCACTTTGTCAAGATTGTCTGATTGTTCTAATAGGCTCTCTTAAATAGATTGACAAGATCCAATAATGGATAATCACATCTGTCAGAGGGAGTCTCTCTTCTCTTCTCTTCTCTTCTCTTCTCTTCTCTTCTCTTCTCTTCTCTTCTCTTCTCTTCTCTTCTCTTCTCTTCTCTCTTCTTCCCTCCCCTCCCCTCATTGTTGATTGACTAAACTGCTTGATCTAAAATGGCGTTGTTGTTTAGGGGGGCAAATAAAAAGAAGAACAAAACACCTGCTTTAATACGCACCATTGTATCCCTCTTTACCCACGGGTTCCATTTGGTTTAATGGTTAGCTCATGCGGCTTTGTGCATCCTTTCATCACTGCTGGAATCAGTCTGTTTTGACTATTAGTTTCCCAGTAGCTATAGCAGATAGTAGCCAGCAGAGGGAGCCTGCTGCCTTTTAAATAAGTTATCCTCACTAGCTGTCATTTTAGCATCCAGAATGCACCAAGGGGTTTTACAACTGTGACCAACTTTTCTCCATCTCTTTAACACAAGACATTGTTCATGTGTTGGTACCAAGGTCTCCTTAAGAATAGATGTTGATATGATTTCATTGTCACTATCATAATGAGTATGTTTGATTGATAATAATACCGCCTTTATCCAGGTGTGACTGTGCTATGTATCAGGCAGAAAAAGCTGTTGTTGTTTATTTTGCCTTTTGTCATAAATAATGCAGGGATACATAAACAATGCAGGGGTCCATTAGTGTAACCAAATGGACCCCATTTGTACCTTACGGGGTACTCTGTATAACTGTGTGTGCGTGTGTGTGTTCTAGTACACAGTGGTGTGGTGAACAACTTGTCTTTCCATCCATCTGGCAACTTCCTCATCACTGCTTCCAATGATTCCACGCTGAAGATACTAGACCTAGTGGAGGGCAAGCTTCTCTACACACTACATGGGCACCAGGTACACACAAACACACACACACACACACACACACACACACACACACACACACACACACACACACACACACACACACACACACACACACACACACACACACACACACACACACACCTCCGAGACACCTGGTAAACACATACACACTGCCAGGAATCTGTGATTAAAAAAAAGTGCATTGGATTTTTACAGTTTTGCTTTGGGTTTTTTATATTCTGCGATTGTGCATTTTATGCAATATTCTGAATCTGCACCCATTTAAACCCATTTTGGGTAGGAACCCCTATTTGTAACTACCTTTCAGGACAGGGTTATGTAAAGTATATAGCAACATACATTTGTTGTAATTTTTTAATACATATTTGAAGTTTTTCAGAAAACGTAGGTCAGGATTTAGAAGGCGTTTTTAGAATTGGCCTCAGGTCTAAATGGGTTAAAAGAGTTGATTAGTAGTTGCCTTTTTAATGAAACATATGTCTTTAGGCCCATGAGAACATAAAACTGATTTTATGAATATTACATTCATAACTCTTAATTTTAGTTTCATGTACTCTCTCTCTTTCTCTCTGTCTCTGTCTCCCTCTCTCTGTCTGTCTGTCTCTCTCTCTCACATAAACACGCACGCACACAATCATCTTGTTAAGTTTTCATGGCTAAGTACCGACTAGATGACACAATCATACAATAAAGACACTTGTAACACAGACACACACACACACATACCCATTGTCTATTAACGCCTGGTAAACATGCTCTAAACACACACACATACACACCCTAAACACATACTATACACACACATGCGTGCACGCACACGATTACCTTGTTAAAAAGTAGGTTTGCTCTCATATAATGTGTTTGTATTGGAATACATGGTCATGGATCAAACCATGTAGTGTAGTCAGCTCTATTGTTATTGTGTGTGTGTGTGTGTGTGTGTGTGTGTGTGTGTGTGTGTGTGTGTGTGTCAGTGTCAGACTGTCCGATTGTGTACGGCGTGCACACATTTCACTCACGCGCATGGATGCGTGCGGTGTCTTTTGTGCATAGTGTATTTTAGTACTCGCCAGGCGAGCAAGCGGCCCACTCACGGTGACTCATCCCAGCGTTGTTGGAAGGAAACAGAACTCTTGTTGCTGCCCCTCGTTCCTCTGGAACCTCTCCTCCTCCACTTCCTTCTCCTCTGTCTCCTGCTCTGCCACCTCCTCAGCGCCTATGGTCGCACCGTGTCTTCTCCTCCCATTCAACTTCTCTCTGTAGAGGCCATAGTCACGCGGCGGCCATTTTGTTCTTACTTCATAAATGAGTATGAAGTAAGAGCGAAATGGCCTCCATGTGAATACAGTCAGTCCTCTTTACATCCTCTTGCATTGTCGCCATCGTCATTGTTTTTTTTGGCTACAACTTTTCCGCTTTTAGTTTTAGCTTTTATTTTTTTCATAATACAGTTTTAGTCTCTACTCCAGCTATTTGAAAATAGCCAATCTGCAAGCTCACAACGTGTCAAGATGTGATTTGTTGTGAGCTTATAGGTCTGCTATTATTGAGAAATTGGGGGAAAACTTGACAAATCCTGAAACATTTTGAAAATATTTGATACAAATAGTGACGCCTCTTTTTGATGTGGTTAAAGGGACTGACAGACAATTGATTACTAATACCACCAAATGTCTGTATATCCCAATGTCTGTCTACTCTCTCTGACTCTTGTCTGTCTGTCTTTGTCTCATTCTGTCTCTGTCCGTCTTCCTTTCTCTCCATCCGCTTACATCTGTTGCGAATCAGCCATCTTCTGTTAAGACTTAAGACAAGCTTGCTTATTTCCTCTTCTCACACCTCGACCTGTGATCTCTTCCTACACGGTCTGTCGCTCTATCTCTTTGTGTGGTTTTTTTCTTCTTTTTGGCCCAGTTGAGATTCGACCAATCTGTTGCTGCTGGGAACGCTTAGGGTGTTAATTGTCTCTACAGCCCTCATAGCTAGATATGGGAGAAACCCCCACGTGCGTGCGTTCGTGCGTGCGTGGGTGCGTGCGTGCGTGTGAGAATATGCTAACCTCTCTGTACATCTAGTATGTGTTAAAAACACATTTGTGTGTGGTTGAGTATCTAGTGTGTGTGTGTACTCTGAAAGAGTGTGCTGTATTGCCGTTGGCAGGGATCAATGTGTTGTTTACGTGGTCCATGGAACACCCTACCTGACTGGTGAGACGTGTGTCTGTGAAAGTTTGTTTTCATTTGTCATTGACAGCCGCCCCTTCACATTGTACCAATAAAAGTTTTTTTTTTCTGGAGTGAATCCTCAAACGAATGAAATGTAAGCAGAGAACATAAAGTTTACAGAAAGCTCAAAACTGACAGAACCCTTTGTTTTTGTACCAGGCAGGAATACCTACTGTGTCTTGACTGAGAAAAAAGCACTTGTTGACAATAAACTCAGAAGGAAGTGAACAAACTTTAAAATGTAAGTCTAGGGGTGTCCAGGTGCCGAAGGTGTGAAATACTTCACCACCGTAGAGACTGGGGTTTGATTCCTCCACAGTTCCTCTGTGGAGAAACTGTGGAACGCATACAAACTGCCCATGCACAGTTGCCCATGTTCACGGGTGGGAAGCCAGTATGGGAGGATGTTCTCTGTTCAAGCTCTCATTTCCAAGGACGCCCTGAGTACAACATGATCACATTCACAACATATATAAAAACATATACAATTTTAAGGAAAGTGCAATATAATGAACAACAAAAAAACATCATAATGCAGACTCATAAGGGCTAAACACGAAGCAGGTGCAGTCCTTATGTAATGCATCCTCAAGTTGTACCGTGATACATTTGCTACACTAGAGTCTACACCAAATCTAGTCTGTAAAAATAGAAGATCTACAAGCTCACAACGCATCATGATGCGTGGTGAGCTAGCTTGTAGATCTTCTATTTTCGCCAACATTTCGCCTACCATGACATGACCCCGAAGAGAGATGCTAGGTTAAGGGTTCATGTGGTTAAATGGTACTCATCAGAAACGGGCTTACCACTAGTACAGAGACATCACATAACCCAGCATTGCATAAAGGCTATGCTATCTTATATAATACTAAAACTAGAATTTGATAAATAGTCATTGTGAGTACTGTTTTCCTTTCTCTTTTTCACAAGAGAAATTGTTGTTTTAAGGTTAAATATGATGTGGGGAGTTACGATTAGTAAAATATTCAGGTTGGGGATGGAGTTTGGATTAGACATTGAGAGGTTAGGTTTAGGCATTGGGGATTGAGATTTCCCTATTTTTATACTTAGTTGTGCCTTGTGCGCCCATGTCACGCACCAAAAAAATGCCTATTTTCAGCCCTGTTCAATGCGGTCCTAAAATGTTGATGTCCTCGCAAGTATAGTAATAATACAAATGTGTGTGTGTGTGCGCAGTCATGGCCAGTGCCAGGCTGGCAGCGGGCATTAGTCAGAGCAGCAACAGCACATGCTGTCTGTCAGGTCGTCAAGTTGCCATAGTGACACTGTCTGCTTCTCCCAGGTGCTTCTGGGAAACGTCCTCACCCCCAAACCAGCCTGTCTGTCTGGCTTCATGCTGAAGAGCACAGCTCGGTGCTTTTCTCCAGACAGCCTCCTCTCTATCAGCAAATGTAGGGCTGCAGCTATCCATTATTTTCTTAGAGATTATACTATCGATTAATCTTCGGATTATAGATATCAACATTTTGATTAACCACTTAAGCTTTATTTTGTACTTGGTCTCGCAACGGTCTCATGCAAAAATAGTAAACAGCCGATCTACAAGCTAGATTGTTGCTAGATTGTAGGTCGGCTGTTTACACTATTTTAGATTTTACGAAATTATTGATTATTCAATTAAATCGATGAGTACGATTAACTGTTGCACCCCTAAACAAATGGCTGTAAATGATGACCTTATCCTGCCATGTGAAAAGGAATTAGGCCTGGGGTTACATCCTCACCCACGAGTCTGTCCATCTCCATATCCAGTCATCTCCTCAGTCTCCTCATAGCCTCAGTCATCTCAAAGCTTGACTACTGTAACTCCCTCCTTACTGGCCCCTCCAGATGTTCCAGAATGCTGCTGCACAGCTGGCCTTCAACCAGCCAAAAATTTCGCATCTCCCCCTTTTCTGCTCCATTCATTGGCTTCCGGTTTGCTGCCCGCACCTAGTACAAAACACAGATGCTGGCCTACAAGACAACCAAAGGGATGGCCAAAAATACCCTGGACAATGGTCTACATGCTTCTTCTCCCTCCTGACTCCTAAACTGTGGAATGGACTCCCCAATGTAGACAGAACTGCAGACTCACTCCCAATGGCCCGCCGTAGTCTGAAGACTCACCTCTCACCTCTTCAAACTCTACCTCTCCCCCTAGCACATCACTCTCCTCGTATCCCTTCTTCATGCTAGCTTATTATGCACATGTAACTTGGTTACTTGTTCTCATGTTTTTGTTTCTTAGATTTGTTTTCTCTCGACCACAAATGTTAGAATGGGATTTAGATATGTTGTTTAGAAAGACCTTTTTCATATTTTGGAACATGTTTACTGGATTTAGGCTTTAGTGCTCCACTGAGAATCCCACTGATGAAGCACAACCTCCTTTTCTAACTCATGCATAATACATTATAAGAGTTTAATAAGCCTTCTACATTATGCCTTATGATGTCTTATATTGGCAGTCATAAGGAATTATAAGTTTGATTATGATACTTTATTAAGTCAGATCAGTGTTCATAATCGCTCTACGCATTTTCAGTAAAGGTTATGAATTCTTATGAACATCAATGAGCTTTCTTCGACCATAATGGACTATCTGCTTCACGTAAAGTAAGGGTGCATTTATCTCTGTAATGTGCTTATATATATTTGTATGAGGTTCAAATAAATAAGACAGTCTAAAAGCCCTGCTAGCTGCCTCTAGAGCCTGTGCTGCTCTTTAACCACTTAAGCCCTACGTATATAGTTGTACAACAAGTTGCAAAAAACAGAAACAAGTTGAAATTGTGGCCTATCATTGCAGATACATGTAGGCAGAGCAAAGCACATTTTTTAACACTTGTCATTGATTATCTTTTAGGAGCAGGCGATGAGAATTTCAAAAAGGGCAGAAGGTTCAAGGTTGCACTTTATTGTTACATCTTGTGTACAGATACATACAACTTATTTTGGTTTGGCTTCCTTCAGGGTATGTCAATTAATTAGTTTTTTTCTTTAACTTTACCCTGTGCATTTCTTGGCATGGTGGGCAGGGACTTTACCACTGCGCCACCCGAGATCACCATGTTTAACATCTGAAGTCTTGTAATACTTTGTTGTAGTACGGCAAATAGCCGATCTACAAGCTCCCAACATGTCGCAATGCCTATAATGACATGCCCAACACAGCTTGCATTTTATCGACTTGCCCACCAGCAGTGGCAGTGAAGGATTACATGTATCTGTACTTTACATAATCATTAGATTATGAGATATCTTATGTGCAGAATTGACATTTTGGCCTGAGGGTTGAAGGGTCAGGGTTAGAGGAAAGGTATTTTGGAGTCACTTAAATGGTTACAGTCCATCCTCTGGGGAGCCTAAATGCATTCTGCAAGTTTCCTGGCAATCCACCCAAGAGATTAATATCTTGTATGCAATTGGAACTTTTGTGACCCTAGAGGAAAGGCCATTGAGTCACCAGTATAGTAAAAGGTGCACACAATTTAGATGGCAATGCAGTCAGTAGTTTTTGAGATATCTTTTTTGTGACCAAAGTGTTGGACGGACCACCCAAGTGATTGATCGCCATAGAGTACCGAAGTTCTGACGTCACTCCTGCTACCCCTGGGTCACAGACGTATTGTTTCTATTGAAAATACTAAAGGGAAATCTTAGATTGTGTTGTATAAGAACGGTTCCAAAAATAAACAAATTAGCCCTGCGATTCTGTCGGGTATGTGTCGTTCGTTTATGATATTGAGATGCATCAAAATAGACCATGGGGCACACTAGCTGGCAGTGATGTCAGACTTACGTTCTCTATAGCCATCCTCAGAGTAGAAGTTTTTACGAGTCTATCCAATCCAATCCAATCCACTTTATTTGTATAGCACATTTCACAACCAGGTTTAAGGGTTTACAAAGTGCTGTACAGAAAATCATGCAAAATACAAGCTAAAATATGCTAAAAAACACAGAAAACACCATCAAAAAACACAGAAAACAAATAAGACATAGACCACAGAAAACTCTCAAGCGGGGTTAAAATGCCAAGGTGTAAAGGTGTGTCTTAAGCCGAGATTTAAAAGTCTCAATGGTGGGGGCCCTTTTAACATGGGGGGGGAGCGCATTCCATAGGGTGGGGGCTATGGCAGCAAAGGCTCGGTCGCCTCTGGTCTTTAATTTGGTCCTTACTGTGACCTCGAGACTTAGCTGGCCAGCAGACCGCAGTGACCTTGGGGGGGTATAGACCTCACGCTTACCGGTTCCTGTCAGGAGGCGTGCCGCAGAATTTTGGACTAGCTGCAGGCGTGCCAAGGAGGCTTGATTTAGCCACTTGATTTAGCCCGACATATAGCGAGTCTATCCAAACCGAAATTACCTGACAATGCCTGAGACCCGTCCGGGTCCGGGTTTTATTATGGTCAGTAACGGGTCCTGGTTGGTTCAGATTACCTTGGGTCCCTGGATCTGAGAAGGCCAGTTCTCAGCACTGATCAGGAAAGAAAAGCATGAAGTGCTGTGTAACTTGCGTGATGATTTAGGCTGACCTAGGATCAGATTACTGCAGCTCAAAATGGAAAAATGTTAAGCTGCACAAGTGCACTCAAACTATACCTCCATGGGATCAAAGGTGTGCTGTGCGATAGTGGATTCCTTTTTCATTGAGGTTGAGGCCATTATGGAGCTGCCTCTAACTGAAATGTTGTAATTATTATGTTCGTCAGGTCCATTTAATGCCGGAGGGTACATTGTAACTTACAACGTGTTGCAACACAACGCATTGTGACATTGTAGATCTGCTATTTTCACTGAACGTTCCCAGGATAGGGACTCTAGGGTTAATACGGTTAAGAAATAAACAAATACACACAGTAAATATTTGTTTTTAAATAAAATAGACACTTTTATAATGCATTATGCATACAATGTGTTATGAAGGTATCTAAAATGCTTTATAGATATGGGCTTTAAAGAAAGTGTTAGTCTACACACTACCTTTCACTTTCAACTGGCCGCTTGTACACCTTCATGCAAGCACATTGACTTACACTAAAAACAAGGGGAAAAGACAACGACGGGGAGAAACAACACTGCAGTGTGAATAGTGAAACCAGCTGTGTAGAAGCTGGCTTGAGCAAAGTTGTTGTGCACAGACTGATCGGAGAGTTGACAGAATATCCTTTGCTCTGTGTAATTATTTCAGTATTTGATCTAATTGACTTGTCAAAGTTTAGTAGTCTTCAAAAACACAATGGGCCCGATTCACTAAGCTGGTCGTAAATAACGTGTAAATAAAGTGACTAAAGGAGGGTGTATTTTCTCGAAGCAAAAGTCGACGTGCAATTCACAAAGGGGTGTGTAAACCCTCAAATGTGGGGATCACAGTTGTTCCTAATTTTTGCCTGAAGGTCAGGGGCGGGTTCACGTGGGAGATGCATTTGCGTTGCTCCACGCCCCATTTAAGACAAAAATCCAACGCGACTCTCCAAAAGGGACAGATCTACAAGCTTATAACGCGGTGCGACACACTTGTAGATCAGCGGAAGCGAGTCCCTCCCTCACACGATTAAACGTTTATAAAGTAAATACCCACGTGTTAGAAGTTTACAAAGTTTAATCCCACCGCCAAATAATAGGCTAATAAAACAACAAAGAAAGGATATTATATAAGCCTTTTCTACTGAACATTGCTCACCTTTTACCGAGGTAAAAAGATAATGTTGGAATCCAGGGCATACTGGCACAGTCTGGCACGCTGCTATCCGATTATGGACAAGAGCTGTATTGATAACTGAGCAGAAATTCGTCTTTTGGATTAATACAGTATATCACTGTCCTAGCTACGTCGGAATGGGGAATGGTTCTATTCTGGACACAGCTTTCATCCACTGTTTCCTCATCAGATCGTAAGACTTATTAGGCTATTGTGTGTGGCGAATAGCGATCATGTGATCAATATACAGTACAGTATTATAAATTAATACCGCGGACATTGGAGGTCACTCTGTGCCCCCAGTGACATTAACTCATTCACTGCCACAATTATTGCTGGCCGCGTTTGCCCACTGCCAGAGATTTTTCATTGAAAAAAAAAAGTACTCAGGAGCCGAGATACAGAATTTTAAAGTTTTAAGTTAACAAGGAAGTGGATGGGAGTGTAGATCTTTAAACAATCATATCTCCTTGGTCTTTGGGTCAAATTTGGAAAAAAAACTAAAAAAATAAATAAAATACGTTTTTTACGTCAGTGGCAGGATTGGTAAACGGGACAAATTACGTTTTTTACGTCAGTGGCAGTGAATGAGTTAAGGCACGATAGTCTATTTTCATCATTACATGAAACTTTGGCTGAGTTGGCCGACACTGGTAAACACACTGAGAGACCTAATAATTCAGCTCTAAATGCAACTGATAGCCTAAAAAAAAAACGTCATGACCTATAATATGCATAGGCTACAAGCAATACATTGTTTGACATATTTTTTCTTTTTTTATATAATATTGACAAATGTTGGGCACATGAATATTTTATTTGCGGTCGTAATGACATACGCAAGCTTTGGTCCCATCAAAGTCAGCCTCGGAGCAGACGTGACAACGAGCGGCTCTCCCGCTAAATTAACCGACAGAAAGAGATTAATGAATCCGACTACTAACGAGGGAAGTTCAAAATATGGGCGTAAACAGCTTAGGGAATTGTGATTTCGAGTGCAGACTCCTTTCTCATCTGTGACTCTTGATCAGATGAACATTCCGTTCTTTTAAAACATGTTTACTGAAATGTTCCTTTTCCAAAGGCAAGTTTAATACAGTACACAAAAAAAACCCACAAAACAAAACGGACAATAACGGAAAAAGAAAATACACAAACAACACTAAAAGTGCATTAGAAATGCCTTTTTTAGAGCTCTACCTTTGCTTAAGTAAATTAAGGGCATGTGCTTTAATGCTTTAACTTGAATATAGCATTTGAGATGGTAAGTTTACCAGAGAACATTTTAGACGATTATTTTCACTTTTATATGAGTAAGGCATGTATGTGTACTTCAGCCACCTCTAGCTAAAGCCCCTAGTGTATTTTATAAGGTAGACAACCACAAGGATAGACAGACAATACGTTGCCAGTTTGCTGAATGAGTATGAAGGCCCTTTATCCCACATGTAATTAACCATACTGTACATGTTTGCGCCTGTGTGTCAGTGCTGTGACTCAATATGAGTCATCACACACACACACACACACACACACACACACACACACACACACACACACACACACACATACATACACACTTACTGACTGCTTGTTGCCTGGGGGCCTGCAGTAGTATACTGTTAAATGGATGTGGATCATGCTTATCATTTTCTTCTGATGGTTTAATCACATCATTGCCTTAGAATAGATTACAACAAAAGATGACCACCACACAGCAGAGGTCTCAGTGTCGATTCAACTCTGAGAGTGCAGAAATGTTCTGTAGGTCCATTTGCATCACAATTTCCCTGTGAGGATCAATAAAGTCAAATATAAATTCTGCTCATGACTGCAGGCTCCTTAGAACAGTGCTAGGAATAGTCTAGAGTGGACTCACAAGTCGGTCTAAATACTTCTGGCTCATTAGAGACCGAGGACAGTCTCACAGCTTTCCTTGCTAAAACTGTGTGGAAAAAGTTAGAGAGTTTTAAATAAAACCCTCCATTGCAGAATCAAGTCTTTATGGCGGTCCTTTGTATTGGGGTGGTGACAGCATTGGGCATACTGTGGCTTCTTGCCGCTGTTCTAGCAACTACCTTGTATGGAAAAGAAAAAGCCCAATTTGGGTCAGTTTAACCATATAAATCCTATATACAGTATTTTGTTAACCGGGGTCCCCCAGGGCTCTATACTTTGCACAAAATATCTTCGAACTTAAGTGTTGCAACGCAACTCATTGTGACATTGTAGATCTGCTATTTTCACTGAACGTTCCCAGGATAGGAATAATGCGGTTAAGAAATACACAAGTACACACAGTAAACTCTGGGTGTGACTCTAGTGGGTACATTTTTACCCTCAAGTTTTGTACTTGGATTCCATTATTGCTCTATGTCTCTGTCTTAAAGTGTTCAGCACGGTTGTTTTCTTAATTGCCATTTCTAAGGCTCTCTGATGTGGTCTGTTGATTCCTTTTTGTTCTCTCCCTGTGTATGTTCCTGCCCCCCCACCCCTCACCTTACAGGGATCAGCAACCTGTGTGGCATTCTCCAGGACGGGAGAGCACTTTGCCTCCGGAGGCTCCGATGAACAGGTAAGGACCAAGTCCCTTTGACTGAGGGTGAAATATGATACAGGTAATGATCTACACACCGACAGGTGTCCTGATGAGTGGTGGCTTGCGTGTCGTAGTTCTAATCCAGTTTCGTCCTCTGTCTACACCAGTGGTTCTCAAACCTTTTCATGTCAAGGACCCCCAAAATGATATGTATTTGGCTGCGGACCCCCCCATCTCAAAAATATTTTGTGCCAGGGAATTTTCAAAAATAGCTGATCTACTAGCTCAGCAGCTATGAGCTTGTATATCTGCTATTTTTGAATAGCCAAAGTTATAGTGGTTAAAATGGTTGTGACACTATATTAACTAATTTAGCTGGGGACCCCACTTTGAGAACCAAAGTGTTCTCAAAGTGTACTGGTGCTCAATGTTGCAATGGAGGGGTTGGACGTGCCTTCCCAAAACTATTCTGTGTTACTAAACCCCAAAAACATGTACTGAACATCGAAGGATGTATGATAGCACTCACCAAAAAAAAGTGGTGAGTGCGGACAGAAAGGACAAGGTCAGTGCCTCATTTTCACAGATGTATTTTTGGCCAGACAAAGAATTGCTAACGTTACGTCCTAGCTGGCCTTCATCAGCGCTCAGTGACTACTAGACTTGGTTGTGCATCGTGTTGGGCACAGAAAATAAGGATAGCTTGTAGATTGGCTATTTTTGACATATGAACACTAAAATATAAAAGGTAGATATGGGGGGTTTTAATTAGGTGCGAGTCTGAAAAGGTGGATTTTGAGTGCGGTTTTAAACATGGCGAGCTTTGATGTGAGCTGGGAGTGAGTTCCATACGGAATGGGGCAGCAACTGAGAAAGCCCTGTCACCCCAGGTCTGTTTCTTTGTCTTGGGGATGTCCAGTTATACAGCTATACATTACAGAGACCATAGAGCTGATTTGATAAAATCGTGTTAGCATTGCTAACATATTTCAAAACACAGGCACATTGGCATTGTTACATTGTCTTCCTGCAATTAGGCTGTTTGTGAATGAGCAATTATATGCTCTTATACTACAGGTGATGGTGTGGAAGACCAACTTTGATTGTATTGAGTATGAAGATGCTGCCAGACGACCACAACATGGTTCTACCTCCAGCCTACAAGAGGCCGCTGTTCCAACAAGCTCAACAGTCCATCTTCCCTTTGACTCCCAGACATCCGTACATCGCAGCCAGGTAACCAATCCTTGCAACCCCTGGAATTTGTTTGGATACATACTGGGCTACCATTGCATCAGCTGTCTTTAAGTTCCTAGTTATGTGTTTTCTAAATTGGGATTTACATCTTACTAAATAAAATGGCTTCCACCACACAAACAAAAATCTAAAGTTCTTAAGAACTGCCTTACCACATGAATCCTAGCAGCTGTATTCTGGGCATTATGAACATTTGCGACACGTCGTGAGCTTTTAGATTGTTGGTTTATTTAACAACAAACATACAAAAGCAACAACACACAATACAGTGCTTACCACCTAGAAAAACTAAGATGTATCTAACATTCACAGACAATGGGCTTTATGTGACAGGCTTATGTCCACTTGATGTTAATTATTCTCTGCTCTTGATTTCTTTCTCACTAAACTCAACTGCCAATGTCCAAATACAGAATGTTTAAAAACAAAAATAGACGCCAGAGGTTCGACAAACATGATATTTGATATGTATGTGTAGCGTGTACGTACTTAAGAGGTCCCGGATTTATTTAAATGTAATAGCACATTGATATTATGTAGGTTTTATGTTGGTGCAATATATCATCCAGTATTATGAATAATGCAAATAAAGCATTAGTCTCAGCAGATGGTGAATATTTCCATGACACTGTTCTTTTTTTCACCTTCAAAGCCAATTAAGGGAGAATAATTTTCAGCCAAGGTCAGGTTGAGAGGGGTACACTTTGAGTCAGTGTGACGTTTAGAATCCATGGTAACTACTGAAGGATCCTGATTCACTAATCGTTTAAGCTGCTCGATAAATCCCAGTTGTGTTTTTGATGGAACAGATGTTGAAGGCACCATTCATGTTATAAAAGACTACCACTTCAAAGTGCATATGAACGTTTGTTCGACCTCCAACCCATAAGTCCTCTGCTTACCAGAAATATAGATGGTCTTGTTGCCGATTTTAATCAAAGTCTAGCTCATGACTTTTCTCAACATCTCCAACTTTGTCTCCGCAAAACAATATATATTTTGAATCATTCTCAAATCAGTCAAAGCTTCAATAATGCTCACCAGAATGTAGGTTTAGCTAGTAGCTACTGTAGCCTGGCAACAAAACTGCATCTTTGCAAATCGATCCTGTTAAAGTTACTGTATGATTGTGGTTAGCATCATCATTCATGAAGAATTATCTGAATGGCCCTTGCACATTCTGTTGAATTTATTTATTTGTTTGTCTCTTTTGATTAGTGAAATCTTAGTTATTTTTGTCTTTTTCCTCTGTAAGATGTTCATTGGGATACAGAGACCCGTGGTTACCTAGTGAGCAATCTATCACACTGTAGTGATACAGATCTATTTGGACCACCACTGAGCCTGGCAACTCATACTAAAATACACAAACACACACTGTATGCATGCACAGGAACACTCGGCCCACGCACGCACGCACACACACGCACACGCACACTCGGAGCATCTAGTGTTAATATTGAGGCTGGCTTATTTCCTCTTGAGTGACATCCTTCCTTTGAAGCCTGTAACAGCAGAACATCCATCTCTCACATGCAGGATGGAGCTGATTACATGCAGTATTGGAGGTGTCAGACTTTGATAGTGATTGAAGACAGACTTTGATAGCTATGCTTGCTGTTCGTGTGTGTGTCTGTGTGAGTGTGAAGCAGGGCGTTCCTGAAAAAGAGAATTCGTTCTCAGTGAACCTCTCCTGGGTAAATTAAGTAAAAACTAAAGAAAAAATCACACCCAGTGTGAGTAAGCGGTGCCTACTCTGTTTGATGTGTGGGCGCTGGCATTCAGACGGTACTACTCTATTTGATGTATGGGTGCTGGTATTGAGGCGGTACTAAAAGAGTATTTATACTCTTTTTATCAACTTTTAAGTATTTTTACTCATTTTAACTGTTTAATAATTTTTACTCATTTTAACAACCTTTAAGTATTTTTACTCTTTTTTTAATCAACTTTTAAGTATTTTTACAATTCTTTTTCAACTTTTAAGTATTTTTACTCATTTTGAGTACTTTTAAGTATTTTTACTCAATGTAAGTACTCTTAAGTATTTTTACTCAAGGTATTTACATTTAAATATTTGTACTCAAGGTATTTACTTTTAAATATTTTTACTCTTTACTGTGTGTGTGTGTGTGTGTGTGTGTGTGTGTGTGTGTGTGTGTGTCCGCGCACATGTGCAGTGCTGGCTTGTGTGTGTGTGTGCATGTCTTTAAGTGGCGCATGTGTTGCAACGGTGCGCCTGGCAGGACCGCATGTTCTGTGTGTGTGTGTGCGTGTGCAGTGCTGGCTTGTGTGTGTGTGTGTGTGCATTTCTTGAAGTGCCGCATGTGTTGCATCTTTGCCGTCCGCAAACGGACGGACGGACGGACAGACAGACACACACACACGGTCAAATGTAGAGCGGCTGGCACCGCTAAAAACATGCAGAACCTCAGAAATAGCATGTCTATAAGCTCACAACACACTGCATCCGCGTTGTGAGCTTATAGATCAGGGATTTTAAGTCTGTGACACTGTTGTACGAAGTAGCATAAATGAGGCTTTATTGGGTTAGCATGCTAATCTGTGAATAAGACATGGATATTGTCCCTGTCGGGTGGAAACCTCATATGTCAAAAAACGTTACTTTTCAAGAAATGGAATTACATCTTTCTGAAATAGTGAAAATCGCGACGCATTGTGAGCTTATAGATCAGCATTTGCTTGACACACTAGTATGAAGAAGTAGGGCATTAAATGACAAAATAAATGGAGATACAAGGTTTCTGCGCGACATTGACGATATACACATGGTGCTTTGGAAAAGACCCCCCACTGTGGTAGCTCCAAGATGTTTTCTTTGATCCATGTTCAAACTGTGAATATTAACTTATATTAGTATTCACAGTAAAAGGATTCTAGCGCGTTGGTGTTTTCAGTGCTGTGGGAAGTACGGGTCAGTGACTCAGTATGTAAAACTCCCCGGTTGTCTGTTTTGACTGACATGCACATAGTGGACATCAGCAGGAGCATACACGCGGAGCCCTGCCATCTGGCCTTCACTACAGTATTGCATAATAAAAAAACATCATGTAGCCTTGGTGTGCCACTGCGTCAGTGTGAAAACCGACTTGTTAAATCACTACACTAGCTGCTAATGTTGTGTAGAGCATACTGGAGAAAGGAATATATTCTGATTCATCTAAAGGTGAAATCATATGTTGTCGATTTTATTTTCTAATGCCCAAGTTCTACGTTATACTATTATAACATATAATACAAGTACGAGCAGGGTTACAACTGCCAGTCCCTCTGACTGCATGGACCACTGTCCAAAGACATGTTAATTGTTGTTTAATGTCAAACCACCTGTTCTGAGGCAACTCTACAGCTGAGGTAATCATAATGAAAATAAATTAGATTTTATTGGGGGGGGGGGGGGATTTCATGAATCGTGTATACACAGTATAAACCTGAAAATTAGTTTAACTTAGAGAGTGTATAGTATTTATTAGATTTTTTAAATTATTGTTGATGTGCACTTTACAGCCTTTATTCTAGGTGTGCGAAAGTATTTTAACTAAATAGATCACAGAATTCCTGAAGCGTTTGAATTTTGTTAATGTAAGCAAGACAAAAATGTGGTTTCCATTTAGGAAGTTAAGTTCTTGGGTTATTTTCGCAGTGTATTGTGCAGAACCTGTATTTCTTATGCTGTGGCTTTGGGACTCAAACTGGCACACTGTCTAAGTTCTGGCGGGTCACCACATGAGATGAGAGCAGTGGTGTGTTTCTAATGAGCTTGGGTCATTGGGGGACGTTTTTATTTAATAATGGCGACTATGGAGGGCTCTTGTTCATGGTGTTCAAAGGGAGTGAAAGTAAGGAAAATTCATAAAATGGGAGAACACATGACATACACAAAATTTGATAGATGAAATGAAGAGAACTATTTTAAATCATTTATACAAGTATAATTTGTTGATAACTACTCTCTCACTGCCAGACTTATTTCTGGACGCGTTTGCCCACTGCCAGTGATTTTTCGTTTTTTTTGTAGTCACAGAATATTTATCTCCATTATGATCGATCCCTTGATGATTGCAAATCACTGAGGGTTATACTGTGTGGTTTCACAAATGTCATAGTAAAAAAAAGTACACAGGAGCCGAGATACAGCCTTTTTAAGTAATAAGTTAAACAAGAAGTGAATGGAGCAGCAAATCTTCGGATCACGATATCCTGGGTTCTGAAATTTTTTTTCAAAAAAAGAAAAAAAAAACTTGTGATAACTCGTTCTTGGCACTCAGAGAGTTAACTAGGCAGTGGGGACTTTCTTGGCAATCATTGTTTATAATCACATAAAAGTAGTGTAACTTAATGGACAATATCCATTCCTCAATTATTTTGGCAATCTCAAACCTTGACAAGCCACGATTGGCTGACGAGGGATTCCTTGTGCAAAACATCCATTTAAAGTTATTAGTTGCGTTTGTGTATGTATTACTTTCTGATAAATTAAATGTGTATGTATTACTTTCTGATAAATTAAATGTATTCATTTTTTACATCATCCTTATTTCAGATAGTTTAAAGAAACCTCCTGAAACTCATTTGTTTTCATCAGGAACAAGAGCAGGGCCCTGTCCCAAGATAGATTCTTTCAGTTATTTCAGGACTTGAGACTTAAATTACTTGTTTTGGTGGTTATGTGAGCAGTTTTTATAGTTCCAGATATTTTTACTTCTCCTCTCGAAGGCCAATCCTCAGAGCTGCAGTCCGATGATGCATCATCTTAGATAACCGATCCAGATTCTTTACAGACAGAAATAGATGATCGAACAAAGCCTGGACTGGAGTGGTGCTCCTGAACTCGTCCTTGAGGAGCCACAGCTCCATGATTGATTGATGATGTCTATATATTATGGTGAAGTAGGCTCCCTAGTTTTACATTTCTTACTGATGCTCGTTTGACTGGGAGGTCGGGGTTCGATCTCCGGTCGGGTCATACCAAACAAACACTCCCTGCTTGGCACTCAGCATCAAGGGTTGGATTGGGGGTAAGTCATACCAGCGTCATGTCCAGGGGGTGTACTTGTACCTCAAGCTGCCTCACGCTACAGAAACAGGAGATAGGCTCCTGCCCTATGGCTCGGCAAGGTTTACTGTCTAATTGATCACAGTTTTTCTGCATTTCCCTCTAGGGCTGCAACTGTCAATACATTTCTTAGCGACTGTTCTGTCCATAATTTTTTTTTGTATTAATCGAATAATGAATTGATATGAAAATATTTTTTTATAATTGACTATTTTACACTTCATCGTACAATTACAACATGTGAGCTTGTAGATTAAAATTATTAGTTTGAATAACTATTGCACTAATATTTCTCTCCCCACCATTCTCCCCCCCCCCCCCCAAAAAATCTTTATTTTATTATTCTATCAATGAATTTTTCAAATATTTGAAAATGGCAGATCTACAAGCTGACAACACGTCGTATCGCGACGCGTTTTCAGCTTGTAGCTCGGCTATTTAAACTATATTTTATATTATATTATTATATATTATATATATTTATATATTATATTATATTTCTTTACCCAAAATACTGATCGATTATTAATTGTAATTTTTTATTAAATTATCGTTTATCTTTTTGTAACCGATTAAACTGATTAGTTCAGTTAACTTTGGTACCCCTATTCAAGAAAGAGGGAAGACTTGTTGGGAAAAAGCATAGGATGGCGGGGGGGAAAAAGATTACGAGACATGGGGACCTAAAAAAGGAAAGATGGACAACGTCGGGGGTGGGTGCATGAGTGAGGTCAAAGTATTTGAAACAAATGGGAAAAAGAGAGTGAGAAAAGAGAGAGGGATAGAAAAGAGAGAGGGATAGAGAGGAGAAGAGACCATTAGTGGTGGTTAAATATTAAAAGGCCTTGTCAGATGTCACATAGACACACAAACAGGACGAGGCGTCACAGCCGGGGGCACCTCAGGACTCGGTTTGGATTTCAACCCTTTGACTGCTGCCGTGTTACTTACATCAACAAGGACATAGCCAAGGTCCTTACGCGCACACACACACACACACACACACACACACACACACACACACACACACACACACACACACACACACACACACACACACACACACACACACACGTGCGCACAGGCGCACAGGCGCACACTCTTCATGCCAGAGTCCTGGGGGTATTCTGTTTGGCTCCGTCCAGTGTGTGACCTCACCACACCTGTGTCTCCGGTTCCTCTGATCGATGGCTACAGCTACACATCCACAATGGTCCTGTTTGTATTCAGTGTTTTTTTTTGCCATTTTCAACCTGGCGTCCCTATTTTGGGCATTGCCATTATAGGCAAACATTTTCTAAAACTTTCATCATCTTCACAATATGACACTTTGTAAGCTTGTAGATCGTCTATTTGCGCCATTTGTCATATGAGGGCTTAAAGGGATAGTTCACCCCAAAAATGAGTTTTTTTTTCTATCAATATAGGCAATAATTTGATGACCGGCAGCGGTTCTGGTAGGAGACACAAAGAGTCTCCTTTGTGTCTCCTACCGGAACCGCTGCCTACCGGTCCACTGGTCATCAAATTATTGGCTTAGGAATGCGACAAAAACAGAAAGATATCCATGAATAGTGATTCTCAACATATTTGAAGTTTTTTTTTTTTTTAAGTTTTTCTTTTTTCTTTTGTGCCTTTTATTGATAGGACGTAGTAGGCTGACAGGAAATGGGGAGAGAGATGGAGAGTGACATGCAGCAAAGGCCACCTCGAATCCGCAACGCACTGTCAGGCTACTTTGGAGCCTAGGTGCCTGGACCACTACACCAGCGGTCCAGGCCAGATTCTCAACATTTCTAATTTCAAGAACCCTTTGTTTGAAATGCATTAGATTAGGCCAC
The DNA here is from genome assembly GCF_963280865.1 of Gymnoscopelus braueri. Classification (NCBI taxonomy): domain Eukaryota; kingdom Metazoa; phylum Chordata; class Actinopteri; order Myctophiformes; family Myctophidae; genus Gymnoscopelus; species Gymnoscopelus braueri. The sequence goes on along the minus strand of NC_137612.1, from coordinate 35,541,591 downwards.
GGACCCCCATGTCATACCATTCTTTATCTCTGGGACCCCAATCTCAGGACTTACCCCCAATCCAACCCTTAATGCTGAGTGCCAAACTGGTTTCTATAAATCAAGGCTTTCTTCATAATATGTGAAAAACTGAAACTAAGACTAAAACGAATTAAAAATGAAACTAAGACTAAAACGAACTAAAAATGAAACAAAAACGAGTCAAATTCCTAAAAATAAAAACGAAAACTCAAAACCACAAGCAAAAGTAAAAACGAATGAAAAGAAAACTGAAATCAAGCTGATCAAACTGAAAAACAAAAAACTTCAACTATTTCAAAACTATAATAACTGTTGGAGAGGTACTGTAGGGAGGAGCAAGATTGTTGAAGGCCTTGTAGGTTTGTTTCATAAAGATATCATAAATAAATATGATGCTAAATGAATACACTGTATGAATAGCTGTAATAAATCATAATGACTAGCTTCCCACTTGTCTGTGTAAAAACATAAGACATGTAAACACCAGATGGGTTGTTGAAGTCTTCAGGACAGCATGCATGCAGTATGCACCAGATTAATGTGTTTTTCTCAGATGCACAACAGAAAATGTCTCAAGGAGTGGCATTTGCAGTCATTTTAACTAGGAGCTGAAGGAAGAATGTCACGCCATCTAGCTCATGTAACTGATCAGCTGCAAATCTAAGCCACTTAATCCCTATTTCAAAAATGGCAGATCTACAAGCTCAAAACTTGTTGCACCTGTGACACGTGTGCTTGTGGATCTGGTATTTTTTAGATTGTTTGTAGTTGTCTCCGCCAGGCCGAAGGCGTGGCAGAGACTATGTTTTCGCCCCCGTCCGTCCGTCCGTGTGTGTGTGTGTGTGTCCGTCTGTGAGCAGCTAATGTCCAGCGCTGTTGGACTGATCGCCATAAAACTGTGCACGCATTCTCCTTGGAGGCCAAGTAAAAACCTCTGCCCCATACTTCGGCCTGTTATATCGCCGCCAGGCCGGACGATTTTAGCTAAACTTATTTTTTTTATATTCTTCCTACAGATTTTGTCCAAACATCACACAAATACATTACACCTCTAGTCATGTGATCAATACTGATCTGTCCGATTTTTCATATTACATCCTGCTTGGGTAAGATTGGCTTCTAAGGTTTGCAGGAGCGCCGTGTTTAGTACAAAATGTCTTAAATCATGAACGCAGCCTTTGATTGCCCTGAAACTTTGCACGCACATTCCCACTAGGCCAAGGAAGAAATGCCACCCTACATTTTTTTCAATGGGCCACATGGTGCCACTATAACAGGCAGATTCACGTTTTGGCTTATAACTCTTGAACTGTAGGTCATACAGTCAACATTCCTTTTCCCTTGGAATCCTTGGATCATTACAGTACTCCCCAAATAAGCCACTCCCATTTCCACTCGACAAGTTTTCCGCCATGTTGCATTTTCTTTGCAAAACACAGTTTTTGCTTTACTTTGACCGTTTTTGTCCAAACCTCACCCAAATTGGTACACCTTATCTCTTTAGTCATGTGATAAAGTTGTATCTGTCAGATTTTCCAGATTCTATTGAAATTGATTACAATTGGCTTTCAAAGTTTGCAGGAGGGGCTTGTTTTGCACGACATGCTACAACCACCGCTGGACTGATCAGCTGGAAACTTTGCATGCACACTCCCAGTAGGCCAAGGAATAATCTCCACCCAATTGTTTTTCAAATCGGCCTGTTATAGAGCCACCATGAGACAGATTTTTCTGCAACAATTTTTTTAATATTATTATGACAGATTTTGTCCAAACTTCACGCAAGTTGGTCGATTCCATTTTGATTGGCGAGTCGGCGACAATTGGCTTCCAAAATATGCAGGGGTGGCATCTTTAGCACAACATGCCACAATGTGTTATTTTCCACACATGCTATGAAACTTTGCACACACATTCTCACTAGGCCATGGAAGAACCTCCACCCCAATTTTTTCAAATCACCTCATGTTGCCGCTACACAACCCACTTCACGTATTGTTCTGTAACTCTTGAACCATAGGTTGTACAATCATAATCTTTTTTTCCCTCTATTCCTTCCTTGGATCGGTGGGGACACAATTCTGGTTTGTAGCAGTGCAATGTCTTTATCGGTGCATGTGTTTGTACAAACTCTCATAACCAGCTCAGCATAGGGTTGGTCGTCTTTTTGGTGCATGGTTTCTGTGAGTTCACAGTTGGAAATGTTATCACAATTCCAAACATTGCTTACCCACAATAACCTACCTGGCCTGGCGGAGACCTTTGATCGGTGATTTGCGTGGCTTTACTTAGCTTAGCATATCCGTCAAGTCAGCACCAATGGCACTGCGTCAAGTCAAACGAAAGTAAGGTAAGGCAATTCTTGGTACAACATTGCTCTGGACTAGCAACAACTGCATATTACTAATGCAGTACAGTAGCTTTGGGGCGGCTGTAGCTGAGTGGGTAGCGGACTCTCTCTTTTCCCGGTGTTTCGCCCAGGTCGACGTGGTTTTGAGGTTAGGTTTAGGCATAATTTCTGTGAGGTTAGAGTTAGGGTTAAGGTTAGGGTTAGGCATAGTGTTTGTGAGGTTAGGGTTAAGGTTATGTTTAGGCATAACCTAAACATTTTTAGGCATAACCTAAACAGTTTTTGTGAAGTTAAAGGTTAGGGTTTAGGGGCAACCTGGGTGACACACCCATGAAAGAGGGAGTCCAGAGTGGGTAGAGAGGCAGTCTGGTAATCAGAAGGTCACCGGTTTGACCTTTGGCACAGTTGGAAATGTTATCACAATTCCAAACATTGCTTGCCCACAATAACCTACCTGGCCTGGCGGAGACCTTTGACGGTGATTTGCGTGGTTTTACTTAGCTTAGCATATCAGTCAAGTCAGCACCAATGGCACTGCGTCAAGTCAAACGAAAGTAAGGTAAGGCAATTCTTGGTACAACATTGCTCTGGACTAGCAACAACTGCATATTACTAATGCAGTAAAACTACAGTACTGTAGCTTTGGGGCGGCTGTAGCTGAGTGGGTAGCGGACTCTTTCTTTTCCCGGTGTTTCGCCCAGGTCGACGTGGTTTTGAGGTTAGGTTTAAGCATAATTTCTGTGAGGTTAGAGTTAGGGTTAAGGTTAGGGTTAGGCATAGTGTTTGTGAGGTTAGGGTTAAGGTTATGTTTAGGCATAACCTAAACATTTTTAGGCATAACCTAAAACTGTTTTTGTGAAGTTAAAGGTTAGGGTTTAGGCGCAACCTGGGTGACACACCAATGAAAGAGGGGAGTCCAGAGTGGGTAGAGAGGCAGTCTAGTAATCAGAAGGTCACCGGTTTGACCTTTGGCTCACCCATGTACTGTATGTGTTGAAGTGGCCCTGAGCAAGACACTTAACCCCTAACAGCTCCCCACAAGCACTCATCTGAACAAGCCATCTGCTGGGTGAATGCAAAAAAGTAACTTCCCCTCCTGGGGATGATACAATACTTCTGTTTCCCCTCCTGTTTCCTAACATATTTCCCTGAATTCAGCATTTATCCACTTAAACCCTACAGTACATACTTCATTGACCAGGGTCCCTCGTACTTGGCCCCCTACCCTTTTTCCCTCAACACCAAATCTCTTCGCTGAAAATAGCCGATTCACAAGCCTATTTTGACGAACGTTCGCCTATTATGACATACCGAGAATATGGATGCTATGGTTCTTGTAGTTAAAGAACAAGCATACCCAAGCAACTAATGCCTGCCCATTTGACGGGCATTATTACTTCACTTACACTGAAGTCATATTTTCACAGCTGACAGATCCTTATTATTGCCTTCAATCATGATGACTGTCACATCCCATTTGCTCTTGCCTCCAGCTTCAAATTCTCACCCACTGTCTCCAAATAATTATTATCCTAAACCTCTTGGGGTGCAGTGTGACGTTGAAACTGATGGGTGCCATTTTTCAGAGCTGAAAGTTTTGTCAAGAGTTATCCGAAGCGATTCTCTCCCTCTCTACCCCCCGACACAGTCAAGGCAGAGGGCCGCCCACGCTAGAGTCTGGTTCTTCCCGTTAAAAGGGGAGTTTTTCCCTGCCACTTTCATTCAAGTCTTGCTCAGGGGGAAAGCGCTCTGCTCTATATGTAAAGAGTCTTGAGACAACTTGTTGTGATTTGGCACTATAGCAACATTTAATTGAATTGAATTAGTAGGGTCTGATAGGTCCATTGGCTACACACTTGAATGTTAGTTGAGGTAGTAAAACCATTGCCATTATAGCAATCAAACAATGACAACAGCAGCATTCTATCGCCAATGGCCATGTAATTTCCCTATACAATTTAACAAGCCAGGGCGCCGACAGCCAAGTGGTTAAGGCGCACAGCACATAGGCTTTTATAACTGATGCCGTGTCCCGGGTTTGATTCCAGAGCCCAGGGCGGGTTTGCTCTCTCTACTGTCCTATCAAAATAAAGGCAAAAAAACAAACAAACAAAAAACACTGTTATACAACTGTTCATAATTTCTGCCTCAGTCAAAACCAAAGCACCCAATGACGGCTGCTTAAAAAGAAACATTCTGTCTTCCCACTTATTGAAATTTTTTTTTTGGATGCACTGGTTTTAACTGTGTCTGAAGGCTATAGGCTAATTGTTGGTAGCATCTCTCGGCATAAAATGTATACTAAGTTGTACGACGGTGTCCCATGCTGAAAATAGCAGATCTCCATACGCATAACATGTTGCATTGTGATGTGATGTGAGTAAGCCAAAAATGTCCGGTAAGTATGAATCTAATGTTCATTAGAAGGATTCTTTTCATAGTAAAAAAAAGTGCACATGCTTATTTTATCTAAAATCAAAAACAAACAATCAGACAACATTTTGGGGGGGGAAATGAGTTATGCGAGAATAAATCAAGCTTTGTTGGACTGAACAGTATCCACGAGTGGCTTTTAACAGCTTTCACACAGCACACCTGGTTACTTAATGCTAGCTGTTATAATTTGCCCTCCTTCCCTCTCTCTTTTTGCTGCCCCTCTTTCACTGTCATCATGACACAGGGCTGTAAATGGTCTTTAATAGCCCTCCTTCCCATTGACAGGCATTATTACACACTCGCCTCATAAGGTGATTAGGAGACACGCAGGCAGACCATGTGAAGAGATATGACGAGCACTGCGAATATAAAAGCTTTATTCCCTTCTTCTGAGAAATGCTGTTCTTCCACAAACCCTTTGAACCCCCCTCCCAATCCCCCCTCTCATCCTCTTCCCTTCAGTTGGAAATATGGCTTTTTGAAGACAGCTGGCTGATGCTTCAGGGAGCTGAAGGATAGAGAGATACTTAGCACATTTGTTTAATTAAGTAATAGTCTGAAAGACAGTCCAACTAAGAGTTCTCTGTGCTGGCTGTCTGTCTTCATCTTGATGCATGCACCCATCAGCAAGATACAGCACATACCTAATCATAACTTTGCAGATGTTAATCAATTTGAACTTCATTGAGATTTTAAAGCCAGTGATAAAAAAAATAGTCCTCTGAAGTTCTCAAAAGTGGGCCAAATTTTAAGTTTCTACTTTAGATGATATCATTCATTACTAAGATGCTGTAGCATATTGTATTGGTGAACATTGACTTATTTTATGCATAGTTCACTCTCCAAGCTTGTTTATCTAAACCAATTGGGAGTAGATTTGAATTAATAAACAATATTCAGAAGGATGTTTATTTAAAAAACATTGTGTGAGTGTGTTTGTGTGTGTGCGTGAGGGTGTACTAAAGTGCATGCATTCTGAAATGTTGTGTTGTCTAAATTGCGAGAAAAAAAAGTTCATTCACAATTTATAAAATAGCTTTTCCACACAAAGATCTGTGGGTAGACTAGAGGAAACGAAGCTGCAAGTGTTATCAGACACAATTATTTAGTTATTTGACACCTTTCCCATAGTTATTACACAGTGTCACACCATCTCCTACACCATCTGGGACATCTCTCTCCCACCTGTCTCAACGTAGTTTTATGGATTTATTTATTTTTACTGCGACATAGAACTTGCAACTTGACTGTGGAACCTAATGCTCTCATAATAAATGCCAGTCATTTAGGAAAAAGACGTTATGGCCAAAGGAAGCAGTTCAGTTTGATAGGCCAAAATAAAGCATCACATGCAATGTTTCTGGGGCTATTTATTGTATATGATTGTTAACCACTTAACTACCCTATACATAATTGAATGGGGTCCCACCAGGTTTTTTTTTCCCTCTACACCAGATGTCTTCGCCGACAGTAGCTGTTCTACAAGCTCACAATACGTTGTGATGTGCTGTGAGCTTGTAGATCTGATATTTTGTAGAACGTTCCCCTATGACATGCCCAGGATAAGGATGCAAGGGTTCATGTGGTTACGTTTATTTCTAGTTTTTTGAATGGTACTTTTGTGACAGCAAAAATAGTTTTTTCATTAGTTGCGTTCTGACTACTGAATGGTGCATACCATTTAATGAATTATCCTTTGCCAGCTGGTTGCAGATACACCTGGAAGTGCCCACTTCCTCGATTTTGCCGTTCGTGTATAATTTAACCGTTCCCATTTTATTATTGATAACAGGGCCCTTTCATCTCTCTTACACTGCCTCAAGTCACACGCACACACGCGCACATGTGACGCCTGAAAGGAAGAAGAGGAGAGAAATGTGTCACAGATGCTTGCCTAAACACGATCCCTACCCATTAGTTAAATAATATCTAAAACCTTTTTTTGAGCCGAGAGAAAGAGGTTGAGTACTGCTGCTCTCTGTGTGGAGAAAAGTGGAACCTAATGTGCTGCAACAAATTGGTTTATTTTCAGGACGTTTGCTAGTTTTTTTACCCTGGGTGTAAAAAGGAGATGGGAGAACATAATGTAAACATGTTGTTCCATCTGAAAGGAGATGCCTAGAGGAGGATGAGAATGGTCTCTGCTGCTAACATGTCTTAAAATCGCACTGCTTTCTAGTTAAAAGCTTGTACAAAAAGCGACCGTCAGGGCCCCCTTTCACATGTCAGCGATGTATTCTTTAATTCTTTTGAGATGGGGAATCGTTAGCCACTTAAACCCTAGCATCCGTGTTCTGGGGAAAACCTTTGCAGATATTTAATGTAGAGCTCTAGTATAGAGCCCTGAGGGACTCCGGTCAACCAAATCGGTTTAAAGTAGTTAAAGCTACAATCTAAAACTCATGTTAACCACGTTCACCCTGATGTCCCTATTTTAGCCATGTCGTTGTAGGTGAATACTTGTGTTGTGGTTGTGTTGTGAGCTTGTAGACATTGGCAATTTTTTCTATTTGCCGTACACCAAAGTGTATATATAGGGCCTAAGTGGTTAATGGGTCAAATTATATTTTAAGCATTCTGTCTTGTATGTTGGAGTGTCGCAGTGGTTGGAGGTGAACTCCCTGCTTTATCGGTATTGGGTTGTCAATGTCAAGTTTGAATCACACAGTGTACTGAATTGGACACTAGATGTGCTACCATCTTTATTGCAGTTTAGACAGCGTTGCAATTACCTCTCTCCGTCCGGAGAGACCTAAAATGTGCAGATTGTAGCTTTACGCTGAAGCCGTGCTCTGTGCCTTGAAAGCAGCCTTCAGAATCTCCATAGTAATGCCATCATATTACTGTAGAATAAAGACATTATGTGTAATTCATTCTAACAAGAAGAAATCAGCTAATGGCTGTAATTGTCTGTATTCCTTCAAAAGGAGAGGTCATCCTCTGCCACTGCCTTGTCAGAATTAAATCCATTTGGATTTCATAAGCAACTCATTTGATGCTGATCCCTTCATGTGCTTAGAAGTGAAACCCCTTCATAATTTTCCAGTGATGGGCACTACACCAGGAATATGGAAGCCCTGTTTGCTATGCACGATGAGCCAGCTTTAGAATTATGTTGTGTGTGTGCACGCTCAGTCACACTGTCTCTCTCTGCTGAGCAAATCGTTTTTATTCACGTGTGTGTGTGTGTGTGTGTGTGTGTGTGTGTGTGTGTGTGTGTGTGTGTGTGTGTGTGTGTGTGTGTGTGTGTGTGTGTGTGTGTGTGTGTGTGTGTGTGTGTGTGTGTGTGTGTGTGTGTGTGTGTGTGTGTGTGTGTGTGTGTGTGTGTGTGTGAGAACCAAAATGGCCTCACAAAGTTAGAAAGTGAGGGCATTTTGCCTGGTATAGGACTCATATTTAGGATTAGTGTTATAATTAGAGTTAGAGCAGATGGATAGATTATTTATTTGGTCCTTGAAGAAATTCATGTTGCGCCATCATGACACACAATACTACAACACACTCGCACAGTACACATCCCTTAGGTTAGAGGTTAGGGAATGAATGTAGTCAATGGAAATCATTCGAAAGTCCTTATGAATAAGGAAAGAATGTGTGTGTACTGTGTAGGCAGATCAGCTCTCCCTGATCACCCCCCCCCCCCCCGCTCCTCCTCCTAATCCTTCCATGTCACTTCGCTCTCCCCCTCTCTCTCCCTAGCTTCACATCTGGGTCTTTCTACTGCTCACGTGCACAGGCAGACGTGCTGCGTGCTCACAGCAGGCTTCCCCACACACGGCTCAACACACCCACGTTTCTATTGCTATACTTGCGACATAAACATGAAGAGAATGTCAATTTGATAAATGTCGTTCTTTTTTTAATTTTTGTGTTACCGTTTCACAGCGCGTTGTGAGCTTGTAGAACTGCTATTCTCAGTGTGCGACACTGCTGTGCAACGAAGTATAAATCAGATGACTTTTAAATCAACCTGAATCATTTCCTAATTGTAAACCTAACACACACACACACACACACACACACACACACACACACACACACACACACACACACACACACACACACACACACACACACTGTTCAGCTCAGCTCAGCCGTAGGGTGTGGATTTGGAGAGTAGAATGGGGGATATACTGACACTGCAGTGGTTGTCATAGCTGCTGTATCCATCCCTATCACTTTAATCATTTTATAGGGGCTGTAACTGTGCAAGTGTGTGCACCACGTGCATTCAGCACACTGGTATGGAATGGCAGGTGGTAGTGTTCTCACAGCAGGAATTGAGTGTATTTGACAGCATGAGGAGGGCAGGGGGGGGGGGTAAGAGAGCATGAAAGAAAAAGAGGCGAGAGCCTAATGGTCTAGTGGAGCGAGAGAGCTTCAGAGAGAAACAAAGAAGAGAGAGAGAGAGAGAGAGAAGGAGAGAAAAAGAGGAACGAGAGTGAGCACGTGAGATGGGGGAGTGAGCAGCCCAGAAAAAAAGGAAAAAGATAAGACACTGGGAGGGTGAGCGAGAGAGCATCACTGAGAGGGTGAGTGAGAGAGCATCAGAGAGAGAGGAAGAAATAGAGAGAGAGAGAGAGAGAGAAGCAAAGAGCTGTGATCCGTTAACAGACACCTGTTCATCCATGTCACATTAAAGATGGACAGGGCCTGATAGAGAGACATAGAGATGGAGAGAGGGAGGGAAAAGTCCCAAGAGATTGGAGAGGAACGAGGTGGGAAGGGGGGAAAAGGAAGGAAAGTAGAGTCTGGCGTATAGAGAAAAAGAGAAGCAGGAATATGGGGCGAGTGAGTGAGGAGCGTTACTAAATGGGTTAGTTGAGAGCCCTCCTTCCCATGGATGCTCCCTGCTGTACTTCCTGTCAGCTATGGTCCAGAGGCGTAAGTCATAGCTGAGTCACATTACAAGCTCCATTCATCCCCAAACGTCACCATCGGTATAAGACACCCACTCTCCAACCCTATCCCCTGGGGGGAATGATAGAAGAGGGTTTTTACAGCTGTGTTTGTTGTACTACTGAATCACCTGGGCTGGGCGAAAGCCTAATTTATGCACCCTCACACGATGGAGTATAGATTAAGGCTAAAAAGCTGCAATTCAGAACTTATTTTAATCCATTTAGACTGGGAACCCCTATTCGTTACTATTCCTTTCAATTTGGGAACCCATTTTGAGGTAGTTGTTGCTATGTACTCTACAGTTTATAGCAACATAATGTTTTTTAAATGTTATATTTGAAGTTTTTCAGAAAACTTTTCAGAAAACTTTTAGAAGGCGTTTTTAGAATCAGCCTCAGGTCTAAATGGGTTAATGAATAAAACTTTATTTTAACCAAACTGTATGATGGAGTATGTTCGTTTACCCTTCCATACAGTCTCCCCACTCTTCCATTAAGACATTTCGACCCAGGTGTTGTTGGACACCTACTGCATGGTTGACAAGTAGCTCTGCCTGAAACTTATGAGCCCTATATCTCCCCTGCCCAAATGGCGGATTGCCTCTTGGATGAGCGGTCGATGTTTGGTTTCCCCTGCGGGAGACCCAGGTTCGAATGCCCAGTATTAAGGGCCTTACACACCAGGGGTTGTTTAAGTTATGAGTACGTCCACACAGAACGTGAATAATATGTAGCGATAGGTTGATTTTTCACCGCGAATGAAGGCATCAACCTGCATGAATGAGGCATCAACTATATGAATAGTTCTGATGCAAAGTACTCGCCGGTGATTTTCGTATCGTTTATTCGTCATGCCCCCAGTGTGTGAAGACCTTTTTACAATCGCAAATACCTACAGTAGCTCCGTCAGGAAAGGACATGAAACATATAGATTGCACGCTTTCACTCATGGTCTAAATGTTCTCCTTGTGGCCTTTCCACTAAAACAAAAACCCAATAACGACAACATTGAAATGTTAGACCACATTTTGATTCAGTTCATTTAGATTTTTAAAACCTACCATCTCTGTATCTTCCTCCTTAAGGCTGCGCCATTGTATTATTAATATGGCTTGTCCAGTAATGAGCCATATTATGTAACTCACTTGTATGTATCTCAGAGGATAGTCCCAGTCCTCTTGTTTAGAATGTAAGATGATTTGACTGGTGCCATCATGGTCTACAGAAGTACAGAATATATTTCTACACCTCTTTTCCTCTCTCTCCTCATCTCCTTGTCCTCTCTCCTTCTCTCTCTCTGCTCATCTCAGTTTGGTCTTCTCTTTCTTCCGTTACTCACTTGTTCATTCCATACACGCTTGTACCGTAGCCCTTGCTTACAGCTGAAAAAGACAGATCCAAACAAGTGGGAACGTGTGTGTGTGCGTGTGTGTGTGTGTGTGTGTGTGTGTGTGTGTGCGTGCGCACCTGTGCGGGCGGGCGTGCGTGTGTGTGTGATGGTGATGAATAGTTTTGTGTGCGGCTAGCTGGGTGTATTGATAGCTAGCTGTGTCAGACCAAGAGTTTCATTTGGGCCGCAGGAAATTTTCCACTGTTGGTTTTTCCACACCAGGTGATTCATCAGGAGGGTGGTAATTGTGTGTGTGTATGTCTGTCTGTCTGCCTGTCTGTCTGCCTGTCTGTCTGTCTGTCTGGGCCGTTGTCTGCGTCCACGTATGCCTCTGCTTCGGTGTGTTTTTGTGTGTGTGTGTGTGTGTGTGTGTGTGTTTAAGCAGCTGTTTTAATACAAAGCTAGAAGTCGTACACTCAACACTCAAAAGTTAATCTGGTCATATGCGGATGTTGCCTTAATTGGTTTATGAAAACTAGACCCTCTTACTTTCTCTCTCTCCGACAGAAGTGTAGAGGAGCGGTCTACAATCAAATACTGAATTATTAATTAAGTAATTATAAGGAACAATTTAAAGTTATGGCTTTGTGCATTTCCATGAATGTAATATTCTGCATACACGCTGTGTGCGTTTTGACATGCAGCTATTCATCAGGGCTCCACAGGTTAGAGCTGTGAGGGCTTTTAATTACAGCATTGTTCCGTAGTCACAGTGATTGATAATGACGAGTTTGACACTTTAATATAATGGTGTCATTAGTTCAGTGTCTGTCTCTATGGAGTCATTCATCACAGGTGTTAAGCCTGTACAAAGCATACACCATGACAAAAGATTAAATGTATCCTTCTAATGGTTTTCCCTTTTTTTTTGGAGGGGGTGGGGTCATCACTGTCCCCTAATTTTCCACAACACTATTTCCATGCAGGAACTTTTAACCTGTGCATGGTTACCATACACCACCTCTGTAAGTAGCAGAACGGCCTCTATGTGCTGCGTTTCGGGGTGACCGTGTAGCAGACTGGGCAGCTTAATAATAGAAGGTATAACCTTCTACTAGATCAGTGTTTCCCAAACAGGGGTTCGGGACCCATTTGTAGGTCGCGGATCCATTTCCGTGGGTCGCCAGTGAATATCCCTTTATTATTTGTTTCCTAAATTTTGTCATTAATTATTATTATTTTAAAATTTTCTAAAGATTTCCACAAAAAAATCACACATTAGCATGAGTTGAAACGAATTCAAACATTTTTCAAAAATAATTTCATGAATAAAATAAAAAGAATCAAAGAAATTCCCTAAATAAAAAAATACATGTTTAAGAAGTAGTGAAAATAGCAGATCTGCTATTTTCACAGGTCCCGGGCAAACATCTGATTTCTCTTTTGGGCTAAAAAGCTTGGGAACCACTATTTCTAGATAACTGAAGGAAGAGGCCATTGTGAGAAGAGGTCTACTGTCTTAGTTTTACTTTTAATCTTGTGACAATTGCATTCCTGTTATCCACTAAAGACCTCGCCTGCTAATATATTCCTTAAGCAAAGCTTTGAGAAGTCTTTCTATTCAGGTTTTTATGCTGTCCTGCTTGTATAGCATAACGGAATAACGTCTAGTTAAAATATTTAATGTCACATACGTACATGCATATCTTCTACTGCATGTGCAGTCAGACAACTTGTCCGCCGCATTTTAGATCGATTTCTAGAGTCGCACCACCGATTGATTGATTGATTGATTGATTGAAATTTTTATTAGGCAAAAGAATGTAAAACAACACAGTTACATTTATAATACTTTTGTCTAAAAGGTCCGACCAAAAAAGTCCTTGTGGCCTTGTTTCCGTTGGGGTCCTTGATCCGTCCGATCCGACCAATATGTCTGAGTCATGGTGACGGGGATTGTCAGAGTACCCGTTGTACCCATCTACCTGTGTGTCCCTTACTCCCTTTTGTGCCCTTGGAGATATGGAGATTTGTATCTGTCTGTCTACCTGTGTCTCTTTTATGCCCATATATGGAGATCTCTGTATCTGTCAATCCGTGTCCCTATATACAGTATGCGCATGACCATTAATGGCTCTGGACAACCGGATCTCCATATATGCATACATTGTTTGAGTCTGATGTCATGACGACACGGTTTCTATGGTTATTTCTGAGTTATAGTGACGGGGCCACTGTGTGGCCCACACACACATTAGCCAATATATTAGGATGAGGACACTCGTGTCAGTGGGGCTCTGATCAGGCTGAAGCCTTGCCCAAATTTGGAGTCATATGTAGGCCTGCTATTTCATAGATGACAGACGTCATAGATGACTGACGTCACAGGTTGGCCACAGGAAGTCCGAGATCCACATTTGAATCACGCTATTCCCAAGTGGATTAGATTTTTTTTCTCCCTAAAAGAGCTTTGCTACTTCTTTTTGGAGAGTGATTAATGCATGCTGATAAAGATAAAACATTTAGACAGAATTAACTTTCACAGACCCCCATTTGAACGGATACAATAATTTTAGACAGCTTGTTAGTAGCATTAGAAGCACAATGCTAGTACAAGTTAATGGGGGATGAGCTGAGTGAAGGACTAATTGGATCTTCAGTGAAGATACCGCTTCAATCTGACGTACAGTGTAGCTGGGTATCAAAAGAAACGAAAAACTAGTGCTGATGATCAAATAATCATCTAGTTCACTGCAACCACTTGCGTGTTAAAAATATGTTGCATAAGTTTGTTTAAAATGACCATGATTAAAAAAATGGTCAACAGAATCTCACGTTAAATTCTAGTACCGGTAGTTTATCTCTTTAAATCAGAAATTGACAAAAAAACACATCTCATCTTTAAAATGTGGGAGTGTATTTTATGATGGATTTATTCAGCAACAACATGACAAGGACAAAGGGTATTGAGTTACTTTCACATTCTGCCCTGCTCAGAGAGCATGCTGGATATGATATCTTGTTTTCAGTTATTGTGCTTTAGAGCATAGTCACAGCAGCTATGAATGACTTGAAACTAGGCCAATACAGTTACAGGCCAGCCCTTTAATGCTTTTTTTTTAAAGTATAATGCGCTGGGCTGTCAGGTTAGTTTTTTCCTTGAGTGACTGGATTTGCAACCAAAGCTTTGTCACCGGAGTAGGTCTCCAGATTTGGTATGTATAGTATCCATTAACACTTGCATGACGTGAGTCAGATTTATACTTTTCTGTGACAAAAAAAGCCGATCTACAAGCTCACAACACGTTGCAATACGACACGTTGTGAACTCCAACGTTGTGGATCTGCTATTTTCAGCTTGGGAGACCCAGGTGCAGAATGAAGTATAAATCAGGCTTCATGGGAGCATTGGGCTCTCGATGATATCAATAACCTAAGTCTTTATCCGTGGCTGTAATGTAGGTAGACTCTACCTCCTAGTCAGTGTGTCAGCTTGGACCATCCCTCTCTGTGTCAGATTTGCTGACCCAGGTTACGACAGACATCCCAGCTCATCTGGCTTCAGTTTAACTCGGCACAGTTTGAAGCTGTGGCCTTAGACATCTTTTAGGTGTGTGTGATTAATAGACGTATCCTGTAGGGTGGTGATGAATAAAACAGCTTTCGTCTCCCCAGCTGTGACGGAGAAGCTGGATTGTCTGGGAGACTCGTGCTTCCACACACACACACACACACACACACACACACACACACACACACACACACACACACACACACACACACACACACACACACACACACACACACACACACACACACACACACTTTAGTCATGTGGGCATGATAGTGGAAAGACGGCGATATGTGCTCATAGGAGTCCATGTGTTTCTGTCTAGTTGTATTAATCATAACACTGGGTGACTGACGGGTGATTGTGTGTCTGTGTGTGCGCGAGTGTGTGTGTGCATGTGGGCATGAGTGTGAATAGGTGCACAAGCATACAGTACCTTACAACTAAATGTCTCCTGTGGTAGATGTGAGGGTTGATGCAACATTCTCTGAGAACCATGCTGTGGAAAAGCTAAATATTATCCTTATTTGGAGGTGCAGTTGACATGGAATTGGCTGGGTTTGAGGAACAATTTTTGGATACAGTATGTTGAATTAAATTTGACAAGAATTCATTCGGGATAAAACATAGGTACCGTATTACTGAGATAGTTTCAGTAGGTTAGTGAATGCTATGTAACCATAATGCAAACAACAATGCAATCGTGAGCTTGTACTATGAAATGGAAATGTAAGTATATAGGGCTTAAAGCTACACTACGTATCTTTTTCTCTGCACCAGCTTGTTCAGTCTGTTAGTGTCCCTTATGTTGCTGTGACTGTGCAAATGATGCTGTGTAAGTGGTTAAGAGCTACATTAAAGGACTATTTTAGCTTAAATTTATATTTAAGCTAATATTGAATTAAAGTTTGCACGATTAAAAGGACATAATTACAAGTCAAAATCAATCTCAACACTGCTCACGACAATCCCGAGCTCTGCTTTTAACATCTCGTTTGACTCTGGTCCTCTCTCTGCTTATAGAGCTTGGAGCCGGTGGATCTTTGTAATGGACAGGACTCCCAGAGTGCCTCCTGTACTCAGGCCTGTAGTCGTAGCGGCAGCCGCAGCAGGACGTCCCAGTCCCAAGCATCCAAAGCCTCCTCCACCCAGCAGTCCCAGCAGGCTCAGGCTCCGTCCTCAGATGGAGGATTGTCCCCTGCTTTGGCCAGCACCCTGGAGCACATCGTCGGTCAACTGGATGTTCTCACTCAGGTAAGAACCAGGCTGCGTCTCCAATCCGGGACTCTTTTGTGTTGCCCGTTCCGTTTTATCATCTTTGGATCTTACTTTGCATTTACCCATTTATTACCCAAGTCTGCGTGTTTTTTTTTAGAGAGATTGTCTTGCATTTTTGGGGATTTGAACTGTTGCACATTACTACTGCCTCATTCCTGCCCACACAGGTAGAGTTGCTATCGGTAGCTGTTTGGTTTAATAATACCTCCTTATTACACTGTACACTCCAGTATTATTATAATTATATTATTTCCTCTGGAAACAGAGTTGGACAGGGGTTATGTATTTACATTCCATTTATCTTATCTACTGTATGTCTGTTCGCAAAATAATTTAAATGACAGATGGCCGGATCTTCGTGAATTACATTTTTGGTTTAATAGGTCAAAGGCCAAGGTCAATGTGTTTGTTTTAGCAAGGCAAGACAGTGGCCACATTTTCATCCAACTTGGTGGAAAGGATCTGTATGCTACCCCGGAGAAGAGGTGATTAACATCTGGCTTGAAAAGGTCAAGATCACAATCGAGTTCAAGATCAATAGAGAACAAGATAGCTGGACTTTCATGAAACGTGGTGGGTATGATCAGTCAAAAAGGACAAGGTCACAGTTGTGGGCAAAACTACATAATCACTCATATCTGTGGTGGAAAGGGCATATATTGACATGGTTATAGGCAGATCTATACTCTCTACCGAGTGAAACTTTCTAGTTATTGTTAATATTTTGCCAGTTCATTATAGGCTGGGCAATATATCAATATATCGATATCCTCTGGCGACAAATATTGTACTTTTATACTCAACTACAGTATTGGTATCAAAATGTACCAAAAGTAGAAAGTACTCATCACAAGTTTTCAAATGTATAAAATGTTAAAACGTCTTTTGAGAATAGCAGAAAATAGACTTAGAAAGGGATAGGAACCAAACCGAGTTCCTGTTTCTACACGAAAAAGGAGGTGGTGCCCCCAGAGGCAAAAACGAAGGGGATTCCCCCCTCCCCCCTTTTGTTTTTACTGAATGGGTTCCCAGATTGCAATGTGCAAGACCCCTGGGAGATGGATTGCTGAGGTGGGGCGCCACACCTACCATTTAACCCATTGAGACCTTGAGCTAAAAAAGCATTATTTTACACTTTTACAGATATTTTACAGATATACAAGCTCATAGCGCGGCACCGAGTGCCGCGCTATGAGCTTGTAGATCTGCTATTTTTGAAAAATCGTGAAAATGTGTGCAAATCTTTGAATATATATATTTTAAAGCGATTTATTTATTTATATTAACTCATTGAGTGCCCGAATTATTTCTGGCTATTTCTGGCCAGTACGATTTTAGATTTCTTTTTTTTTCAAAGTAAAAAAAAAAGTGCTTAGGAAGCGAGATACAGCCTTTTTCAGTTATAAGTTAAACAAGGAGTGGATGGAGCTGCAAATCTTCAGATAATGATATCTTAGGTTTTTTTTCAAAAACACGTGAAACACGTTTAAGCGAACATTTGATACTCAAATCCTTGCTTCTGGGGATTCTACAAATGTCTTCTAAATCCTAACAGTTTTTTTTAAACGTATGCTGCTATACATATATCAGTGGTGCTCAAACTGTTTCATGACAAGGACCTCCTAAAATGTTTTTAAGAAATGTTCATAATTAGATCTACTGTTTCCGCTATTTTTGAAAATATGATTTTTTTTCCCCATCATTACTTGTACAGATGTATTCCATTTATTTATAAAATTTTCCCTACATAGCATGCACACGTGAGCACACGTGCAGAGTAGACACGCGTTTGTATACAAACCGTACAATGGAGGGACATCTCATTGACTGACAACTCACATTACTCACCATTCATTCTAACCACTAAATGCTTAACTTTAACTCTCAAATGACCACTTTCTAAATTAAGACCCAACAAAATGTCCTTGTTTTGGAAGATTTTCCCCTCATTTTTCTTTCCTTGTGTGGACAAAAACACAAACAGTGCATGCTGGTGGAGGCCAAGTTTGGTTAGGCTGTGCCCTCTCTGTCAGGGCTCCAGCTCGCCGCTCGGTAGAGGCTGAAAGCCAGACCAAACCAGAATCTGCGAGGTCACACTTAAAAATAACCCAAAACAAAACAGAAACTAGAAAAGAGCTCTCGTTCTAATTGACTCAATTGACTTCACTTTGGTTTAACTTAATAACCACTTAAGCCCTATTGCAAGAATAGCAGATCTACAAGCTCACAACGCATTGCATCGTGACTTGTTCTGAGTTTGTAGATCTGTTATCCCTATTTTTCACCTATGACATGCCCAAAATAGGTATTTTATAATTTGAATTCATATACTGTACCACGTTTTGAAAACAATGTCACAAGATTCTTGACATAATAGATTAAATGCATACAGAGGACAATACACGTATTTCCACTGAGGAACACCAAATACATTTTTACGTCATGATACTCTCTTAACTCATTCACTGCCACAATTATTGCTGGCCGCGTTTGCCCACTGCCAGAGATTTTTCATCGAAAAAAAAAAGTACTCAGGAGCCGAGATACAGATTTTTTAAGTTTTAAGTTAACAAGGAAGTGGATGGGAGTCTAGATCTTTAAACAATCATATCTCCTTGGTCTTTGGGTCAAATTTGAAACAAAAACTAAAAAAAAAACTAAAAAAAAAAATAATAATAAACGGGAGAAATTACGTCAATTACGTCAGTGGCAGTGAATGAGTTAAGGGCTAATAAAAATCAAATCAAGCCAAAATTAAATCAGAAAATATCTGAAGCATAAATAGAATAGATTACAATAAACTATGTTTTTATGTGCTTTGCCTTTTATTATTCAACTGATTGCCACAATCCTCACCTGAACTCTGGAAAAAAGAGAAAACTGAAAGAAATGATCATTCCAATGTAAGTATTCAGGGGACATATGCTGGGCTTGTCATAATGGGCACAAATTCGGCAGAAATAGATGAACACTTGACGTGAGTAGCAGATCTGCAAGCTCACAACTTGCCGCAACGTGTTCTGAGCTTGTAGACTGGCTATTTATACGGCAAAGAGATTCGGTGTAGAGGGGAAAAGGGAGGGGACCCCGGTAAACAAAGTAT
Source organism: Gymnoscopelus braueri (assembly GCF_963280865.1). Classification (NCBI taxonomy): domain Eukaryota; kingdom Metazoa; phylum Chordata; class Actinopteri; order Myctophiformes; family Myctophidae; genus Gymnoscopelus; species Gymnoscopelus braueri. The sequence continues at coordinate 35,522,601 of NC_137612.1, read as the reverse complement.
ATATGGTTTAAGTGGTTAATTATGGTAAAGGTAAAGTGGTGAAATTCTCATTGGTCAAATTAGATAGAAATGGAAGAGTGTGTGTGGGGGAAGAAAAGACTGAACAGGTGAGTAGAGACGGAGAGAGAGGAAGGGAATAGGAGATGAGAATGACTGGATTAGAAGGAGATGAGAGTAGTGACCAAGAAGGTGAGAGAGGACACATGGAGGAGAAAACGTGTGTGTGTATGTGTGTGTGTGTGCATGCTGTTGAGTGTAGGTGGTGTTGTGAATGTACTCTAAGCAGTAAGCCCATAGACCATCATTCATACTGTACATAAGCACTCTGACTGGTAGTAGGCCTAAATGTTTAATGGGTACATAGTACACACTCAACTAAAACACACACACACACACACACACACACACACACACACACACACACACACACACACACACACACACACACACACACACACACACACACACTGAGACACATAGCTTGAATGCCTGTGTTTCTGTCAGACTGCACCTCTTTCTAGGTCTCTCTCTGTCTCTCTCTGTCTATCTTGATAGTTTCTAGCTCTCTGACAAGGTTGCAGTCCAGCATATGGGAGTGTTTAATATTGACCCATGGCAGCCGGATGGCTGGCTAACCCCTCCCAAGGGGGTCGGTGGCAACCTCTGAACCTTGACCCCCAGACCCCACTGTTTTGGTCTTTTCCCAGCCAAGTGGACTGCCCACTTCAGGTTTCATTGTTTAGGACAGTGCAGGATCCAAGCACCAAAGCAAGGCTCTTCTCAGGTGTGTGTGTGTGTGTGTGTGTGTGTGTGTGTGTGTGTGTGTGTGTGTGTGTGTGTGTGTGTGTGTGTGTGTGTGTGTGTGTGTGTGTGTGTGTGTGTGTGTGTGTGTGTGTGTGTGTGTGTGTGTGTGTGTGTGTGTGTGTGTGTAAATAGATAGATGTGTGTGCTAATCTCACAAACCACTGGATTGATCAGTGCCACATTTCTTGCTGCAAGTGTAGGCCAAGGAAGTAACTCGCCAAAGTCAATGGCAGTTGAATTGGGCTGAGAACATGACCAAATATAGAGATGTTTAGGGGGGCCGTCTGGGAATCAGAAGTTCACAGACTCGCCTCAAAATCTAAACGATTGACATCATAGTACTGACGTCATATGCTGTCATAGACTGGCCACATGAAACCACACCATTATTATTAGACCCTGTCTTGTTTTAAGTCATGCTGAAGTTACTTGGTTTCCCCTGCATATTAAAACATTGACTGCCAGGAATTAATTAACGAATTCATCCGCCACCGCCAGCGTTTTTACTAATCTTCCGAGACCCACAGATTTTATTTCTTCAAAGAAGGTAAACAACTGATGTCTGGGGGGAGGACGAGGGTCTCTTCTATCATCTGGAAAAGAAAAATTGTAACCGCGATCTTCCCTTCTTTAGTTATCGGCAGTTGAATATAGCTTGTTTTCACCAAAAACGCAGCGATAAATGTATTTTATAAATCTGATAACGTTAGACCGGATGGGCTGGAATTTGTTTTAGATCACGTGATTTCCAAGTGTATTTTTCTTCGTGAGTCCCAGGATCAGTCACAGGTTGCGGAAGAGCGCCCTCTATCGTAATCACTGAAAACACCAAATGACGTCTATGGAGGCCAATGGCAGTCAAGTGTTGGATTTGAAATGACTTCTATATACGTTGATGTGCAGTCAATGTGTTAAACATGAGTGTCTTTTATCACCGCAATATTTAAACGTGGAGTTGTCGTGTACAGGGGTTTTTCCATCACAAGAGGTTATGGAGCAGCCTCCCATTGCGTTGCACTTACAGTACGTCGGGCTTCAGAAGATGATTGAATAGATTGAATAGCCTTGATCCTTTCTTGATCCTGGAACCTATTGTCATGATAGAGAAACTCACCCCAGTAGAAGCCAGGGGATCAGAGTCTGCTGCGTAGACCACAGGTGTAAGACCCATTAAGACCTGGAACGCATCTGTGTCATTTTTTTGATTTGAGCTAAAAAAGCATTATTTTACACTTTGGCTATTCAAAAATAGCTGATATACAAGCTCATAGCGCGGCATAGTGCCACGCTACGAGCTTGTAGATCTGCAATTTTTTTTAAATCATGAAAATGTGTGCATCTTTCAATATATATTCTTTTAAAGTGAACATTTTTAAACTCAAATCTTTGCTTCTGGGGGTCCCTGGAACAAAATATTTTGAGATGGGGTCCTCGGCCCCCGTTTTGGGGGTCCTTGACATGAAAAAGTTTGAGCACCACTGACATAGAAACAACATAAGTTTTTCAGAATACTGTTGGGATTTAGAAGACATTTGTAGAATCGGCTTCAGGTCTTAATGGGTTAAAAGTGGAGGCCACCAGGCGGCACCAGACAATTGTAAAGGAGAGGAAAATGAAAAAACGAAATCTTAATGTCTGCGTGTCAGTCTCTCATGCATAACTTGTGACTCTGACAGAACTCTTTAATGTACCCAGAGATTTAAATACTTGTGCACTTGCTTTAGTATAGCGTACAAAGTTACTTCTGTGCATTGGTTCCAAAGACATGGACGGAACCCATTTTCGTCACGTTATAGGCCTTTGATATTCTTCCCAGAGCCTAGTCTTCCCAGAACCCATTCAATATTTCACATTTTCTCGATAAACTGTGACTAAAAAGCTGCTCATGTCCCTGTTCTTTTAAATTATACTTCAGATGGTGTCTTAAATTACCGTCGCCCAGCCTCTGGTGGTTTGGCCGGCGAAGCAACGTTATTTATTTCTGCGGTGGAATCCTGCAGATTTTCCTTCTTGTCCCCCCCCCCCCATATCTCCATTATTCTTCAGCATTACAGCTCTTTGTAGACCCAACACTCGAAGAAGCTGCGAGGGAACACATGAATTATTCAGCATTAGACCCAAGCTTCCAAAGCCACAGTTTGCTGCGTTGGCTACTTTTCACTTGTCTCTCCCTCTCTAATCTCTCTCTCTCTCTCTCTCTCACTCACTCACTCACTCACTCTCTCACTCTCTCACTCACACACACACTCTCACACTTATAATTCATCTCTCTTACTCATTCTTTCATACTACTGTACTACAGGTAGGCTGACTTACCCTGTCACACTCTTATAATCTCTCTCCCTTTCCACTCTCCCTCCCCTAATTATGAACATCTCCCTCTCTCACCCGTGGTTATGAACCATCCCTGTCTCCCTCAATTATGAGCAAACCCCCCCCCCATCGCTCTCTCTGTCTTAATTATGAGTAATTCTAGCTGCCATGACAGTGCTTGTACCACCCCCACCACCACCACCACACATACAGTTGAAGACATTAGTTTACAAGACAGCCGCTGTGTGATGTGACTCATTGAAAAATGCATTACAGAATGTTACATGCTTCAGTATGGCCTCTTGTGAGATGGAGTTTGTGGGCGTCTCACGACAGTATAGTGGTCGCCAGAACAGAACGGCACACACGACCATGCAGGGCCTGGTCTGTAATTCCCCAAAACCACTCGGCCAGAGGACCGCACGCTCTGCCCAAAATAGTGTGTGTGTGTGTACGCGCGCAAATATCTGTGTATACACACATGCAAGCGTCCACATGCACTCAAAATGTATGTGTGTCGGTGCATGTGTATGTTGCGTGTGTATGTTGTTAACTTAGTAGTACCGGAATAGATTTGAAACAAGACCAGCTGGTCTGTAAAAGCCCTATAACAGCAGCTATAACTGCAGCTCTAAGGAACATTGGGAGAAAGTGAAAGAAAAACGTTTAGCTTAACGAAAGGCTTCACTCATAATAACAGTTTTTTTCCACAGGGATTAAACACATTTGTATGATTAAAGGGAAGGCTCAGCATGGCTATTTTCTTTAACTTTTTCTTTTTTTGTTTAGCCACATGCCCACTAAAGAGAATGTCAGTTTTGCTGTATTGGAAGTAACCTCCTGTTGGTTTGCGAGACAGGTTTCACCATTTTGATTTGTAGTGCTCACGTGTGGAAAACGTGCGTGTCTGCAGACACCAAATCGAGGCATGTACAGAACTGTGAGTGTGTCCGCTGTGCGTGGACCCTTGCCATCCTATAATAAGTCCTTTAATGCAGTACAAGGTGCCGCCCGATCACATAGGATCGCCAATTTCCTTATTTTTTTCTGAACGTCTTTCCTTGAATATACTATACAACCCCCCCCCCCCCAATCAATATCATTTCTCCTTTTTTATTTTTAGCTCCACTAGTGAGAGCATGGGACTCTATCCCAATACCCCTAGACCCAGAGGGTTGTAACAGTCTGCTATTTTAGTCACATGATACTGTCGTGCAACGGAGTATACTGTCACTTAGGTTTAACCCATTAAAACCAGGAAAGCATCTGTGCCATTTTAGGTTTTAGACAAAAAGCAATATTTTATACTTTGGCTATTCAAAAATAGTAGATATACATATCCTTCTAAGAAATATACATATATCGTGGAAAAGTTCATTTTCTTCTGTAATATAATATAAAAAGTGAAACGTTCATATATTCATTGCGCATAAAGTGATGATTTTGATGATTATGGCATACAGCTCATGAAAATCAAAAATCCACATCTCAGAATATTGGAATATTATATGAGACCACTCAAAAGAAGGATTTCTAATACAGACATTTTTAACATCTTAAAAGTATGTTAATTAATGCACTTAATACTTGGTCTGGACTACTTTTGAACACATTTCTTCATCAATGGGGCATGGCATGAAGGTGATCAGCCTGTGGCACTGCTGAGGTGTTATGGAAGCGCAGGTTTGCTTTGATAGCCTTAAGCTCATCTGTATAGTTGGGTCTGGTGTCTCATCTCCCTCTTGACAATACAACACAGATTATCCATGGGGTTCAGGACAGGCCAGTTGGCTGGTCAGTCAAGCACAGTAATACCATGGTCAGTACACCAGTTACTAGTACAGTAGTTTTGGCACTGTGGGCAGGTACCAAAACTGGAAAAGTAAATCAGCATCTCCATAAAGCTTGTCAACATACGCACGGAAGCACAACATGCTCTAAAATCTCCTGGTAGATGGCTGTGTTGACTCAGCACTTGATAAAAAATCCATGAAAACCAGCAGGTCAACAAAGATTTAAAAAAAAAGAGTCTTGTCTAGATTGTGAAGAAAACTTAAATCTGGGAATGAGTCTGCTGCTTCCTCCACTCACAGTGTAAAGGATTCATATTAATGTAGTCTAATCTAACTGATCTGAGGCTCGGAGAACATGTTTTCATCTGTAGCAGGCAGAGACAGAGAGATAGACAGAAAGGTGAGATATACCATAATTGACAGTAATGTATGGCAGCAGGCCTGTAGTACCTCTCATAGTCAACGTGCCACCTGGGCGGTCAGAATGCAAATCAAGTTTTTTTTTCAGAGCGCCATAGTCGTAGGCTGTATATATTCGGGTGACTGTGGCCAGCAGATAAGGAACATTTGACTCTGTAATGGTCTGTTCTCTGCATACTTCCTGGGTTATGAATGTTAGTACCTGTATTGTGGTCAAATCCTGATTGATAAGTGAGACAGGTTTTGTCTATGACCTCACTTTGTTGTAGACATGTTTTTTATTACTGTTTATTAATCACTTTCAGCCTGGCATGTCATTATAGGCAGAATATTTCAAAAATAAATTCAATTTTGTTTTTCAATTATTATATATATTTTCTACAGGTTCTCTGAACGATTCAAAGAGTTGTGAGCTCGTATAGAGTGGCTATTTTTGCACAACACGTACAATGGGGCTAACATTTTCAAGAAACTAAACTCTGGGGGTTAAACAGTTAATTGAACGAATCAATTTAATCAATATAAAAAAGAGGATTTTATAAAATAATAAATTAATAATCGATAAGGCACATCTTAGGTGAAGATTTTCACCAATTTTCTAAAGCGTAATTTTTTTTGTTGAAAAAAGCTGATCTACTGTACGCGCTCACCACTCACAAGGCCTTACAAGCAGAGTATAAGATAGGGCTGGTTAATCGATTTGTTGATACAGTGTATATGTCACAGGGAAAATGGCATTCCAGGGAAATTGACAGGGGAGCGCTTGTTTTATAGGCACGGGGCGGTGCTGCGAGGCGGGGCTTTGATGCGAGGACGACGACCACAACAACAACATACTAACCAGGAAGCTACGCTAGGGGAACGCTGAAAATAAAATGGATAATATGAGAGAAATACTCAAGTAAAGTACGAATACCTCAAAATTGTACTTGAGTAAATCTACTTTGTTACTTTGCACCACTAGTACAAGCCTCAGTGGCGCACTTCGATAATCATTGGACTCCCCACCCACTACCACTGGGAGCCGGGGTTTGACTCCAGCTTGGGACATTACTTTTTCAAACAACCGCGGACTACTTTTTTTTCGCTGATAAAGTATAGTTTTGGACCATGACGGAAGGCGCTCCGACTTAGCAGACCTTGAGGCCGAGGAGTCGCGCCCGAGCGCCTCCAGGCGCGAGTGCCCGCGACGACCGGCCGATGGTCTGCTAGTCGACTTAAGCGCCGTCCGAGTTATGTACCGATAGGCACAGAATCGTAAATGATGTTGTGTGGGGACTGCGTTTGCCCCAAGTGCCACTCACTGCACTAACATAGCCCGCCAGGCCCGCCCCCTGGAGTGTGTGTGTGTGTGTGTGTGTGTGTGTGTGTGTGTGTGTGTGTGTGTGTGTGTGTGTGTGTGTGTGTGTGTGTGTGTGTGTGTGTGTGTGTGTGTGTGTGTGTGTGTGTGTGTGTGTGTGTGTGTGTGTGTATGTGTGTGTACACGCGCGCGTGTGCGCATGCGTGTGTGCGTGCTGGTTTGTGCATGCGTGCGTGTGTGGTGTGGGGCTCATGTCTGGCTTGCATTGCCCTCTAGCGTTGATTCTACAGAATTGCATGAGGGGCATGAAAACAAGCGTACCCCTTTCAATTTCCCTGGAATGCCATTTTCCCTGTAACATATACATATCAACAATAAGTTGCAGCCCTACCAATCTGGGAACTCTGTAAAAAAAAGGGGTACATATTTGTTTTCTTTAGTTTTTGCTTCTGGGGGCACCACCTCCTTTTTTGTGTAGAAACAGGAACTCGGTTTGGCTCCTCCCCCTTCTTAGTCCACTTCCTCCCGGGTACTTCAGTGGTGTTAGCAGAATCTGTCTTGAGACATTATAGCCTTCTAACCTCACTTATTACAATGATAAATACATGACAATAGCCCCCAGTTGCACCAACTAGTTCTAGTGCATACTCACTTAACTGTATCATGGTCACAAATGTGCCGTGGTCTGACTTTCAGGCTGTCATAACACTGGTCACAGCACAGCGATCAGATTCAGTCCAGTAATGCTCGGGGCGATGGAGAGTATAATGTGCTCTAGAGAAGAAAAAATACAGCAACATCTATTTTTAGGAGCATAAAGATTTGGTTTCTACTCCAGATGAAAACTATAGGCCTGTATAAAGTTCCCCTCTGCCCGGGAACCAGTGCACATGCATGTGCATGCGCATGCACGTACGTACACGCATGCGCACGCACGCACGCACACCATCAGCGAGGAGGACTGGATAGCCATATCAAGTTGGCAAGATAAACAGGGTAGTATTGATCTTGAAAACAGAGATAAGGCGGGCGAGGGCGAAAAAAGGAAATAGAAACCCTCTCTCTCCCCTGCAGCATGAAACAGAAGTAGATAGTTATCCAGTTTGATGACCCAGAAGAAAACACTTGGTGTCCACCAACACACTACCTCTAACCTGTATGTGTGTCTACTGTATGTTGGACTGTTAGCACTGTAAGCGCTTTCATGATTCTTCAGGAGCGTGTGTGTGTGTGTGTGTGTGTGTGTGTGTGTGTGTGTGTGTGTGTGTGCGTGTGCCGTGTGTTGCTGTTATGGGTGCAACAGTTAATTGAACCAATCGACTAGAAAAAAATCTAAACGATTTGAAAAGGTAATCAATAGTTGCTGTTGTATAGACTTAGACGCATCCTTGCTGCTCTGCCGACAGCCTGTCCCATGTGCTTACAGTGTAGTGAGTTTAAATCTGGCCCACAACTGTTTTGTTTCCCCCTCTCCAATGGCACATCTACTGTAATACAAAGCAGAGAGAAATAAAGCAGTAAAAAAAAAAGGATTGCATGGCTCCCAGCCTCAAAAAGTTTTGTGTGCTTCTAGCATTTCTCTGTGTGTGTGTGTGTGTGTGTGTGTGTCTGTCTTTGACACTGTTCTTGTCCTGCCCACATATTAATAGCGGTGAAACCACACATTTGGCCTCCTTAGACATAAAGTATTCCATCACAATTGATTTTCTACTGGCCAGACGAATCTAAAGATAGCGAGTGCTTGGGGGAGATGAACAGACAGCATGGTGTTTTATGTGTGATGTCACATGAAGAGCAGACCGCTGACCCCGCTGTGATCTCTGATCTGACAGAGATCACAGATCTGCACACATGTACGCGTACAAACGCACAAGCCCATAATGCGGGAAGTGTCTCTTATCGTCGCTGTCGAGTATAAACCTCGTACCTACATTTTAAAACTTTTTATGTTTTCTTTCCAGTAAATGAATGCCCTATTTCTTCGTGCAACTGTTGTGCAAAAGTAGCACAAATGGCTGATCTACAAGCTCAGTAGCTCACATCGCATTGACGCGTTGTCTCCTTGTAGATCTGCTAGTTTTGCTAAAGTGGTGTTTTTGCTAGTGTGTCTGTGGGTTTCATAAATATCGAACCAATTAAAGGTATGACCAAGATCTTACGTTATCCAAGATACACTGTATGTCCACAAGTCCTGTTTGTAAAGCCTGATTTATACTTGGTCGCGTACTGAAAATAGCAGATCTACAAGGTCACAATGCGTCGTGCTGAGTAGAATTCAGCCTTTTAAGCACAGTGGTCCGCAGTTGACCCAATTTCACTTCCTTGAATACAGAATGTTCCCTACTGCGTGTTTAGACCTCACATGATGTGTGAGATATGTTTGAACAATGTTTGAACCCCTTGAAACCCTAGCGTTCTTAGTCTGGGGGCGAACATTTGGTGGAAATACAAGTTCTACAAGTTCACATCGCGTTTATGATTGATTGAACACCTTATTAACAGGTTTGTTAACAGTACAGGTAGTACAGTCAAAGATTATGCTAACACAAAAAGCCCCAGGGGGCTTGTTTCCAATATGGTCCATTGTACTCAATTCATCAGTAATACATATAATACAGTACGATGCATATTGATAGAAAACCTTAGCATCAACAGGTATATTTACAGAGAAAGGAGGGGTGTGGGCGGGGGCAGAGGATGCTATACCAAGGTGTTTTAAACTATGCTCACTTGTATAAGTTCACATCGCGTGACGCCGTGACGTGTTGTGAGCTCGTAGATCTGCTCTTTTCTGGCAATGGGTTTTGGTGTAGAGAGGGGGAAAGGGACTGGACCAAGTACTGTATCAACCTCTGGGGGACCTCGGTCAACAGAGGGTTAGGGTTTAAGTGGTTAAGAAATCTGTTGCCTTTGTCACACAGCTTAGTTTTTAGGGAAGTGGATGATCTTTCACAAAATGCCCAAACCGGAGGCTCTCTGAGGGGAAAATGTATGCTTTGTTCTTCAAGGGAAAAGGGTTCTGTTTTTACTGATGTGTCCTTTAGACACCTTTTTGATTGCCTTTTATAGTCCCTATTAGTGTGTTTGGACCTGTAAGGTCCAATTATTACATTCTTTATATACTTGGGGTCCTTTTACATACTACTACTACTACTACTCCTCTACCCATTACTCTACCCTACAAAGCCAAAGTGACTACTACAAACTACACGAAGAATTAAACTGATAAAAAGCGCTTTAAAGTGTTTCAATTGGCCAGCCACAAAAGGGTTAGCAGTATATAAGTGATCTTATACTTGTTCATGAGATAATTGTTTATCCCCCAAAATCATGAAGGCTAATTTGACCTTTAAGACGAATACATGAGTCCAAGTGTGTCCAAAAACGTAGCCATGGTTCACATGACGCTCGTCTGTCACGAGCATCATGGCGGAACTTCAACCTGGTTTTGGCACTTTCTCCATTTACAACCCGTATATATACATAAACGTTCAGATTTCAAATATAAAGTGCTTACCCCATGGCCACGGATTTCACAATTTGAATCGGGTGGGTCGAAGTACCCGCATCTTCCGTATTGTTCAATAAAAAGCATTTTAATCCGATCGGCGGCCATTTTCTCATAAAGTTATAATGAGATAATGAGACTCTGATACATTATAACTTTATGAGATTTTTTTTCTTCTGATTTCTGATTCAGAGTGCAATATACCTCCCAACCGATAGGGAGGTATGCTTTCAACTGCGTAGTTGAAAGCATATGGAGAAAATTCTGAGAAAATGGCTACCGATCAGATTAAAATACTTTTTATTGAACGATACGATCCCGACCCGCCCGATTCAAATTGGAACATCCGTTTCCATGGGGTAAGCACTTTATATTTGAAATTTAAAAAAGAAACATGCAGGAGCGGAAAGTGCTGATGAGCTAGCCAGATACATTATCGAGGATCTAGATCATCGTTATTATCCAAAGCTACTTGCTGATGGCTGGGATTGGGATTGTCTTTGTTAGCCTGTAGAATTGCCTGTCAATACTGTTTTGGGGAAGGAGGGGGAGCAAACTGATAAGTGGTTAGGGGTGCATAACCATACGTGTGCCAGAATGCCCTTATCAGCGATTCCCCGGTTAGATTCCCGGCCGGACAGATTGTTTGCTGTATGTCAGAGGTTCTCAAACGATGCATCGGGACCCCAAGTGGGTTCCCAGGAAGGTGAAGGTGAGGTTGCGCATTCATAACAAAAAAAACCAAAACGTATCCTTTCAGTATCCAATTCAGTTGTCGCCGGATATTCACCTATTATTACATGACCAGAATTGCCCCCCCCCCCCCCCCCCTTATGGTATTCCGGTAATTTAACTCTTAAGTATGGGGTAAAAAAGAAAAACGGCTTATACCAGATCCATACATGTCTGCTTTCACAGACAAATGTTCAGAAGTGCCAGTCAATATTCTATTATTAGAGTGTGCTGTCTTAGGTCTTTGTGCTGTTCTGTGCGAGGTCAAGCAGTTCATTTTGTGCAAATGCTTGTGCACAAAGAGCCCTGATTCATCTTTCCGGGAAGGCTTTCTGTGTTCCAAGGCTTTTATATTCCTTTTAGATGTGATGACCTTAAACAGCATAATTATAGATATTTTTTTCTTTTTCTTTTTTCGTTATATGAATGGTTTCGGAACAGAAAAGCGCTGTATTAATGGCACTTTCCCTAAGCTCCTTATAGTTAGGATAGGATGGGTTATATGCAGAGAACAAATTTCATGTACTACACATGCAAATATGAAACAATTCCCTCAATTCCCTTTTTTCTTTTTCTTTTTAAATAGACATTAATATTACATACATTAAAGTAGAGTGCAAAGACAGAAACTAGGGTACCAGGTAAACAACAAACCTGGCATCTGTCTAAACAATATGTTATCTAAATAACATTGTTAATAATCAAAACAAATTGAAATAACGAAACGTGAACAAGTAACCAACATACTGTATATCTGCATTTGAAAAGAATGTCTAAAATGCAATCGTAACCATTGAGTGATCATTTTGTAAGTACAAAGAGGTATGCCGGCTCTATCCATCTGTCTATACACACACAGTTTAAAAATTGTCTGCTCATTTATTTGTTTCATCCCTTCCAATATCACTTGTTTATCCTGTATCATGATTGGATGAGATTGGTATCCCGACCGGATTTTTTCTTTTTTCTCTCTTTCTTACTAAAGAGCTGGAGACATTCCCGCTCTCCCGCCTGCCGTTTCTGGCTATCTACTCACTGGCCCTCATTTATCAAAGTTGCGCAGACCAAAAAACAGGCGTACGCCAAGATCACCGTCACTTTCGGGATTTATCAATCTATCGTGACTTTGACTTGAGTGTACAGCCCGCTCAGATCTCACGTCTGGTCTAGGCTTTGTCTACACCAGTTTGTTCCATTGTAGAGATGCGGAGCAGCATTGTCTAACAATTTGACAGGCATCTGGACACATGTATCCATGTATCTATCTCTCATTAACGTGGTGTCTCTCACGGGGAATACATGATTGCTTTATTTTAGTGTAACTCGGAACGCGCACTGCTCGGTAATGGGTA
>NC_137612.1:35475379-35507879 GCF_963280865.1 Gymnoscopelus braueri | reverse complement strand
AAGTCAGGTACAGTAGCTACATCCCTTTTCCTATCAATCATCTTAAAACATTGCATTTGATACATCTTATAGAAGAATGTGGTAGAACACAGGTTTATCTGGCTACTTTTCTCCCTAAAATCTCACATTGTGTTGTGTCTCACTGTCACCAACAGTGGAATGCTGTAAAAGGTAAAAACAAAAAAAAGTACAGTGATCACACACACACACACACACACACACACACACACACACACACACATTTAGCAGAAGATCAATAGTGAAATGTTCTTGATTTTAGATGTGGAGTCTAGAGTGCTACTAGAGATGTATTGTGTCTTTTACGCAAAGATACAAGGAGTGCAGTCGAGCGTTGTTAGAAATTATTCATCCAGGGAAGTGCTGAGAGCGGGATCTTTTCTGCTGACGAAGGATCTATCGACACTAGTTGCTGTGTGCGAGAGGCTGTGTCTACGAGTGTGTGTGTCAGTGTGTGCTTGTCTCTAACTTGGTGTAAGATTGTTCTTTTCTTTTTGTCTGTGTTAATTTAAGTCAAGTGGTGCCACTATCTGTGTCCTTTACATTAAAAAAAAAAGGATTGTCTCAACTCCCACACGTCATATCCACATCCCACACGAAAATAGCCGATCAACAAGTGGGACGTGTTGTGAGCTTGTAGTTTGGCTATTTTTGTGCGCGACAGACACCCATGCTCAGTCAAGTATAAAGGGCTGTTCACTCAAAGCACTATAACTACAATGATAATGGTATTGTTCAACTTTGTCTTTGTTGTAGTTGTGGTGTCGACTTTGCCATTCCCTTGAGTTAGATTTTTAAAACAACATCTTGATAGTTATAGTGCTTGGTGCCCTTAACTCAGGCATTATTCTGGGGCCTTTGTACTAGTACCACACGGTTAGCATTCAGTCCAGGAAAGGAATAGTAACTTAAATTACGCTGTTATCAACAAATGTTGAGGTCCTCGGTCAGTGGTTTGAGAGATGAGCTTTTTCCATTTGGCTATTGAAACTAAGGCCCCGTTTAGACGACAACGGTCTCTAGAGAGAACGGTAAAATAAGATATCAGATGTGCCGTTGAAACGGCAACGGCGTTATCAGGGGTTGAAAGCGCAAAAAAGTGAAAACCCCTTCCAGAGTGGAAATCTTTGAAAACGCCTCGCGTCTCCATGTAAACGGGCAACACGTGGGAATCCGCGAAACGTGTGATGTCATGGCTCCACCTAGCCACCTGGCATGCACACTACAGCGTTTTCAATCACTGTTGCGCCTCCGTCTAAAAGTGGGACTTTGCTGTTTTCTCTAGAGACCAAACATGGCCTTAATCCAACATTTACTTCCCTGAATTCATTGTTCCAGGATACGTTATCAGTCACCGGCCTGCTATCGTCAGTAAAAGGACCCATGCTGTCAAAAGCAGCCGACCCGAGCCTTAATCACACATCCAGTCTGGTGCTTGTGGTGTGACATGAGTGACGAGAGGCCTCCTGTCCACACTGGCATCAATGATAACAGTCTTGTAAACTTTGAATCACAGTGCTCTGATTGTAAAGGTGTGACTTTATATGCTTGGATTGCAGAATGTTATGTAAGTACACTTCATTTTTATTTGTATGACGTAGTCTATTTAAATCTTTTATCTTAAGGAGTCTTTTATCTTATGTTGTGCTTTTATAATAAATCATTTTCAACCTCTGACCTTTATTGGTTCAATAACCGGATTACGGTTCCTCTTTTCTTTTCCAGTGTAGTGCCATGTGTGTGCGGGTGTGCACGCTGTCCGTGAACTGTGTGTAAATGTGTACGCGCGTGTGTGTGATGTCTCTGAACTGTGTGTGTGTGTGTGTGTGCTGTCTGTGAACTATTTGTGTGAGTTCGTGTGAGTGTGTGCGTGCCTGCCTGTGCACTTGTGTGTGTCAGCGTGAGTGCGCGTGTGGTATTTGTGTGAGCGAGGTTTGTTTTCATAGTCGTTGCCAATTTGGTGATCTCACCGTGTTCCGTCTAAGAGGCTGTTCCCCCTCTCTGATTGGCCCGCAGAGCCGGAGTAGCCGCCTGAGAAATCCTGACTGACTTTATTGTCCTCCACAAAAGAAGATTCAGTTCCCCATGTCTTCCACAGACATGCAGCTTGTAAGTTCGGTCCAGAATCCGCTCGTCAATCTGAATGTGCCTTCCGAGTTTCGCACGTCGTCGACGGCAGACAAACGGACGCCATCTCTTGCTCTTTAGTGCCTAAAAATTCACCCCTGGTCCTTCATGTGGTCCCGTTAACCCAATTATAACCATCGTCCTTCACTGCTTTTACTTTCAGAAGCTAGTTCTGTCGTTTCTGGCAGAGAGAGTTTCAGCTGGGCCATTCAAATAAACAAGTCTAACTTCGCTGTATGACTAATACTGAAAATAGCCGATGTGTGAGCTTGTACATCAGTGTGAGCTTGTACATCAGCTATTTTTTTTACTTTTTAAAAACATTTCCGCTAGAATGACATGCCCAGAATAGGGGCGCCAGGTTGAAAATGGTTTAAAAAAATTATAATTAATTTGACTGCTCTGTAAGGAAACTGGGTTATATATTTAGACACGAATGCAAATTAATCATAAGTGAGTCATATTGCAGACGTCACACCGGCACAGAGCACAGGCCAGAGAAGCTGTCATTAATTATTGAGGACTGTTTCTTTAAGAACTAAGCTCAGGCTCTGTGCTGATGGAAAAAAGGAGAAAACAAAACCGGAATTCTGTAGCTGCGCTGCCGGGCCCACTCTCTTCCTTCCTGTCTGGGACCCGAGGAGGACGCGCGTGCGCGTGTGTGTGTGTGTGTGTGCGTGCGCACACACACACACACACACACACACACACACACACACACACACACACACACACACACACACACACACACACACACATGCGTACATATTTGTGCCAGAGCTCCCCTTGGTTTGGGCCTCAACCAGACTCACTGCCAGGAGTGGAGGAGAGGAGGGGCTTAAAGACTGGGTTCAATAGCTGCCATGCCTGATGGAGCGCGTGTGTGTGTGTGTGTGTGTGTGTGTGTGTGGGTGTGTATGAGTGTGAGAGAGAGCGAGAGGGGGGGAAGAAAGTGTGAATGTGAGTGATATGTATGTTTGTGAGTTGGAGAATGAAGGCAGAGGGGAGGGAAGAGACATTGAAGAGTGACTCTCAGTAATATGTAGCCCATGTGTGGCCCTCAACTCTGTGTGTGTGTGTGTGTGTGTCTGTGTGTGTGTGTGTGTGTAGGAGGGGGTTGGAGATCTTGGAGATGAGGAGCACATCTGGATGCGTTTTTCCTGGTGTGCTGTGGTGGATTGCCTGTGTGTGTGTGTGTGTTTTAGTATTTTTGGTCTTTGTGATCTTCTGTTCCTCTCGGCTTTATATCGTTTCCCTCAACCATTATTTATATACTTAGAGAAAATGAAATGATATCCGTTGACTTTGATGGGTGGAATGGTGTTTTTTATGGCAACAGGTGTAGACTGACACTCTGTACATAGTTTCACATCAGCTACAAGATGGAACAAAATATGTCTCCCCCCACAAAACGTTTTCTTGGTATTATCTTGGTACTGATTATGCCCGATTCATACTTTGTCGTGTGCCAGTGTCCTGCGCCGATAATAGCAGACCTACAAGCCTACAGTGGGCTTGTAGGTCTGCTATTCTCTGCCGTTCTCGGCGCGTGACGGAGCATAAATTAGGCTTTTGGCAGTGGTTTTCGAACCTTTTTTTGTCCCACGCACACCAAGAGGCAAGTCAAAGTCTCAAGCCACACCTGTATTCATGTCCATGCTGAATAGCCACTACAACACATTTTGTCACTCTTGTAACTCTGTAAAAGTTTATTTTCATTTACTAATGGCAAAGAGAGAGTTTAACCACTTAAATCCTAGCTTCTCTGGCGATAATCGATTTACAAGCTCACAATGTGGTGCGTTGCAAGCTTGTAGATTAGCTATTTTTTGCCTGATATTTAGTGTAGACTGTAGAGTGAAAACAGGAAGGGGCCTAGTATAGAGTTTTGACGGACTCCGGTCAACTAATATTGGGTTTAAGTGGATAATCCTTATTTCATACTTTATTAGTAAAGATATACAAAGTAGATCTGGACTTAGATAGAGAGTAGGTGAGTCTCTCTAACTCAGTGGTTCTCAAGAGGGACCCTCTGGGTTCCTTAAGGGGGTTTCAAATGGACCCTTATACTGTAGGTCTGAAATTCTGAGAGTGTACAGTCTCAGAGTTATGGGTGTCCTTGGAATTAAAAAGTTTGAGAACCACTGCTCTACCTCCAGGTCTCCTATGGCCACTGCTGGACTTGGAAGAACTCCCCAGTGCCTCATTTCCTGTCAGACTCCCCCTCCTCCTCCTCCCTTCTCCTCCCTCTCCTCCCACTGCTTCCCCCTCTCCTCCCCCTCAGTCAGTATTTTGGCCGGTGTTTGAGATCCGCCTGCCCACGCTTCCACTCCTGCTCCAAAAACCATGTTTTCCAGTCTTCTCTGCTGACTTTGTTTGACAGGCTAGCCTGTTCTGACCATCTATAGCAGTGTCTATCAACCTTTTTTGTGCCAAGGCACACCTGGCATAGCCAAAAAATCCCAGGGCACACCTAGATATACGGTATATATATATATATATATATATATATAATTATATATATATATACGGTATATCTATATACACACACTAGGGGTGTGCCGATACACTAATTTCACGAAACTATACGATACGATATTGGGCACACAACTTCAATACGATTTCGATACGATACGCACTTTTTTATCATGAAAATATGTGGGGGGGAAAAAAAGCAAATGCAAACAAATATTTCTGTTTTTGCATTATTCAGACATGCAAACTTGTAGCTTTTCAGCTTCCACTAGCCGTTTTGAATCCAAATGGGGCAATAGTGTGACACCTGACCCGAAAAAAAACAGCATTTTGTCACCCTTTTCACCTCGGGGCTGTTTGCATACCTGATTATTATTATTAAAATCAAAATGATATTTTTTCAAACCTTCTTCAAACGGCACGGCACACCTCAGCAGTAGCCCCGGCCCAAAATTGGGACGTTTGCCAGGGTTGATATACACTGATCTATAGTACCGATGAGTTATGTCCTAATGCCATACACATACAGTTTTCCTGAGGCACAGTACGTCATCCAACAATCAGACTGTTAGCTTCTATCATCTATTTTATCAGCCAATATCTGCACCTACTTCTTTTTTTCTTTTTTGGGGCCTTTATTTTTGTCTTTCTAGAGAGTAGTAGTCCATGAGCCAGAGCCCCAAAATGTAGCAATGATTATCGAAAGAGTGGGCAAAACCATACCTATATTAAATTGTTTATAGGGTCAATATAAGTAAATAAATATATGATAACTTTTCCACAGGAGCAGCTTTTTCATATTTATCACACATTTTGTTATTTTCCCCATACGTACATGACAGGTGAAAGAATGACAAAATGTTAAAAATAGTTATCATAATCCCCAGTTGATTACTTACATGAAGACAATGATTTATCGTATTACAAGTTTTCTGAAATTGTATATTTAAATATGCAAATTAGGCATTTAGTCCATGAGCCAGAGCCCCACATTGAGCCAGATATTGAATATTCCCTCGTTAAAAACCTTTGACTCCAACATCTTAACAAACTGAAATAAAAATGTTGACTCTGGCTTTGTCCAATGTTGATTCAGAATTTTTTTTTGCATATTTAATTATGCAAAAAAATATTTAAATATACAATTTCAGAAAACTTGTAATACGCTAAATCATTGTCTTCATGTAAGTAATCAACTGGGGAAGTTTCATTATGATAACTATTTTTTTGATTTTGTAATTTTTTCCCCTGTCATGTAGGCCTACGTATGGGGAAAATAATAACATTTATTTACTTATATTGACCCTATAAACAATTTAATATAGGTATGGTTTTGCCCACTCTTTCGATAATGAAATCGTGTCTGGCTCATGGACTATAGGGGGATGACATTAAACCGGAAACTCGCTGATCAGAGCGTTGCACCTGTGTGGCATATGCCCTAACCATTCGCCTATCGGGTCGCCCCAGTAGGATTTTATATATCCACTTTCAATTACTTTTGATTTGTGTGGCTATAACCTATTTTTGCAGAAAAATTCTTATCCAAAACTGATATTTATTCCTGTTTTCAGTAGTATTCCTTTGTTGACCTCCTTCATTAGTGATCTGTATTTCCGACAATCCTAGTGGCTCAGCTTGGAAGGGATTTGTTGCATTAAACACTGGTGCTTTGATTGGTCAAAATGCTAACTAAATTATACACTGCTGTGTGTAGGATAGCCTCTGTGCATTACCTAGATTGGCTACCTTTTTAATCGATTGGTGAGGTCATTTATAAATCACACAAAAGTGGAGCAATACATTATGACCTGCCAATGTTTAGCAACGGGGGCAAGACCAGCTCACACATGCATCAAGGTGTGTTCTGAGTTCGAAAGAGCGCTCCAAAGCCATGGAGCTGCTTTATAATGGGACCAACCCATAAAGCAAACCTGATGATGACTTTAATGACACCCTCTGCCTTCTTAAACCTCGCCTCCTGACCTACAGTATAAACCGCACCTACTTTTCATAAGATAGATTGACCGTACACACGTGTTAATTAAACCAAAGATAATAGCATACTGTAGATGGGGTGCCACTGAGATGTTGTCAGAATGTTATTTTGTGCTAAAAAGAGAAAGTTGCAGTTTTATTAATAAAAAAAAGCAGGGTTTGGGTTGCTAACTGGTAAAGGGAGGTAATTAAAGATCTGTCTATCAGTAATTATCATTATAATGCTATTTACACCATACATACAGTACAGTAGCTGTTACTCATACAGGTAATGTGTCTTTTTCCCACAATTTACTGTCTATATTGTGAATAAGTTTCACCAACAAACTTATAATAAAAATAATTATAATAATTAAACCTTATTTAGCAGTTATCATAAAGTGCTTAACATAAAGCTATAGTAAAGTTAAATTAAATGAGTTTGAAATATTAAGGTAAAAGACATTTCAATGTATTTTATTATTAAAAGGGCTTTTGATAAAAGTACATTTAAGTAAGCAGCTTGGAACAACCTGCCTGAGCTCCTCAGGCAGGTTGTTCCAAACGGAACAATTATGTCAACTCCAGTCAGGAACAGCCAGGCTGCACACTGGCTCATAAGGGGTTAATGAATAACTAAGCCAGGCATGAAGTGCCTGAACCATTTGAGCCCCTATATACTTAAAACTAGTGAAAATAGCCAATCTACAAGCTCGCAAGGCGTTGCAGTGCCTTTTGAGCTTGTAGATCTGCACTATTTTTCTTTTTACCATTTTTCATTATTTAAAACTTAATAATTGAAAATAAATCTTTTAGAAAATGTGCCCAAAATAGGGATACTAGGGTTAATGTGGTTAAAAGTAATCAGTAAAATCTTAAGATCGTGTATGGACGTTAAAATAGGAATAATATGCTTTTTTCTTCTGTTTTTAGTTTAGTCTAACGGCAGTGTTCTAAAGCAGTGGTTCTCAACTTTTTAGGCCGTGACCCCCCAAAATAATCATATATGACCTGGGGACCCCCCACCCTGATAAGCATTTGGAATGTAGGTGTTGAGGCATTACATTTAGTTTGACTCTGTTCCACATACAAATAAAATAATCCGATCTACATATTTTTTCTAAATTTTTCTTTCTTATATTATTTGACAATTTGGTCAATGTTTGACCAGTTTTAATAGTATGGTTTGTTGGTTGCTTTTGATGCAGTAATGGTCTTTTTCATTTCTCTTATTTTTTTGCGGTATTAGAAAGGTCTTAAAAGTCACTTCACTGTCATCTGGGGACCCCCCCAAAATCATGTTGGGATCTCCCTGGGGGTCCCGACCCACAGGTTGAGAACCGCTGTTCTAAAGAAACCTCTTCCGTTTTTTACATTTTATTATTAAAGCATATTTAAATACATTAATAGTCATGAAATGCTTATGCATTAGATGTACTTGTTCAGATATGATGTCAATAGTTACAATGTCACCAGAATGTGCTATGAAATTTTAATACTGAGTTCCTAAGCTGTAAAGGTTCCTGTTTATGAGTCTTAAGATGTGCCATCTCGTTTTCAAGGGGATCCTCAATGACAATAATACAAACACAATTAGGCAAAACATATAATAAAAAACAAGAAACATTAACCATACAATCAAACAATAAAAAACTATACAAAAAAAACACCAAGTGTGAGTATCAGCAGATCAGAAAATGGATCATTCATAAGTCAATATCAGTAGCATTAAGTTAAACAGTTAATTTAATTTAAACTGAGTTTATACACAGTTAAAGTTATTATATAAGTATAGAATTAATTATATTTGCCAACTTATATAGAATTAATTATATTTAACAACTTATATAGAATTAATTATAGTGGTGTTATTATGACGAACACATAAAAATAGGTTACCTATTTCATAAGTACGTTATACAACATTAGATCATGGTGACCTGAAAGATGGAAAAGAAACTCTTTTAATGAGATATAGTGTGTACAGAGCAAACCTTTGACCACTATTGTATTTTATGGAGCTGCCAGTCAGCTGTCGCAGTGATATAATGGGGTGAGGATAAAGATAGGTGTGTGCGAGCGTGCGTGTCCCTCACCTCATTATATCACTGTGTGTGTGTGTGTGTACGACGTGCACGCGCTTTGTGTATCTTCAAGGTGTATGACTCACTTTTTGTCATTTATGATCTGAATCGCAGCCATGCCTACGTTACGCACGTACGGTAGATACAGTGTTTACTCTACAGGTGCAGTAGATTCATAACAGTGGGAGGGGAACGTTTTATTTCTTTACGTTATTGTCATTTTAATATTGTTTAATTTTTTTTGAAGAGAGGACAATCTAGTGTTTATCGGAATCTGTGTGTTGTTCTTGTGATGGCGGATCAGTGGTTTTGTGTACACAGCGACAGGAGAAGCAACAAAGACACAGAGACTAGTGTGTGATGTCATCCAAGCCACATTCTCTGCCCTGATAATGAATAGAAGATTGGCACTGTGGTTACTCAGGTTTAGGGTGGAGTTTTCTTTTAAACTCTTCAACTGATGCTTAGAGTCAAGTCTCACACTTGTCCCGGTGCAACATTTAACCATGTGAACCCTAGCATCCCTATTCTGGGGTGAACTTTTGCAGCTTCTAGATTGGCTAAAAAAGTGATTCTATTAAATGAATTCGAAATCAATATTATAATGTCAAAATGTTTCAATTAAATTGATTAGTTGTATTAACTATTATACCCCTCTCGATGAATGGACATACATTGTAAATGTCTTGCATTTAAAACCACATATATTTGCTATGCATGAAGATGTGAAATTAGATTTATATTGATGATAGGTACAGTAACCCTGTATTTGTTTATACAGACCTATTAGTGAGTTGCCAGGGTGGACTTCATCCACTCCTGACATCACAGCCTTGAGTATGGGAAATGTGGGGGCGGGATGGATTTAGCTGTTCAAATACCGATTCCCAGAATGTATATTACACATTTATTGTTTATAAAAATGCTAAATTATAAGGGTTAGGCATTTAAATTGATAAGTCTTTATATTGAGGCGTTGGGAGGGTTGCAGAATTATTTAATTAGTCTTCCTTAAAGCCTTCCTTTAGAAGATCTCTTCATCTCTTCATCTCTTTTCCTAAAGATTGTTATTTGAGTCCCTCGTGCTATCAGTCTATCGGTTTCCTCTCTGACTCTCGTTCTCTCTCTCTCAAACTCGCTTTCCCCCTGTCTCACTCTGCTTGCTCTTAAATAATGGATTGAGCTGAGAGGTTTCTACATGGCTTAGGGACTGCTCAGAGTTCACACCGTTAAGCACGTGTTTGCAGCGCCTCACATACTGTTCACACACACACACACACACACACACACACACACTGGCAATCTCTGGGTTTCCTGAAATATTCATAGCAGCCAATATGCCCACACAGTTCAATTGAAACAGTGCTAACGCTGCATGCCTTTTTATGTAGAATGCTGATGCTTGATTTATAGTTTGTTGGCTCGCGGGTGTCGCATGCCGAAAATAGACCATCAACAAGCTGTGAGCTTGTAGATCGTCCTTTTCCAGCGCAACTCGCATGAATAAACTATAAATCAGGCTTGAGACCACCAGATGCTGTTGGTTTGATTTCCCGGATTCAAATTCAGAGTGGTTACATTGGGGGCTCGTCCGGATCGGGTTTCCAGGGGGAGGGAGATCAAAGGGAGAGTGAGTCAGTGTAGCAGAGTAGCTCTGTCTGGAGACCAGAAGCCTAATGTCTCCCTTGAACAAGCGGGGAATCGGGGATTCCCCTTTGGATGAGCGGATACAAGGGTTCAAATCCAGGTATCTGTGGCTCTATTAACCTAATGGTTTGATAAAGGCCAAAGAAGGGTTCGCAGTTTAAAACAAATCCTGTAATGGATGACTTATTTTAATGTACTACATAGGAGAATGCTACTTGTATTATTTTACTTCAAGCACTACTGTCTAGTTACCTTTAAGCAAGAAACTTAAACCCTGATTGTGCCAGTTGTGCTGAATAGGGTCAATATTATTACTCGAGGTGTGTGTGTGTGTGTGTGTGTGTGTGTGTGTTACCTCCCTCTGCACTCCCATTTATTCATGAGGATGTCACACTACCTCCCTTCCTCAGTTTGAATAAACTAACAGTACACTGTGTAACAGGGGATTATTTCTTAATCACATGTTTTTAAAAAACTGCAAAAAATAACAGATCTACAAGCTCACAATGCACTGCAAGCTTGTAGATCTGCTATTTTTAATTGTCGTACGATGAAGTATATAGGGCTTAATTGGTTGAAAAACCTCAAAGACTGAGAATTCAGTCATTTTAGCTGATTCCCTTTGGTTGTACATCTCATGAACACGGTGACTGACAGTGATGAAAAACAGAGGAAAGATATTCAGAGCGGAGGCGAGCCCACATGAAACGGGGGGATGAGAGAGAGAGGGGGGGGGGGCAGAACCCCTTGATACTTTTTCCAGGCCTGCTTTTATGTGCAGGCGACCTGCGTGTTTGGGGGGCAAGGGAAGCAGCGGAGGAAATGCCAGTGTAAAGCGTGGGAGAGGGGTGGCCGTCTCGCCTCAGTCACTGAGGTGAGTGGGTTTAAAACCACAGTCTGCCTTAAAGAGACCACAGACAAGAATGAGTGCTTATTATTGCCAGGTTGGAACACTGGAAATTCCTGAGTGTTCGTTTAACTCTGAGAGTGTAAGAAATGGACACTCTCAGAGTTACGGGTGGTGTAGGTGATATATGTCGTTAAAATAAGTGTCAAATAGCTATTTTTTTTGATCATCCGTAATCATTGTTATAGTGTTCAGTAACAGGAGCCTCCTCGTCTATCCAGCTCGTTGGTAAACAGAAAATACATGTTTAGGTTGGGATATAAATTTTATCCAATCAACTTCAACTTGCTTACAATTTTGCCTTTTCAAGAAAAGAGTCATAAGGGTACAGAATAGAGAGAGGAACAAGGGACACAGTCATGTAACAAGAAGACACAATGTCAAATATACAATGTCAAATAAACAATGTGCGTGGTCAAGAATGTGCTGAAATTAGAGACAATATTTGTAGTAGATATAAATATCAGCAGATCAGATAGAATCACAGTCTTGTGCAAGTGAGAGACAGTTATAGATCAGCCTATATCAAACATGTAAGTGATACTGCCAGTGCAGCAGCAGTGGAGTTTAACCGGGGGAGAGAACCCCATAAGGATCATTTATCAGCTTCAATTTAACAGTGTTCGTTATAATTGTGTCTGTTCATTTATTTAAATTATATCCTGCAAGGGGGCAATAAGATGGGAATTTTACAAATGTCCAGTATGTAACATGTTTTCCACATGGGCAAGTTGCTAGAAATCCAGCCAAACGCAACATTTAAATAATATTGTCCTTATGAAAAGGTCAACATGTGCAACTCCCTCCAAAAACTAGGAGCAAGATTAAGAAGTTAGACTCTAAACTATGATAATATCAAGACAAAAGGCCTGAAGCGTTCCCATTGACAGTATATTTTAGCCCACACAATGAGCAGTGTCTCCAAAGTCAGTAGAGTAAGCTGCTTTGTCTCTTGAAAACCTTTACAGACACTCAGCTCTCGGTGCTCAGGTTTCCCGCTTGGTGGAGAGTCTCCTATCACATGAGCGCCATCTGTGAATTGTGTTTCAGTTACCCTTACCTGTAACACTACAGCAGTGATTCTCAACCTTTTTTCATTTCAAGAACCGCCAGTTTCATTAGCATTAAGCCACAGGCCCCCCATTAGATTTTTTGTTTGTTTGTTTTTCCTGGGACACCAATCTACACTATACAATCATCAGTGTTAATTTAACTCTCAGTGTACAAAGTGTATATGTCACAGTGTATATGTCACAGTACAATTGGAGAACCAGTCAGATTGAAGTAGGTGCACTCAGTTTCACCGACGGAGGCACCGCCGAGCGAGCTAAAGCTAAAGCAAAGCGAGCGAGTCGCCGTCCCGAGCGTTGCGAAGTCACCTTCAGTCGACTCAGCGCCGTCCGAGTTATGTACCGATAGGGACAGAATCGTAAATCATCGTCCTCCCTAGTCTCGGTACCTCCGAGACGTCATATCTTTTTTTGACGGGGGGCCCCGCCTCGCCCCAAAGCGGGGGAACGCGGGAGGTGAACTCGAATAAAACGAGCACTCCTTTTTCAATCTGACTGGTTCTTCAATCGTACTGTAAAATATACACACAGTTACAGACCTGTAAGGGTCAATTTGGTTCCTAAATATCAATCATTTAGCCGGGGACCCACTGGAACCCTCTTCAACAATCTCAAGGAACATCTGTAAAGGTCTATTTCTTTGCTAACTATCAATCATTTAGCTGGGGGTGCCCCTGGAACCCCCTCAAAGAGAACCATTACATTACAGTAATGCTTGAAAGTACAGTATGTATACTATACCCCAAAACACCATTACACTACATGTACCCACTTCCCAATTAAATTCCCCTAGAGGAAGATGAACAGCTCTGTCTCTTTTTTTTTTCAGCGCTGCCTGCTTTGTAGGAGTATTTGGGGAGATGAGTGAATTGCACCTTTCATTCAAAGGAGCAACACGTCACACTTGGCTGGCGTCTTGGGAGAGCTCAGTTGGGGTTACACAGGGGACGACGGGACTCTGTGCTCCTCTCTTCTTCAGAAAATGACATTACCATTCTGGAGTATAGCTGGATGATACAGTAGGAATAAAGGGCTCTTCCTTCCATCTGGCAGAGTGGGACTTTTCCATCATCGAGCCTCAGAGGTGGTTTTCTGAGTCAGGAAGAATCCCTCTGTATACTGTAGTAATATATGCTATTTATGTTAGAACTGATAGTAGAAGTAGATTCTTCTGGTGAGAGAAAATGAACTTGAATTACAAGCACTACACCAGGGAACACGTATGTGCACCTTATTTGTGTGTCAGTGTGTATAAGGGGTGGAGGGAGGGAATAGGAAATGGGTGAATTATTGTGTACTGTGGGGCATGTATCTGCTGTACACCTGTTTTCTCAAATAAAAATAAGTTGGGGAAAAAAATAAGAAAGCAGCTTAAGGTCTTTGATATGCACAAATCACCAAGCAGAATAAGAAGTGTGTTCAAGGCTTTGAGTCTAATTTATACTTAGTCATACTACGGTCTACCGATCTAGCCAATCTTCAAACTCACAACGTGTTGTGTTGCAAGCTTGTAGATCAGCTATTTTCGGCGAGGGACACCGACGGTATAAATTACAGTATAAAGTATGCATTACCCTATTTGTAGCATTTCTTCTAAGATTAGATATTCCAATCTACAGAATAGAACTAAACAAGTACTTGCAGTCATTCAAATGGTGGGGGTTCATTTTAACAGTTCTGTAATGAGACAGGTACAGTAGCTACATCCCCTATGCTATGAAACCATCATCTTAAAACTTTCCATTTGATGCATAGGAAGAATGATTGTAGAGCACTCGTTTATCTGGCTACCTTTTAAATTCTCACTCAAATGATACATTGTCTCACCACCAGCAGACTATTATGTTAATATGACAGCAGGCCATGACAGCCTGAGTTTGGAAATTAGTGATGATAGTTTTGTTTACTGGTGGAGCACATTTTTGTACACACACACACACACACACACACACACACACACACACACACACACACACACACACACACACACAGTGGCAATACACTCTGAGAGAGCCCGTTATTGTCCAAAGAGGGGGTGGAAACACAAGAGCTGTCAGTCTGGAGTGTGTGTATGTCCGTGTGTGTGTGTGTGTGTGTGTGCACTGTGTGGTGTGTGTGCGAGCGAGCGTGTGTGTGTGCATGGAGTGTGTAAGTCATTGGGAGGGATAAAGAACCATTGTCTGCAGCTGGTGTACCCCCCCCCCATTCCAACTCCCTGCAGCTGTGAGGGAAATCAAATGCTCCTCTTTTCACCCTCGCTGCTTCTGTCACAACCTCCTGATGCCCTATTAGGTCATTGCCATGTGTAGTAGTACACTTTAAATTCAGAGTGTTAATTTAACCACTCAAGACCTATATATTTTCTTGTGCAACGAATAGTGAAAAATTAGATTTTTTTTCCTGATTTTTTTTTTTCTGATTTTTTTCCCCCAGGTTGACCTTTCGAGACCATTTGCTTCTATACATGTATACAGTATGCACACTCTTTAATTGAATGCTCAGGAATTTACTATGTGTAAGGTACACACAGGTGAACCAGCTTACTTTTAATTCCTGCTAGGGCTGGGCAATATGACATCAAATAAATATCACAATTATTTAAAACCTTTGTGGGAATAGCAGATCTACAAGCTCACAACACGTCGCTGTGTAACAATGTTTGAACAAAGTATAATACAGGGTTAAGCAGTTAATCAGGCTAATTGATTTTGTTGATTTGTTGATAAATTAGAAAAATCTATTAGAATTTAAATATATAGAGATAATATATATTATTTACTGTATATATCTATTTTTTTTGTTGTTTTTTTGTTTACTGCTTCTCGATTATTCGATTAACCTACATGAGCAAGATTAAGTTGGTTATTGGTTCTAAATATCGGTTTCAATATATTTTTGGTTAGTTGCCCAGCTCTAGTTCCTTCTGTAAAAGTAAGACTCTGTGCACAGATGGTAACGCGCTATGTTATCACCACTGTTGGAACGCTCAGCTGGAATAGAGTCGGATCATTAAAGTCAACCATGAAGCAGGATTGACATGCTAAAATGGCGATCACTGCTAAATAAACCAGACGGTTTAGACGGTATAGCTGTGAGGATTAGAAGTATAGACACCATGTGTCATTTTATTTATGTACTAATACTATATGTATATGTATTCACAGATATCACCCTGTAGCATACAATTGCCCTCAAGAAGAGTGCTACCTCCTAAACCAGTGATTCTCAACAAAAAAATAATTCAAGGACCAATTTGATATACATTAGGTAAGGCCACGGGCCCCCATTTGATACGATTTTTTCTATGGAACTACAATCTAAGAAATGTTTTATTGCTAGACATGATTTGGTCCAATATGGTCTGTCATTTGGTCCAGAATTCCTTTACTGTCTAAGTACAGTAGGTATAACTTTCTTCTACATTCTCTTAAGTACTGTATCAGTCATATACAGTGGACACTGGAATCTCCTCATTGACCCCTTGGTGTCCCCGGACCACACATTGAGAACCATTGTTTGTGGTATAGAGGTAGCTGAGGAAGTGAGAATGCATTGAGGTCCAGTCATCTGGTACACTCTTGGTAGTTACACTGTTATACACAATAAAATAAGTGGACACTGTACATGCCACATTCTTGGTCATACAGTAGGCCTACCCTCCTCGGCTACAGAGCATTTGACTCAAACTGTAATGAGTATAGTATTTGCACTACTTAACTTTATATTGTTGTGAATGGCACTGGACAGAGGTGCAGCCTTGAACTGAAATTACAAGTAACGGTTATTATTTTTATTTTTTAATAATTGAACTACAAAAAGGAGGGGGGGGAATAAATATATAGCCTACCGGTGTGTATATATAAAATGTATATAATATATTATAATGAAATAACAAAAAAAAACATATTATGGGAATTTCGCTGTCGTTTAATTTTATTCTTTCAACGATCCATGGACGAATTAAGTCTTAGTAGGACTGTGGAAGTATATCAAGGTTAATGAATGGCAAACTAAAGGTCCACTCTGTCTGAATAGTTTACTGATTGTGATAAATTACTTCAAAGGGTCAATATTTGCAGAAGATGTGAAGGGGGGGGGTCAGCATGAATTGCCAACCGTCTAATTTACGCCACAATTTCCGTCCAAGTTATTAGTGAATGAATGAGAACATGTAGCACCAGTAGCAACACTGCGTCTTTAAATGTGCCCCGCCCCCGGCTCCTCCTCCTCTCTCAGTGACACATGTCCGCAGAGCCTCTTTTACAGGGTTGCCATGTCCGCTTATTATAGGGCGACTTTGGGCTTCTTTTTCTGTAAAGTTGCTTGTAAATATTGGTGGTTGGGTTTTTTGGGGCATGTTTTCTAAAGTGTAGTTGCTTATTTGGGCTTGTTTCCTAATGTTGTTTAAACCAGTGGTTCTCAAACATTTTCATGTCAAGGACCCCCCAAATTAATATGTACTTGTCTGCAGAACCCCCCATCTGACAATATTTTGTGCCAGGGACCCCCCAAGATTTTTGTTGTAAAAATGTTCCGCATTTTGCACTTTTTTTGTTGTTGTTGTTGAAAATAGCAGATCTACAAGCTGTGTGACCCCCACCATAGAGTTAAAAACCCCACACAGTCGCTTCTTTTGGGCTCGTTTTTAAAGACTCGGTTGCTTGTTACTCTCCCAAAAGCTGGCAACACTGGCCTCTTTTAGTGCGCGGCTGTCACCGCCTTCAGTGGAAGAATGACAAACCAGAGTTCTGCTCCTCTGAACAGGCGAAAAGCAAGAAAACAAGAATCATGGCTCGTAGCGGCAGCAACACTTCAACGCAAACCCAGACCGTCGTAACAAATTAACGCGGTATCATCAAACGGTGCTTTTTTTTTTGGTCTTGTTCTAGTGGTAGTAGGGTGTATTTAAGCTGCGTGCCAAAAAAAAGAAGAAAAAATAATGGACGTCGATGGAATAGAATCATGAAACCGCCACTGCTAGCGGACTGAAGCCAGCCAGCCAGGGGGGGAACCGGGGAAAGAAACCTTAGAGTCTCCTGCCGTCGGTGCTGCTGCTGCTGCTTGTGTGTGTGTGTGTGTGTGTGTGTGTGAGTGAGTGTGTGTGAGTGCGCCCCGCCGCAGCAGGAGGGAACTTCAGCACCCGTGATTTTGTCTACATTCTCCCTTTTTTTAAATAATGTCATAACCGGGACGCGATCGGAATATTTCCCCGATGAGAATCAACCTCCGGAGGAGCGGTGGTTGTTCTGCTATGATGGTGACCGTGATGATGATGTCGAACAAGAAGAGCGTGGAATGGCTGCAGGAGGAGCTGGAGTCCGGCTCCGGGTCGCTGCTCTTGCTGGACTGCCGATCGCACGAGCTGTACGAGTCCTCGCACGTCGAGTCGGCCATCAACCTGGCCATCCCGGGCCTGATGCTCCGGCGGCTGAAGAAGGGCAACCTGCCGATCCGCTCCATCATCCCCAACAACGAGGACAAGGAGCGGTTCGTCAAGCGCTGCAAGACGGACGTGGTGGTGCTGTACGACGAGGCGACCTCCTCCTACGAGTGGCATCAGGATCAGACCACCGCCGGGCTGGGGAGCTCCGTGCTGGGGCTGCTGCTGCAGAAGCTCCGGGACGACGGGTGCAAGGCTTATTACCTGGAGGGTAAGGCTCTGGAGATCGAACACTATGTATTTCAGGGGTCTTCAACGTTTTTCTTCGGACCAAGGACCCCCTATAGCAGAGAGAGAGAGAGAGATGAAGCAGGGACCCCCTCCTCTATATTGTATAAAATTGTGTTTCAGATCAGATCAAACTTTTTTCCCTGCTCTTTTCCCCCTCTACACCTTTACCAAAAATAGCCGATCTACAAGCTTGTGAGCTTGTCTGCCATTTGTGGATAAAGTTCTCGGTAAAGAGATGCTATATGTTTCAAGTCGTTAATGTAAAAAAAAATCATATAACACACAAAGATTTGATTTATCTTTGACGAAGATTTGAGGTAACTCTTGAGGACCCCCTAGGGGTCCCCGGACCCCCTGTTGAGGACCCCTGCTGTATTTGATCTATGAATGGATGTTTTCAAACGAGTGATCAAGCAGTTGTTACTTTGTAACGAATTACCCTTCTGTGAAGTTCAGCTACAAGTTTAAAGGCGGTTACGATAACATAATAAGAACGCATTAATATGTCACAATAGCATGTTGTTATGATCATTGCAATAATTATACTAATGTTAAGTCTGGTAATCATCTTTTCATAGCGTCATAAACCCAATGAACTTGAACGGTTCCAGGCATCTGGCTGTGGATTATATATATAGTTTAGTCTGTATGTTTAGAGATTTAAACAATTATAGTGTCCAGTCTATCCAGAGGTTGTCAAAATACTTTGAGTGGACAAGCAGAATGTGGTGACAGAACACACTTATTGTCATTTAAACACCATTTCAGTGTAACGTATGTTGTTCATTAGTTATATGGGTGTTACAGCGGAATGTCTCCCAAAAGGAAGAGTCTCTGCTTCAATATGTTTTCAATTAATGCTGCAAAATGGCCCCGCCATGTTGTGCTGCTCCTTCAGGAAAAGACATGCATTTTTTTTTCATGAATGAACAGGAAGGGAAACGAACGCATAGTCAGTCAGGCAACACTTTATTAAACTCTATGCCGAGCAAAAGGCAGCGCGATAGAAATGTTACAAATGAATACTCGGTGTGTCATAAAAATCACTAGTTAAACCATTGACTGGGTTAACCAGTGATTTCCACAGACCCCCCCATCTAAAAATATTTTGATTCCAAGGACCCCCCAGAAGCAAAGATTTGAGTTTCAAATCATACAAAATATATATTCAGAGATTTGCAAAAAAAAATCACGTTTAAAAAAAAAAAATAACCAAAGAAATCTAAAATGACAGACGCCTTCCCGGTCTTAATGGGTATTAAAATGTCAGTTCGTTTATGAATCACGCCACAGAAATGTTTCCTTTCCCAGGCCAGCAGCAGAGCACTGAGTTGTCATTCACAAAAAGTCCACTACTGAGCAGTGTTGTAGCAGACAGTGTCTTGCTCTCATAGGCTATAGGCCTTCTGTCCATGATTCATCTTTTCTCAATGGAGCATGATCTGTCAAAGAAGCTGCTCTGTTCCTTGTATCACAATGACTTTAATACCACATTATTGTTTTATATTGTAAAATATAAGATGAAAGACTGTAGGCCTATGGATACTTTGGCTGTCATTCTTATTGCACTTTAGTTTCATATTTCTATTCAATATACATATAGTATATACATACTATATTAGTTTATTTTAATTTGTGATAAATATAAATTTACTGGTATTACATTCCAGCATTCATTGTGGTTCAGGGTTTATTTTGTATTTTTCATGCAGATTAAATGTTTCTTTAGTTTCATTATTAATGTCAGATTCAACACTCAGCAGCACCCATTTCAAAGGTGTCAAAATACATGGAATACATGAATAGGAAAGATAGAAATCCACCAGCATGTGTAGCAGACCAAATTATATACTGTGTATTATTATTGTCAAGGTGACTAGTCTGATGATTAGTTCCTAATATTAACCACTTAAACCCTATAGACTTAACTGACCAGGGTCCCTCATGGGTCTATACTAGCCCCCCCCCTTCCTTTTTTCAGTCTCACCAAATATTTTTGCCAATCATGAGCTTGTAGATCGGCTTTTTCGCAGGATGTTCACCTACTATGACATGCCCAGAATAGGGATGCTAGGGTTCATGTTGTTAACATTATCTTCACAATAATTTTCTTGGTCCTCAGGGGGCTTCAACAAATTCCAGTCAGAGTACCCTGAGCACTGCGAGACCAACCTAGACATCTCCTGTCCAAGCAGCTCCCCACCGGCCTCTGTCCTCGGCCTGGGGGGGCTGCGCATCAGCTCCGACTGCTCGGACGGAGAATCGGACCGCGAGCCGGGCAGCGCCACCGAGTCGGAGGGCAGCCCTCTCCCCAACAACCAGCCGGCGTTCCCGGTTCAGATCTTGCCGTACCTTTTCTTGGGCTGTGCCAAAGATTCCACTAACCTGGACGTGCTGGGGAAGTATAACATCAAGTACATCCTCAACGTGACGCCAAACCTGCCCAACATGTTTGAGCACGACGGAGACTTCAAGTACAAACAGATCCCCATCTCCGACCACTGGAGCCAGAACCTGTCTCAGTTTTTCCCAGAGGCCATCTCATTCATTGGTAAGTGGGGGTCGGGAAGTGTGTGTATATGAGTTGTGTGTGTGTGTGTGTGTATATATATATATATATATATATATATATATATATATATATATATATATATATATATATATATATATATATATATATATATATATATATATATATATATGGTTGTGTGGGTGTTTGTTAAAGCTGTGTTTATGTGTGGTCTGCACCCCAAACAATCCTTTTGTTCACTCTGTCTACAGCTCATCTAGCCTGGATTTCAAACATAAATCATGGGGAATTGTTCCTCTTAGCATACAAATGGTTTGTGGAAATTGGTCTTGACAAAGAAATAGCTTGGGAGAATTTCACTTACCAATTACAGTTATGTGACCTTTATTTGCATTTAGATGATCAATTACGTGTGGGTCATCTGTGTGTAATTATTAGGACAAATATAAAGAGGTATTATTTTCCTTGTTCTTTGGTAAAACACGATGCTGCACCAGACCATTATATTGGGGAATAGGGCATCTGCCCACAAAAAAAATCTGCTACGCAAAGCCCTGCTTTTGAGTCGTGCTCTCTCAATGTCAATCACTAATCTATTTTCAGTATTCTAATAGATTCCCATAATTCCTGATGTTGAAGTTCTCTGGGAAGAAGGGAAATCCCTCTTTTCTTTTTTTATGGGTCCACTGGAACGCAAAGGTCTTCTGTTGGCTCTTGGGGGAATGTCCAGACCGTTGGAATGTTTGTTTGTTTTTAAGACCAATGCCACCGTTTGGGTGGGCGGAAATATGACAAGCAGGGGTCATGGAAGAGAGGGGGTGATAGGTCAGGGCAGAGCTGGATAATGTTGATGTTACAATCGTGCCGTCTCGCTATTTGTGCAGTAATATACACAGATTATACCATAACCTTACAGGGATCCAAATGTTAGTCTTAGAGCACAGCCTTATGCTTTGTTGTAAGTTGTTGATCTCTTATAAGATCAACATATGTGATGATATACATTTACAAATTATACTAACTGGAAACATAGGATATATAATTTCTTTGTAAAAATAAAAATACAGTGATTTTCCATACAGTAGGTCTCGTCTTGTCGTAGAAAGCATAGCATTCTGTACAGAATCTGAAAAAGACAGATTACAGTCGGGTGGCATTGTAAAATTTTCATGAAACATGATTATTCGAGTGAAACAAATGTATTTGGCTGTGTTTGGTCGTCCTCACTTGGATGCGGAGAGTTTTTGCTTTTGCCTTTCATATTGCTGAGTGAGCACACACCACATGTAAAATTAATTTGGCATCCTCATGCAGCATGATGAGTTTGTGAGCCAACTGACCCCAATCCTACTGCA
This sequence comes from Gymnoscopelus braueri, assembly GCF_963280865.1. Lineage (NCBI taxonomy): Eukaryota > Metazoa > Chordata > Actinopteri > Myctophiformes > Myctophidae > Gymnoscopelus > Gymnoscopelus braueri. The sequence continues at coordinate 35,486,018 of NC_137612.1, read as the reverse complement.
AGAAGAGATGCGGTTACTGAGAGTGCGGATGGGCTAGAGAGAGAGTGTGTGCGTGTGGCTTAACACTTATTCAAATGGATACTACTAGTGATAGTGCAGGGGTTTGCAACTGATAGAAGGCACATGGATGTAGCCTGTTAATAATGTAGGAGGATTTTATCCAGGCCTGTCCATGTACAAAGCGTTATGAAGCAGAAAGAACGAGACCACATCCCCCTGGAAATAATATGTCCCTATGACTTTCTGCTGTCATTGAGAAAGGTCATTCAGTTCTGGATCACGTTGAGAAAGTTAGCTTTATGTTTTGAGCCTTGTTTGAGCTAACTTTGATAAGTGTAGATGAATATGTAAGTGAATTATAACTTAAATATACTACCGGTATATAGGCAAGGACACTGTGTTCCATTTTGCTCAATGACCAAAAATAAGCTACAACTTAGGATATACAGTAGGATTTAATAATGTCTTAATTTGTACTCTTTTCTCCTCCCCTTTTCTTTCCTGTCCATCTGTTTCCTCTCCTCTCCAGACGAGGCCCGCTCTAAGAAGTGTGGCATCCTGGTCCACTGCCTGGCGGGCATCAGTCGCTCGGTGACCGTCACCGTGGCGTACCTGATGCAGAAGCTCAACCTGTCGCTCAACGACGCCTACGACTTCGTCAAGCGGAAGAAGTCCAACATCTCGCCGAACTTCAACTTCATGGGCCAGCTGCTGGACTTTGAGAGGACACTGGGCCTCAACAGCCCCTGTGACAACCACTCCTCCTCCTCGCCCACCCACGAGCAGCTCTTCTTCACCACGCCGACCAATCACAACGTGTTTCAGCTGGACACGCTAGAGTCCACATGAGAACCAAGTGGCCAGTTCCCTGTCGGGAGGGGGTGGTGGTGGTGTGGGGGGGGGTGCGGGTTCAAGGTGGTGTCGTTACCACAGTAACAGTGGCTGCGCTGGTGGAAGCAGTCGGTTTTAATGAATGTTTTAGTCTCTCTTGAGGCTTGTTGTCTGAGAGAGACAACCCCGGTGACCGGACAGGGGATGTCACAGATGACGGGTTAAAGCGTCAAAAGGGTGAAGGACGGGTGGACGGGGGTCCTGCTTTGGAAAGAACCTCGGTTCTCACTTTTGGGAATGGCCTTCTCTGTCACGGGGGAGGGAAAGTTACTGACTGCGAAACAGTGAAGGCTAAAGCCTAATTTATACTTAGTTGCGCGCCGGTGTCGCACATGGGCAATAGCAGATCTACAAGCTATCAAGGGGTCACGTTGCGATGCGCCGCAAGCTTGCAGATCGGCTATTTCCGATGCGCGACACGATGCGCGACCAAGTATAAATCGGGCATAACAGCAGGACAGACAGCTTCATACAAAGATAGGAACGTGGGATCCACAGCGCTTGATTTTTAGGAGACGACAACATCCTCGCTGTCTTTGTCGCTCAGCTCTCACGCTGAGCTGATTGGTGCCAAGTGGAGAATCTGGGATTTACTAGGAGAAAATCTCGCTCTACTGAATGTAGAGTTTTAAAAACCAAGGAATTAACACACACAATGTATGTTTGTATGTATGTATGTGTGTAACGTACATAGCAGAACATGTATGGACAGTCCTTAATAAGTGAGTATGTCTATTATGTATTTTGTATATTTTTGTGTACATTTACGCACAAATGTATACCTATATACTGTACGCATAAAAATCTTATCTTTGTCCAAAAAAACTCAAAAGTAATCCAATCCAATAATGGCTTAAGAGATTGTAAAACTAAAGAAAATGGGGGTGTGACGCTAGGGCAACGAAAGAGAACGTTATTGCGATATTTCTACTTGTCTTTTTCTTTCGTAGTTTTTCTTTCTTTTTATTTTTTTCCCATAGTTTTGCAATGACCTAATGCAGTTTGCACAGTGGTGTAGCCATTGACTTGTTGGCACTTGGAACCAGTGCTGGAGGCAGGCAGATAAAGAGACATTCACAAAAGAGGAGAGGGGAGAGGAGAGGCCAGTCCCAGGCTGTGACGAGACCCAGCAGCTGGACAGCAGCCCAGTGGGGAGGGAGTGGGGTTATGGCTGAGGTCAATGGCACGGGACTTGGAACATGGGTTCGAGGAACAGTTTTTGCATTTCGGATTAAAGAAGAGTTCAACAAAATTTACTTTGCAGCTTGGATGCAAGACCGGTGTTCCACTCGACACCCTTAGCATCCATAGCATGCAGTGAAGGGAGTTTGAAATTGTGTGAGAATTGCCAGTTGTTTTTTAACAGCCGTCGCTTATTTTAATCTTCTGAGTTCCTCTTCAGTCAAGAATGTATAATTAAAAGCTTCTCCCGAAGGCTACCATCTCAACATATTGGCTTAGAAATAGAATCAGGTTTGCCAAATCTTTTGTCAATCCTTATCAACAAGGTTTGATTTTTGTGTGTGAGAAGCCTGCCACAGGTCCAGGGTTGGATTGAATAGCAGGGCTATGAATGAGTAGCTAAGTGTTATTAGTATGGTTTGCTCTTGGGTCGGGAATGGTATGGCTTTGATTCATTCTGTGCGACATTTGGGTAGCATTGCCAAGGAACATTTGACAAGGAAGTGCCTAAGATTTCTTGACTCCATTGCAACTTATTTTTATCCACAGGGATTTCAGCTTGCATTGCCGGGAACATCTCCCAGACAATTTGCCCAAAGAATAGCTCTGTGTATCACAACCCCATCGATTGAAAGCTGGGTTAGGTTTATGGTTAGGATTAGAACTAAGCAATAATACACAAGATGCCATGCATTATCTTGATTATACCATGGCTACAGGTGTTGGTACACTATACCATGGCCTCTCTTGTATTATTGCTTTTTAGAACGTGGTTGCCAGCGATGAGCCACAATAATCGCCCACAATTTAACCAAAAACATTATGAACACCAACCTAAACCTGTCACTCGTAGCGTATTCGACCATGTTATACGTAAAGAGGTTCTCAATTGGTCCTGAAGACACAGCCAGCTGATAATTTTCTATCCTACCTGTCAGTCATTTGCATCCACCTGGTCTCCCGGGTCTTAATTAGTCCCTGATTAGATTAATGGAAATTACGGCTGCAACTATTAATAATCTTTTTAGCAATTATTATATTTATAACTTTTTCAATTCAATCATCGAGGAGCGCATTTTTTTCCGATCATTTTTAACATTTTAAACGAATATACGTGAAAAACTTTTAGAGATTTTTTACAACCAACTAAATCAATTGGTCTGATTAACCAACGGTGTCATGCAAAAATACCCAAAGATTGCCAATCTACAAGCTCACAACCTGTCTCCAAAATCGATATAATTTTTTTTTTTTTATTAAATCCATTGATTAAATCAATTAGTTTGATAAACCCCTAATGAAAACCAGCAGTACTATGGGTCCCCAGGACCGTTCTTGGGTTGAGAACCAGGGGCCCCTGAGGATACTGTAGCCTCAGATTGTAATGTGGCGTGGGGGTTGGTTGTGCTGGGACTGGCCTCAGACGCAAACTGCACTTAGCTTCTTCAATAGCTTCTTGTTTCCTCAAATGCATTGGAGAATACGGAAGGGAGATCTTTCTACAAAAGGGATCGTCCAGTTCCTCAAAGTCAAAGAAACATTTGTGTCTGAGTTGATTCACCCTTAAGCCTTGGGTATTATTATAGTAAATATATATTACTCACAAAATGATGACTATACGTGCTCTAGAGTTAATAGTAAAAATTAGATATATTATTTTCAATACCTGAGCATGCTGTGGTACTGTATGCTCTCTGACAGTAGGGGTAACCAAGGGTTGGAAGTTGCTTTACCAGTTGAAAGATGAACGTTTTTTTAACTACTGTTGCTGCCGAGCTTGGTGGCATACAGTATGTAGCCAGGGAGGTTTCTGTGACTCTGTCCACATCAGCAGTGTTTGAAAACCTACATGAAAATGTTCCCCCCGAAACCTGGAAAAAAATAATAACCCAGCTATGACACCACAATTCTGTCATGTTTTAAGGACAGAACCTTTTTTTTTTAATGTCTCTGGGACACTGCATCAATACTACATTAACACCATGGGGAGTTTCCCAAACAATTCCTTCCTGGGCTTTAGTAACAGAAGTGCAGAAGTTTGGCCAGCAGATGAAATGTGAGCCCTAACTCTTGGCAAGCTTACATACAGTTCTTCGAGCAAAGTAATGATAAATGGTTTCAAAGCCGCAGTGTGGACAGGGTCTATGACAGAAACAAAGAACCGAGTCTCACAGGGGACAGCTGGTGAATCTGACCAGGGTTGGTTTAGGTTGGCCTTATATAATCTTTCTAACTTGTTTCTAATGCTGACTGTTCAATACTCTTTGTATCTCACTTTGGAAAACAAAAAGCAGTGTATAAAAAAATGTTTGTTAACTGTTATTTGAATCAAAACAGTAATAATGGGCAGTTAACTGTCTTTTACTGTAACGGGTCACAAGAGGTCCTTTTTGTTACTCTGCAATATGTCAAACACCGTTTTGCAGTATTTTGTATTAGATCTGAGACTTCTGAATTTTTAATTCTTCTTCTTTTTGTACTATATCTATTCTGTATAACTCTGTACAAGATCCAGCTCGATGGCTTGTGGACTGAAGTAACATTTCACCTGGGGTGTCTAAACTCTACAGGGCTCTATATCTGTACCAACTTGAGAAATAGCCCAGAGCCTCACACACACACACACACACACACACACACACACACACACACACATATATAAACACATACAAACACATATACACCCACTATACACATACACACAGCTACTCCACACACAGCCGGAGCTGTGGTTTAGCATGCCAGTTATGTTTCACAATACATGATTATGCCACCGGACTTAAAATAATTACATTGACTTTTTCTGTCTTGTTTTGATATATTGTGCTATATGCTATTCCTGTGGCCTTTCAATATGAATATATATCTAAATATATATGTTATGAGTTTATATGCAAAGTTCCTGTCCTATTACAGCATCAAGAGATGAGAATAATATTACCATGCTTGAATGGACTTCCCTTGTTTGAGGTCGTATCCCACTCACAATACGGAAAATGTTAAGGACTTGATCACTTTCACCCTAGGATTGAAATATATTTCAGTACGAAGCTTTTCTATTTAAAAGAAACATTGTTGATTTCAAGCTGCTTTCTTGTGTTTTTTGTGTCTTTGTAACAAAATGAAAGAGAAACTTAAGTCCTTTTCTCTGTTTGTAAATTTGCCAGATCACAGGAACGATGGTTTCTGTGTCCTTTGTTGTAGCTAAATCTTGGTAAGAATGTGCTCGCGAGCTTGGGAGGAAAGAGTGAGTGAGAAAACGAGTGGACGGGAGGAAGAGGAAAATAACATAAGCAAAAGAAAAAGTGAATGATTAAAAATGTTACCTCACCGAGGAATTTTTCAGGGAATTTTTTGACAATGCATCTTGCATCGTGTTACAGCTTCAAACACACGTTGAATAGCTGTTTTGTATTGTGCTGTAAGCAGTTTTTAAAAGATGCAATCTGTCTGTGTATAAAAAATGGGGCTCGTTAAAAGGGGGCAGTTCACTTTTCTGTCTGCTGAAGGATATATGATTGACCCTATGTATTGTACAGTATATGGAAACCACACAAGACATGTTTATACCGCAAATAAATATTGAATTATTTTTTCTTTAAAAATGCCTATTATGATTATTTCTTACTAAGGAGCTGAATGTGTATTTTATTGGCCAGTTGCTTTTGTGGGAAGAGTTTTCAGCTTGGCAGTGTATACCACTGGCTCTCAACCTTTAGGCCCCCAAAATCATTGGCAAAACACTTTTGGTGATTGATAAAATAACATTAATGCAGTATCAAAAATGAATGTTTCTTTTTTAAACCAATAGGTATTCTATGGTAGTTCCATTGATCCAAGACAGAACACAATCCAATTGATTGTGTTCCATCTTGATCATTAAAATAAACATGCTCTGAAAATGCATGTGGCCCTCCCATCCGTCCACTTAACACGGCAGCAGATGAGTGTTAAATGTCAAGTGGTCAGATGGGTGGGCCACAAACGCTTTTGAGATTTTCAAGTGTTGATAACCACAACCATACAACGCGAGCTTTAGGAATGCATTGCGGATTTGTAGTGGAAGTTGAGAGTTGTGTAAGTCCCGGGAGTTGTAGTGGATTGGGAGTCTAATGATTAGCGAGGTGCACCACTGTGGCCAGTGCTGAAATTGGGTATTTGGGCTGTATTAGAATGTGACGTCCTAACTCTTCTAATGTAGAAGAAAGAAGTCCCCGCCTCGCCCCACTACAAATCCGCCGTGCACTACCATATCTAGCGTATACAACAGTAGCTGGGATTAACACATGACATGTCATTTAAATATAATATGAATCTCAAATCCCATTTGTAGTAGTTGGTTGGCTGCAGGTCACCTCTGTGTCTATGCAAGACCTCTGACACCCAGGGACACAGTCAGGTAGATCATTGGTTCTCAAAAATGCTATTTTTGAACATTCTCAAAAAATCTTGAACGTGTTTGAAGAATTTTGTGGAAATTTGCATTTTTTAACACAAATCCTCTCTTCTGGGGGTCCATGGCACAAAACATTTTCAGATGGGGTTCCGCGGCCAAATATATATAAATTTAGGGGTCCTTGGCATGAAGAAGTTAGAGAACCATTGAGGTAGATGGCACAAACACATGTATTGTAGAGAGGGCAAGATGGTACAAGCCAGAACAGAGGGAAATGACATAGAGTCATGACAGAGGCCCTGGCTTGAGTGTGTGTGTGTGTGTGTGTGTGTGGGGGGGGGTGCATTGTGTGCATTGAATAGATTGATGCCCAACAGGTCAGAGTCCAAACAGTTTGACTGATGTGTGACTGCATCAGTCAGCCATCACCCACACCATGTTTTACCTGTTGTGTGTGGATGTAATTATTAGGTTTAATTTCTGTTTATATCTCCTCTATGTGATGAGAACATGAAACGGCTTTAGCCATGAATAAGCTACATGCTGCAACCAAGACAAATGTGAACTTCATTCAGTAAAAATAACTGTCAGTGCTATATGGGTGCTGCCAACGCAGCTGCAGGAGGATTATATTATTAGACGAGGAAGCGTAGCATTATCGGCGTGCTGGGGTTAATGCACTGACAACAATCAGCGTGTTCAGGTTTCGTATGCAGCATTGGCTGGGTTATTGCGTAGGTGTCTAGGTGAAATAGGCTCTCCCTCCCTCTCTCCCACTCTTTCTCTCGCTGATTGAGCTGTCTATCTCCCTCCCTCATCTACTGTAGTTCTGGTCTGACATCACACAACAGAAACCGTCGCCTAACAACATTTAACAATGGTAACAATTTCTATTGCTGTTTTTCAGCGAAATGTTTCAGCAAAAAAGTACAATGCGTCTGAAACACCCAAGGAGGTGACATGGACCTTCATGGGTATGCCATGTCCACATCTATCTCAGACAGACCACAGCACACTCCTGGTTGGCTGCTACTCTGCCTTGCTGCACAGCAGCACACATAGAAGTTTTGAACTTTTCTCAGCTTTGCCACAGTGGCAGGCGAGTGGGCGTTCATCATATGAATTCGACATTAGGGCACGGCCAGCACGGCCACACGTCGTTTCAGTCGGGTAGAAAACCTTACATGTCCAAAACGGTTCTGTTTTTGTTATATGTTTTTAAACATTTGAAAAAAGTTAAAATAACCAATCTACAAGCTCACAGTTGGCACAGGTTGGCATGCATTGCATTGGCAACTCCCTTTTGGTCATGTATTTGTGATCGCAAAAAGTATCCCTTATACTGTTGACCACTTAACTGTTTGGGATTAAGTGCCTTGCTCAAGGGATTGGGAACTTCAAGGGAGATTATTGAGGCAGGAGGAGTGAGTTTTGCTCATTCACTTAGTTCCTTCATTAGTTCCATATAAGCAATGTGACATCATGACACACTGTAGTAGGTATGACGGTGTCAAAATAGCCGATATACAAGCTCACACCGCAAGGTGTTGTGAGCTTGTGGGACATCGTCTTACGATGGAGTATAAATTGATAGGCACAAGAGTTTGTCAAAACCAACAACAAAATAACGTGGATTTCAGCAGAGCATTGTAGTTGTACAACAAAGTACAGTAGCTGTAAATTAAGACTTCCTCTCTCTCTTTTGCACACAAACTGTACTCATCTGCTTTTGTCATTGCTGTGGCTTTTAGAAGAAGAACCATGGTTTCAAAACCTTGGTGACAACAACACGTTTGATTGCTCATACTGCAACTCTGCCTCTTCCTTCCTTTTTTTTACACCACAATGAGTGGAACACTCTGTGTGTGTGTGTGTGTGTGTGTGTGTGTGTGTGTGTGTGTGTGTGTGTGTGTGTGTGTGTGTGTGTGTGTGTGTGTGTGTGTGTGTGTGTGTGTGTGTGTGTGTGTGTGTGTGTGTGTGTGTGTGTGTGGGTGGGTGTGTGTGTGGGTGGGTGGGTGGGTGGGCGGGCGGGCGGGTGTACGTATGTGTGTTGCTTATATTGATTATAAAAACCCATATGACACAACCTTTCTGACTAGCCTAATCATCCAAATGAACCTTGGGACATGCTTATCGTTTGCATACTGTTTAGTAGCTTACATTAAAATAGGCTTACTTACTATGGTCATAGTGTGTCATTTATGACCTATCAGATATGTTGTGGGGAAATCAAGCACAAATTGTATATTTCTTTTCCTCCAAGTAGCGAAGAAGAAGAATCAAGAGGGATGCTGTAATCATCTGCATGCTGTAATCATTAAGTGTTCACAGACAGTTGACATCCCTTCTCTCTTACCACATTTTTACTGTAAGTGATAACACAGGATGACACACCTGCAGTCAGATTACATTTGTAACTCTCGCATTATTTCTGCCAGGCTCAGCTGCCTATACCCAGGGCTGTGTAAGTTGTGGGTTAGAACTGTCAGGACCAGAGAAATTGCATTTATAAGACGCATGGTGCTATACGGCGCCTTTGTGTGGTATCAGAAGTGACAGTGCGTTTTAGGTGCGCTCCATATGCAATTCCAATATGGGGTCGATTGGATGTTGTGTATATATGGTGTTTTTGGAAGAAACAGGCCCCTTCCACAAACGCCACAGAAATTAATTCTGTGGTGGTACCCGTCCCGGAAGTAGTGTTGGAAATGCACAGTAAGAAATGATCATGTGTAGTGATTTGTTGAAAATCTATATGTTACGAGTTGCACCATGAGCCAAAATAATCCAGGGGAATGGACATTTTGATTGTATGACCTAAAGTTCAACGGTTATAGGCCAAAACGTAAGGCGGCCTGGTATAGTGGCACCATGAGGCTGATTTGAAAAACTTGGGAGTGGAGTGTCTTGATTGGCCTACTGGCAGAGGCGAAAACATAATCTCCGCTTCCCGGCCTGGCAGAGATAACAACGATGGGATGAGGTATAGGAGTGAATCTGAATTACACAGCTCCAACACTCATCAGCTTGTGAGAGATAGCCCAGATTCAAAACTTATATTTGAATGCTGGCAGTTTCTTGCAGTGTTTTATATGAATACATATGGCCTATTCTACACCTCACACTATCCATTTCATATGCTTCTGCCATATGATATGACACCTTACAATAACTTAACCATTTACATCCAAGCTTGTAATGTAATTTTCATACAAGACATAGAATTTTATTATGAAACATTTCTGTATGGGAGAACGAGAGGGAGGAAGCGAGAGTGGAGGGGGGAGGGTGTGAAGAGAACATCTGAAAGACAGCACTGTGAGCTGAGCTGCGCTGGCTGGCTATAAATATCCTCTATTCTCCGCTCCTCTTCTCTTCTAGTGTTGCCCCCTCTCTCTCTCTCTCTCCTCCACCCTCATCTCCCTCTTTCCTTCTCTTGCCTATGTCTAACCCTCTCTCCTCCTGCATCCTGTGTCTTCCCCCACCACAATGCCTCTCCTTGATACCGCTGTGACTTCCCTGATGTCGCAAGTGCTGTGCCCTGCGCCCTCGAGTGAGCCATTGAGTCCAAACAGGATATTGCAGTCTCTCAGTGCGAGTAGGAGAAGTAGAAATAGTCTTGCAGAACTTGAGACGACACAGGGTGATTGACGGATCTGCCGGATTACTTTCTGAGAAGCTTCCCTGGCAAAGTGCTATCAGGCTTTCCCACATGCCCATTATCACTGCAAGAACACAAGGAATTTTATCATCATTACACTGACCATTTCCTGCTCTCATTTCAAATGTTTAGAGTATGAGCAGGGTGAGGTGCATGTCATGAAATATGCTTTGCCCAGACATATTTGGAGGAACAGTTGTGCAGTACTGCAAGCCCCAATACCACACCCACACACAGGCTGTCCCCTCTCAAATACTCTACTCCTGTCCTCAGGCAACCATGTCCTTTTGAACAAAAAAATAAGGGTACCAATTCAAATTTGCAACAAAATCCACCCCCTCTCCTCTCAACCGCAAGCACATATATAGCCTCAAATGGCTTGAATGATGCAAGGATATCATAACGTTGCTACCCATGAATGATACATTATTGAAGATAATAACTTTGGTCCATGTCCCGACTGCCTATCTCATTTATCACATTCAGGGAATCAGTGATGGTAGGTAAAC
>NC_137612.1:35450379-35470379 GCF_963280865.1 Gymnoscopelus braueri | reverse complement strand
CACACATTTTTGAGAAGTTATACTGTAGTCTGTTGCATTTTCCCAGTCTTAACTAGATACTTCATTGACTGGGGACTAGGGTCCCCCAGGGGTCTATACTTGGTCACCTCCTTTTTCCCTCTACACCAAATCTCTTTTTCCAAAACAGCAGATGTACTGTATATAGGGTTAAATTGGTTAAACTATTAAACAACTACACTTTAGAAACAAGCCCAAAAAAACGCAACCACCAAGCGACTTTGCAGGAAAACAAGCCCAAAGTCACTTATAATAAGCAGACTTGGCAACAACACTGATACTGATATCTTCTCTAATGTCATCCACTGCTCCTCCACATGGTGTAGAGGGGAGGAATGAACTGCTGAGACCACAGAGGGGCTCCTGGGGGAGTCTGGGAGTTTAATGGAGCCAACCTGCTAATGGTTTGCTAATCCAACCCGGGAGAATTGACCGTTTGTTTTATAATTCATGATGCCTATTATATGGACTGGGCACTATCACTGAATCCTGGGCCAGCATGCAACCTGTACTCTATTTCTATTATAGTAAGTTCATATTTAGATACTAGATACTATTAGTTTGTTAGTGGTGATAGTAAACTGACAGTTTCATCTGAAATAATTTACTTGGTAAAAAAGAAGATAAGGAAATAATGAAGGAAAGGACGATGAAGGATGAATACATCATCATCATCATCATCATCATCATCATCATCATCATCATCATCACCACCATCATCATCTTCACCATCTTCAAGTGCCTCATCTACTACTACCTATTAAATTCACACAAACCTCTATAGTAACACAATAAACGTACCCCCCCCCCCCACACACACACGCACGCACGCACGCACGCACGCACGCGCACGCACACACACACACACACACACACACACACACACACACACACACACACACACACACACACACACACACACACACACACACACACACACACACACAAACACACGTGGTGGTTAAGGTTTGGACTGTGGTGTGTGGACACTGGAGGGGCTAATCACCTGCTGCTGTTACTCTTTAACCTGTGACCGGATATACAGTGGAGGATAGGAGAGGAGAGGAGAGGAGAGGAGAGGAGAGGAGAGGAGAGGAGAGGAGAGGAGAGGAGAGGAGAGGAGAGGAGGAAAATGATGGTTAGACCATGATAATATAGAATAAAAGAGTGGTCAACCTAACAAGTTTGGATATCGTATTATCATTTGTACTGTATTTACTATTCTTCAATTTCAGTAAATAAAGACAAACTATTAGAATACATGAAGTAACTGGCGTTCACTGCAACAATCAAGTTATTAACTGGAGTTAAAATCCATTTGCATTATACCAGCACACCACCACCACCATGACCTTTTGATAAACATAATACATTCAACACTATGACAACAGAATGAATAAGTGTGTCCTCTTAGGTATTCTCACATGCAGAGGGGCAAAGAGCAGCAGATAAGAACAGACTGAATGTGTTTGCTAAGCACAGGAGATCAAAGTCAAACATACACATTATTTTGCACGAACAGCTGCTCATGCGCATAATATGACATCAGACACTCGCTCACAAACATGCAGGCATTCATATGCATGCATATTCACATGCACACAGATACTTCATTAAAATATTTTAACTACCTTTGGTGCCAACACAGCTGCCCCATGTGAATTTTAACCACATGAACCCAAGCATCCCTATCCATATGGGTATGTAATAATAGGTGACAATTCAGCAACAACAGCTGACCTACAAGCTCACAACGCATCAGATTGTGGTGTGTTGTAAACTTGTACAGTATTTACCATCATTGAGGATGCAGTTGTGTGTCTTAACCGTATGAATGAAGTACCACTGCTTTTAACCACTTGAACCCTATATCTGCCATTCCCAACCTGTGGGCCGAGGACATTTGTGGGCTGTGTGTTATGATGGTCCTATAAATTGTTTAATTGATGATAAAGCAGGGTATTTTTCCGGGGCTTGTGATTGGGTTCTACTGGTGAAAACCCACCAAATAGCACTATCATTTCAGGTTGCTTTTCGTGACCGGAAATCCAAGATGGTGGATTTGAATTCGCTAAAATAGTGGCTTCAAAACGGGCCTGTATAGAAAGTAAACCAATGGTGACCTCACGGCTCCCTTCGTCCATTTTTCAGTCAGTGTTTTAAAGTAAAACATTGAAATGTTTTTGGAGGACTTCTGCCTCCTATAACCCGGCCCAGGATGTCATGGGATGTCTAAATCTGTATTTTAGATGTCCTAAGGATGCCAAAATACAGATAGAAAAGAAAATATGGGAAAATAAGGGGGTGCGTATGGACCCCTTTGAGTACTAAACAGGTTTCTGTAATTGTTGCCTCCAATTTGCATATTTATTATTTGTAGGCTTACGACTAATTACATTAACAATACCTTGCATACATTGTCTGTCCCTCAGAACATATAGATAGACACTTTATTTGTCAGTTTTGCTTGCCTTGTTACAAGTTAACCCTTTAAAGGTCACCCCAAGAAAAAAGCATTGAAAAAAAAAATCTTTGCATTTTTTATTTATATGGGGCAATAGTAACAACAATCAATTATAATTTCTTTAACAGACCCAACAGTTTTCCAAATATAGGCCTCTACCAAACGGTCGAGATGTCACTTTATGGTAATAGTAAAAGTTTCATGCATTAACATTGATTTATATGCATTCACTGAGAAATATAGATATTTCTATTCATACATATCTCTGTCTATGAACATGACTATGTATACAAGTTGGAAATGTAAATAATCAACAAAAACAAAATACATTATCATAGTGAATGTATCAAAATACATTCAAAAGTCTATGTAGAAATAAACCAGTATGGTGTGGGTGGTGGCTGATTTAGGCAATCACATCTGGCCTGAGTCCAAATTAATAGGCTCTATGCACAGCAGACATATTTGAAAGAAATTGGGCCTCTTCCTTACTTGCTTCACAGGCATTACCAATGATGCTAATGAAGGCTCTGGTCCATTTAGTGTAGCACAGTGGTTCTAAAACATTTTAATTTCAAGGACCCCCAAAACTTTGAGATTTTATTTGTACACTCTCAGTGTTACACACCTGTAACGGGCCATTTGGAACCCTCTCAATAAACCATGAGGGTCCCAGGACCACACTCTGAGACCCACTGGTGTAACAGAGTGTTTCCAGTGAGCCAACATGCACAATATCAGCACCCTGTTTGACCAGAATGGAACAGAGCCTTCATTAGTATCTTTGGAAGGGGCCCAAAGTTTTTTCCAATATCGCTGTTGGGTGCCTGATTTGAGTGTGGTGCAACAGCACAAATGTTTTGGAGTATTAGATACACTGTCTTATCTGGTGGTACGCTACGAAGCATTTCCATTTTGGATTCAAACACAGGAAAACCATGCATTTCTGGCACCTTCATCTGGACACACCCTTTGGACAGAGTATGCGTTGTCCCTGCTTGTCACAGCGAAGTGGTCAATGTCCACAGTTGTCATAGTGCACATCTGGTTGTGGTTGTGATGGTCTTGTTTAGCGTTTCTTCTGAAAAGGCACCTGTGGTGGAGAGGAAGATGATGGCTAACCAACTATGAATGCTGGTTTGTTGACTTGCTTCAAACTGTGGACAATTGCCAGCCAGAACCTTATGAGAGACATTGGTTTCCCGTTCAGTAGAACACAATCCCACTTGTAGACCAGCGAGGAATTTGAGATGCACAGGTTTAGGATGTATCCAAACAGGGTAAAGTACCATCGCCTCGACTTGACTGGGCCTGGGGTCTTGTACCAGAATGTCAGAAAGATCAATGTCTCCCATAATGTTCCCCAGTCTCTTCTGCTTTGATCAGCATCATCTGTTTGGTCATCTTCTTCATCACTCAGATCATCAAATTGGTCCATTTATTATTTCAGCACCACTGCATTTATCACTAAATGACAATTCAACCATTTGGTTGAGCATGTTTTTTTAAATGGGAATAAAATCATACTAATACATTTTCAACATAAATATAATGAAATAACATTATATGTATTATATTAACAACACTGAATTAGCAGAAGCCCTATTTATCCATAGCAAATAGTACATTTTAATTACTTTAGTTTAGCTTCACTACTTTTACCATAAAGTGACAAACAATCCGTTTGGTAGAGCATGTTTTCAGAAAATTATTAGACCATTATTAGATTTTTTAAAATTGTATCAAGTTACATAATCAGGTAGAGTAACACCTCTGAGATGATAATATGACAAAAGAAATTATCTTACCTCTGAAATTTCAACCAAAAAAGCCCACCTTTCAGGAGTGGCTTAATTGATTTTCACTTCCTAAAAAGTGGCTACCTGAGAATCCATGTGATTGGGAAACAGTGACATCTGGTGGACCTTTTTTTGCCATAACATACCTCAACCAAATGGTAGAAAGGGCTCAATCAGGTTGAGTTAAGTTCAGCAATGTTTTCAATGAGACTTAGTGACTTAAAATGTGCTCTACCAATTGGTTGCGCTAGAGAGAAATTATTCAAAATTGGCAAAAATGTCGCTTGGAACCATGTTTTTCAGATTCAGCACCCTTGAATTATGTAAAATAATCAAGTTCCCAACTTCTACCCCAGATGCCTCTAACCTTCATATAGAAGGCCCTTTTCAGAAATCCCTCCTGTCTATATGATGAAGTAGGGCATTAACTTAAAAAAATAATAATATGGAGATAAGAAGTTTCTGCCCAACAACAACAAAGTGTAAAACATGGGGAGATGGTTGTAGGAGGCAGAGGGAAGGAGGAAGTGAAGGTAAAAATAATGTGTGGCCCAATCTTGTTGACCATGAGAGAATGTTTCTTCACTGGCGCCATGGTAACCAGAAACAGGAAGGAAGTGGAAGTGTTGCAGAGCTCAGCAGAACTTCAGCTGCTAGCGGAAGTTAAAGTAGGTGATTAGCATAAAGTCACCCAAAGTGCATGTGTGTGTGTGTGTGTGTGTGTGTGTGTGTGTGTGTGTGTGTGTGTGTGTGTGTGTGTGTGTGTGTGTGTGTGTGTGTGTGTGTGTGTGTGTGTGTGTGTGTGTGTGTGTGTGTTGGGTTTTCACCCAAGATTGGCTCCCAAAGTTTGCAGGAGTCGCCCGGTTTGAACAAAATGCCTCAAATCATGAATACATTCCTCATGGTGACACTATAACAGGTAGATTCCCGTTTATACAATCAAAATTCCTTTTCCCTCGCATTCCTTGGATTATTACGCAACTCCCCAAATAAGCTATATGCCCATTTCCATCTGTGACTGGATTCCAAATTGTGTTGGACTACAATAAGCTACATGGCCTGGCAGAAACCTGTGCTCAGAGGAGCATTTTTGAGTGGTGCTAGCCACTCCAAGGAGTGACTTTGTCTGTGTGTCTGTCTGTGTGTCTGTCTGTGTGTCTGTGTGTCTGTGTGTATGAGCACGGCCTCTCTGTATGTTTGAGCACAGCCTCAACAGCTGCAACACAAAGATGCAACCAGTTACACTAATTATACACACACACACACACACACACACACACACACACACACACACACACACACACACACACACACACTTTTGAGTAAAAATACTTAACATGAGTAAAAATACTTAAAATGAGTAAAAATACTTAAATATTAGTAAAGATACTTTAAAGTTCCTAAACTGAGTAAAAATACTTAAAATGAGTAAAAATACTTACAATGAGTAAAAATACTTAAAAGATGTTAAAATGAGTAAAAACACGTAAAAATCAGTAAAAACATTTTAAAGTACTTAAAATGAGTAAAAATACTTTGAAGTCATCAAAGTCTGTAAAAAGTAACAAACGAAATGAACTCATGAAAAGCACCACTCTCTTCACATTGGGTGTGATTTTTTTTAGTTTGTGTGTGATTGTGTATGCGTGCATGCGTGTCTGCCTGTTTTTGCTGTGTTTACACATGTATCAGCATTACATTTGAGTGTGCGCCCACGCGCGGCGTGTGTGTGAGATTTCTTTTGAGACTGTGTGTGTCGCGAATGTGTGTGGGTGTCTGTGTGTGTGCTGTGCATGCATGCGTCCGTGCATGTGTGTGTGTGTGTGTGTGTGTGTGTGTGTGTGTGTGTGTGTGTGTGTGTGTGTGTGTGTGTGTGTGTGTGTGTGTGTGTGTGCGTGCGTGCGTGTTTTTGCAGTGTTTACACATGTATCAGCAATACATTTGAGTGTGCGCCCACGCGCGGCGTATGTGTGTGAGATTTCTTTTGAGAGCACATTGTTTAGGGTGGGCAAGAGGTGATTAATCACTTTGACTAAAGCATTTTGCAGTGCAACCCAACAGGGACCGACATCGCTGCGGTAAATGAGAAAAGTTTCATACCTTGTGTTTCATACCTCTTATTAGTATACAGCACTGGTTCTCAAAGTGTAGTCCGGGGACCCCCAGGGGTCCTTGAGCGGGTTCCAGGGGGTCCCCCAGCTAAATGATTGATGGCCAGGAAGTAACCTAATGGACACTTACCATTCTGTAACTCTGAGAGTGTACAAATGGAACCAAATGGACCCGTAAATGTCCATTTGGTTCCATTTGTACACTCTCAGAGTTACAGGGTTCCGTGGCTGGGGGTAATTGAAATAAAAAACTTTGAGAACCACTGGTATATAGTATCTGTGTTGCTGTGACGGCAGCAAGGTCTAATCAGTATCCTCTGGCTTCAAGCCAGAACCTTATCTGACCTCAATTGCGTGCGTAATAATCTTGCATAATTACAAGCCAGTATTGACGGGAGTGGAACTGAACTGAAGTGAATGGAGCTGAACCCTAATGAAGGACTCTGACCGTGGACTTGGCCTCCTCCTGTTCCTCCCGCCTCATTGTAGATGCATTCATTAACCACTGTTAACCCTGGCGTCCCTACTCTCGGCTTTTCCTAATATGTGAACATTCGTGGACATAGCCGATCTACAAGCCACATGAACTCTAGCATCCCTATTCTGGGGCAAACATTCAGCGAAAATAGCAGATCTACAAAATGTCAATACATTTTAAATCATGATCATGTTTGATCATCCAAGCAACTCAAAAAATATAAAAGATTGCACTTTTGGTTTATACAGTATCAAGGGCCATTAGTCATATCCAGGTCCAGATCCAGATCCAGGTCAGGACTGTGACCCTGATTATGAGTAGGCCCGGGCAATGTACCGTATGAACTCAAAGGTTGATAACATGTCTGTAAACCAGTTAGCAAAATGGTCAGTGGTATTATCAATATGAATGTTAAAATCCCCAGAGATAAGGATTGAGTCATACTTGACAGTAATTGAGATAAAAGCCCAGCCCAGCACAGATATACAACCATTTCTAAAGCCTTGTAGGGCTGTAAACTGCGAGCATGACAGCAGATAGAGATAAATACTCAAAAGTAGAGTATGAATCAAATAAGATGCTCTTACATGATACAAATAAATACATAAAAAGCAGAAAAACATCAATACGCATCTTCAGCCTGGTCCAGTGTGAAAATGAAAATAATTATTAGATGGAGAAGCTTCAATCAGTTCCTTGCTGCCAGTTTCATCATGCTAAGTCTCAGTAAGGAGAACACAATCAAGTCCCTGAATATCATTAACGATGAAGGTTTTGTTAGTTAAAGGGATCTGAGATTGAGGAGTGCCATTATTAACCACTTAAACCCTGTATACTTCATGAAGTATACACCAGTTCCCTTCGCTCAAAATATGGAAAATGTTCACCTATATTATTTATGACATGTCCAGAATAGGGACGTTAGGGTTCATGTGATTAAAAGAGCCAGCAAAAGAGGTGATTTTGTGTACTGTAGTAGAGTTAGGCCTAGGATGGCTAGAGTTTTCCAGTAACTATGACTGAGAGAGCATGCTGTAGCAGGACCCACATGGTTAAAACTTGATACAATAGTGGGTGACATTAGTGTCTGGATCAGGTCTTCCCAAGGTTTCCATATCTGAATAGTAAGCAGATACAGTAAGTTTTCATACCAGTTTTCAGTTTTCCTCTGGACTTCTGTGATGATAAATCATTGATCAAGTCATCAAAGTTCTGAGGCATCTCTCTGTCATCCTCGTCCTCAGTTCATTTAGAATCCTAGACATTTTGTGAAAACCTTTCACATGTTTTTTGGTGAAAACATTGTTAAATGGAGGGCATTTGTTGTACTATGGTATAGTGGCATCTTTAGCCTGTTTTTCTTTTTTGAGTTTACTGTAAATTTTTCCATCGTTAAGCACATACTTCTGGGCAGTGGTGAACGTGACATTTGACATGCCTACGCCCTACATGTATGTCATACCATACGTCATTGCGTGATTTAATCGGTTAATTTATAAAACATTCAAACAATATCATAACCATACTACAATTACATACTACAATTGTGCAGCACAGGAACTCATGGTTTGCATGGAATTTACTGGATTTTCTGTCCATTATGTCATTTCTTCCCACATGCATGCATGCTAATGATTTTGACAGTGGGGTACACAGTAGGTCAGGGTATGGAATGAGTAGGCTTTACTGAATTCAATTACTGTAGGTTGACTGTGTCGACTGCAGTATACTTACTGCAGCACCTGCAGTAAGTATACCTTCAGTTGTAGTCAGCTGGCTAAACATGCCAGCACACCAGTAATGTCCTTCAACAAATGCGACTGGTTCAGATACTGGCAGGGGAAAATCTGGGTGAGAGAAGTGAGTGAATACTGCTCTCCTGATCTTGAGCAAGGTATTTTACCGCCAGCTTTCCTGCTCCAGTGGAGTTGTTCCGTAATGATCCGTAAGACTGTTGTGCTGTGGGCAAAAAAATGTGAACATGTCTAACTTGAAAGACTATGAAGCAGGGGGTTTGCTGAATAAGAGGGTAGCCCACAGTATATGCACACTGAAAATCTTCCCTGGTTGAATAAATAAATGTTTTAAAATGTCCTTTCTTCTTTCTTTTTCTACCAGTGTGTGTGTGTGTGTGTGACAGACTCTCACCAGTAGAAAGTAGCTCTTATTTGGGTCTGAAATGTATTGGAGGTACTGTGAAACCTACTGACCACAACCCCTTAATTCTCTACATTCTCTACAGCAGTGCTTCTCAAACATTGTCACGTCAAGGACCCGCAAAAGGATATGTGTTTGGCCGCTGACCCCCATGTGAAAAGCTTTTGTGCGAGAGAAGAGAGGAGAACCTTTAAAGTAGCCGATCTACTTGCGACACGTTGTGAGCTTGTAGATCGATTTTCGAATAGCTGAAAAAAATAATAATACAAATAATAGGGCTCAAGTGTCTAAGCTGCTGGGGGACCTCTGGTACCCCCTCTAGGACCCCTGGGGGTCCCCGGCACCCAACTTTGAGGACCAGTGCTCTACAGTCTACAGAGTCCAAATCAGCTTCTGGTGGTGTCCATTTCTTCAGCTATTCAACCATCAAGACATTCGCCATATAAAAGGTTCTGAGAACATCATAGCTGATGCTCTGTCATGCACACTACCTCCCTAAATGGCAGTAAGCTTCATTTATACTCCGCGTGTGTCAGCGATGTATGATGTATGATGACGGTTCATTTGTTCTGTTAAACAGCTGCTACTCTCTTCCTCTTAATTTGCTTCTTCTAGGCACCAAAGATGCTGCGTGAGAGAGTGGTTAGAGTGGGTGGTGTGAAGGACAAACGGATTGTTATGGAAACAGACTGAGCTTATTGAAATGTGTTACATTATTTGAAAGACACCATTTTCTATGTTGTGTTATTCCTCTTTACTTCTACAGCCCACACTTCGCTCATCCACACACGCTTTACAACACTGATGTTTAACATTCACATATTCTTTTATTAGGATTTGTTACAGTATGCTGCTTAGTTTCATAATACCTTTTTCATGCTCTCATTTCTTGCTAGCTCCTGAGCCAGGTTTGTAACAACGCGCAAGGCAGCATTTTTTCTTAATTTTCAGTGTCTGTTCCTGAAACAAAGGTGTCAATTAGGACCACAATGGAAACAAGTCCCCAGGACTTTTTTTGTGTTATCCTTTTAGCCCAAATGTCTGACTGTACCTCGTGCTGTTTACATTTCTGATAAAAGTATTCAATCAATCAATCAAAGCTATTTGATGGCACATTAATTACAATGCCCCATTCCCAGCTTTCCCTGTTACATTTTTTTTTTTTTTTTAAACAATATATTTATTGGCATTTTCAATTATATGACATACATAATATGACTTTTGTATTAAATGTCTCTAAATAATCAAATAAAAACAGAGCAAAAGACATCACATAGAAATCATACACATACATAACATGACAACCAAAAACAGAAAAATACATTACAAAAACATCAGAAAATCAAAAAACAAAAACCAACAAAAAAAAAATCTTCCTTCCCACAGTATGAAATAGCAGATATATTTGCAGAAGTATTTACACAGGTCCCAAAGGGTTACCTTCCATAAACTGTATGAACTGTCCCCAAATTTCTTGAAAGATGGCAGATTTCTTTTTAATGGCAAAGGTGAGCTTCTCAAGTGCAAGACAATTTGATAATTCTCTATACCATTGTCTGATGTCTGGTTTATCTGGGTTTTTCCAAAAGAGCGCAATTGTATGTTTAGCCTGGAGAAGAGAGTATATAATCATACTCTTTTTTTTACTGTTAATTTTGAGATTATCAGGAAATATGCCCAGAATGCACAGCTGTGGGCAGATAGGAATATTTTCTGAGACTATCTGGGATAGTATACCAAGTACTTCTTTCCAGAACTTCATGATCTCTGGGCATTGCCATAAACAGTGAAATAATGTACCCTTTTCCACATTGCACTTTACACATTCGTCTGGTGTATTAGGATCAAAATGATGAAGTAGAGAAGGAGTAATATACGTTCGCATCAGCCATTTGTATTGTAATAACTTGTATCTGGTATTGATTGTCTGCGTTTGAGCTTTATAGCAAACCCTCTGCCAATCTTCAACGCTTATTTCTACATTTAAATCACTGCACCAGGCCAATCTTCTATCCTCCGAGGATTCCCCAGACATCTTAACAAACGCATTATAAATCAAAGATACTTGACCATGACCATCAGAATAATCTACCATCATTTTTTCCAAAACTGATAGAGATGGCAGTTGAGTTGAGTTATTTTGGTTTTTTAAGATAAAACTTCTTATCTGTAAGTACTTAAAAAAATGGTTTAATGGGATATTATATTTCCTGCAAAGTCCTTCAAAAGACAGAAGCACATCAACTTCATACATATCTGAGATCTTGGCAACACCCTTGTCTGCCCATGATTTAAACCCCCTGTCATGGCTCCCTGGTTTAAACTCCTGGTTGCCCCACAGGGGGGAAAAACGTGAGAGTTTAGAATCTGAACCAAAGTATTTCTGTGCCTTAAACCAAATTTCAATCGTGTTCTTAACAAAGGGGTTCTTTGTCTTACTTTTTAAATTCTTAAGAGAGTCAGAATATAAATAAAGGTTCAAAGGCAGGGAGGATGTTGTGTTACGCTCCATCTGTACCCAAGATGTGCCTGCTTCGTCAGAGAACCAGAACATTGCTGCTCTTATTTGAGTGGCCATATAATACCAGTAGAGATTGGGGAGCTTTAACCCCCCTCTTTCATATGGCAAGAAAAGTAGGGACAATCGTAATCTGGGTTTCTTTTCGTTCCAAATGAAGTTAGTAATGAGTTTTTTCATTTTAGTAAAGAATGAGGGGGGTGGACTCAGCGGTAATGATTGAAATAAATATAAAAATTTGGGTAGAATATTCATTTTAATTATGTTAATACGGCCAATTAATGACAAGGGAAGTAGTGTCCATCTATTAATAGATGCTGTAACTGAGGTCATAATAGGATCATAATTTGATGGAATCAGGTCTTCTATCTTGGGGGTTATCTTTATTCCCAAATACGTAAATCCTTGTGGTGAATTGTGAAAAACCGTATTAACTGGTGGGCTAAGTCTCTCTGATTCTTTTAGGAAAAGAATGTTGGATTTGGTGTCATTTACCTTGTAGCCTGAAAATGCACCAAAACCTTTAATTAGTTCTAGGAGGGACGGCAGTGACTGAGCCAAATTTCTCACAAATACTAATATATCGTCCGCGTAGAGAGCCAGACGGTTCTCAACACCACCTACTGTTATACCAGTGATTGTCGGGCGGGCTCTGACAGCTATGGCGAGCATTTCAACAGCGAGCGTGAACAGTAATGGAGAGAGAGGACAACCCTGTCTTGTGGACCTAGATAGCTTAAACGGAACAGATATTATACCATTGGTCATAACTTCTGCCATTGGGTTATCATAAAGCACTTTAATCCATTTACAGAACTTCTCCCCCAATCCGAAACGAGCTAGTACCTCAAAGAGATACGGCCATTCCACCCTGTCGAAAGCCTTCTCCGCATCCAGGGACAAAATGGCCGCCCCCGAGGTTTCCTTCATTTCGTTAATAACATTAATAGCTCTTCTAATGTTATGGAAGGCTTGTCGCCCCTTGACAAAACCATTCTGGTCGAGACCTATCAAAGATGGTAAGTAACCGTCCAATCTCAAGGCTAATGTCTTTGCTAATAGCTTTGTGTCAGAGTTAAGTAGTGATATTGGTCTATAGCTCTCACATCTGGAGGGAGATTTTCCTGGTTTTAAGATAACTGTTATCAGGGCACTCTGCAATGTTGGTGGAAGGCCCTTTTCAAAGGAACGGGGGTAGTAATTTCCCTTTAAATATTTTATACATGTCAATAGGAATCCCGTCGGGGCCTGGAGCCTTTCCCCCACTCATTAAACCCATCGCTTCAACCAGCTCTGCAAGCTGTATTGGTCTATCAAGTAGATTTCTTGCCTCTTCAGGCAGCCTGGGAATCTCAAGGCCATCCAAGAATGTTGTTTGTAATTCTGGGTTTGAGGGAGGTTCCGAAGTATATAGTTTCTCATAATAGGCTTTAAATGTATCATTTATTTCTTTGGGATCTACTGTCAGTGTTCCTGATACGTTAGTTATTTCACTTATGGCTCTCTCACTTTGTAGAGCTTTGATTCGCCATGCTAATAATTTCCCCGCTTTTTCACCCTGCTCATAAAAGGATTGGCTAAGCCTGGTCAGGTCAGAAAGGGCTTTATTTGAAGATAATTCATTGTATTGAGCTCTTTTTATAGCTACTTTTTGTTGTAGTTCAGGGGTGTCATTTGAAAATAATTCCCTTTCAAGTTGTCCAATTTCTTTTTCCAATTCTAACATCTGTCGTTTAAATTTATTGGATTTAGAGCTTGTATAACTGATAATTTGTCCGCGAATATAGGCTTTGAAAGCTTCCCATCGGACAGAGGGGGAGGTCTGTGTAGTATTTATTTCAAAAAATGTGTCTATATGTCCCTCTATATATTTGACAAACTCAGGATAATGCAGCCACTTTGTATCAAATCGCCATCTTGGTGGTCCTTTGAAAGTTTTTGTTGGTGCGTAGTCAATGGTCAATGGTGCATGGTCCGAGATCAGAATGCTATTATACCAACAACCTTTAATATTTGACACAAGACCCTTTGAAATCAAAAATAGATCAATGCGAGAGTGAGTGCGATACGTGGCAGAATAACACGAGAACTCCTTTTTGCCTGGGTTTAAATCCCTCCAAATATCACACAGGCTCAGTTCCGACATAAAATGTGATATCACTTTTCTTGCCTGCACATGGGAAACGTCTCGCCCCGTCGATCTGTCGATAGCAGGGCATGGCGTCACATTCACGTCTCCCCCCAATAAGATATTACCTCTTAATGTAGATAGTATTAAAAATAGGTTATTGAAGAACTGTGGGTCATCATTATTTGGCCCATATACATTGACCACGTTTAAGTGCTCACCCAGTAGTGTTCCCTGTAGTATTATATATCTTCCTCCTGTGTCCTTAGAAATGTTATTGATCTGGAAGGGGATGGATTTATGGATTAGAATTGCTACACCTCTCGCCTGTGATGTATAGTTTGCTGTTATGACTTGTCCCTGCCATCTCCTCTTTAGTTTTAATTCTTCGTTTGTTGTCAAATGGGTTTCCTGCAATAACACCAGTTTCGATTGCATGTGTTTTATCCTAGTCATTACCTGTTTTATCTTAGCTAATCTGCCTAACCCCCTCACATTCCAACTAGATATTTTAAAATTATTGAATGCCATTAATCAGTTTGTAGAGAGATCGTATATAAAGGAACCCTGTAGAGCCGAAATGTCCGCTTTGGCGGTTTAAAGTGGAAGACCTTTCTGCTGAATACACACATTAAAGTAGAAGGGGAAGAAAAACAAAAAGACCCATATTCAAACACATATATGAAAAATAAAAAACTATACATAAACATATCAACTCCTCTCGACTGCCTAAACAAATTGCAGTCCAACTTAACACCTATCTGAGATTCCTAGGTTATAGACAACCGATCCTTCAAAGAGGAGCGGTTACGAACAAAACCTACAACAATACACAAAATCCTACTCCGACCGTAGAAAAGTGTATTTTTAGTTCTTAACCCGACATAAAAACAAAATTATCAACAACAAATTAACTCCATCAAAATCAACTATTTGACATATCAAAAGATGAAACATGTTTCATCCCCAAAGTTTACTAGCCCATGACCTGCTGAAACAAACAATCCTCAAGACCTGTAAAAAAAATAAAAATAAAACATTTCTTCCTTCTCTTTTTTTTTTTTTTTTTTGTAAAATAAAAGTGGAGGTGTCTAGAACCTGAGTATCATATGAGGATCTTAAAAAAAAAAAAAAAACAAGACAATATAATATGATATAAACTCAAATATGTAGTCCAATTGAGAAACTCCATCCTCAGCTATTTCACATCTAAAGTAAGTCAAATGTCCCTTATTACAGTAAGTATAATTAGAAGCAATAACAAAAGGCAACAAAGAACTTTGTATGTCCAGTCTATACTTTTGAGAATGGAAAAAGGGGTGGTTCTATTTGATTCACATAAAAAGGACCGTGGTTACATACGTAACCTAACGTAACGTTACCTTTCTGGAATGTTGTTTTAGTAAAATAAAAGTGGAGGTATCTAGAACCTAAGTATCATATGAGGATCTTAAAAGCCAAGACAATATAATATGATATAACCTCAAATATGTAGTCCAATTGAAAAACTCCATCCTCAGCTATTTCACCTCTAAAGTAAATCAAATGACCCTTATTACAGTAAGTATAATTAGAAGCAATAACAAAAGGCAACAAAGAACTTTGTATGTCCAGTCCATACCTTTGAGAATGGAAAAAGGGGTGGTTCTATTTGAATCACATAAAAAGGACCATGGTTACATATGTAACCTAACGTAACGTTACCTTTCTGGAATGTTGTTAGACCCGACCGTCATCTCACACAGTGGCGGACTTAACTGTAGGCAAGGTTAGGCGACCGCCTGGGGCCTCAAGACTTAGGGGGCCTCATGAAAAAAATATAATACATTTCTGTAGCCCTACTTTTAGCTTTTTAATGGATCCCATGTCAGTAAAGTCTGATAAAAGTATCAAACTCCCAAAATGCACCAGAATACTGGAAATTACATCTATTCTGTTAAAAAATAATCTGTGGAGGGGGTCTCATACTACCGTTCGCCTGGGGCCTCCAGATCCTTAAGTCCGCCCCTGATCTCACACTGAGGAGTTCAGTCAGCATGTCAAAATCAAATGGTGGAGCAAACTCCAATTTTAGATAGTCCACAATAGGTCCATAGTGTCTTGTCTAAAGCCAAAAATAAATAAAATATATAATCGTATTAAAAATAACAATACAAATAAAAAGATAATCCTCTGGTGTGCATCCTCCTCTCCAAAAGAAAAAAAAAGAGAAAAAAGTCCGCTCAGATTAACAGTTCAGATCTCAGGTCAAAGTGAAAAAGTACATCTTCATGTCTCCATTTAACAAAAAAAAACAACAGTCACGGTTCTTCAAAAGTAAACATCCTCCCCCATCATGTCTCCTGTTCGGCTCCCTGCTGCTGACGTTCCACAATCTTCAGATTCTTTAAGAAGGTTCCGACCTCAGCTGGGGTTTCAAACATATGACGTTTTCCTCCGTGGTTTAGGCGGAATTTGGTGGGGTGAATTATGCCAAAATCGTCAATTCCATGGGCTCTGAGATCTTTTTTCACGGCATCATATTTTTTCCTCTCTTCCATCACAGCATGTGGGTGGTCGTTAAAGAACATTATATGCTGGGTACCGTGCATCATCTTCCCTTTAGCCCGGGCCGTTCTCATCACCTTTGTTTTATCTCTGAAGTTTAAGAACTTCAAGATGAGTGGTCTAGGTTTAGCCGCCGTCGCCGTCGTCGTCCTGGGCTTTCCTAGGCGATGTCCGCGTTCTACGGGTGAATGGGAGGAAAATACCCCTGGGTCGCCGATCAAATCAGGTATCCACTTCTCCAGGAACCCCTCCACATCTGTGCCTTCAGTACTTTCTGCCAGGCCCACTATAATCATGTTATTTCGCCTTCCGCGTGAGTCCAAATCTAAGCATTTGCTGGTGAGAGAGACAACTAGTTCTTGCATCATGTCCAATTTGGTTCCCATTGCTGTGGCGGCGTCTTCTGCTGTGCTAATGCGAGTTTCAGCCTCGTCCATTCTCCTTGAGTACGCATTTAGGTCTTTTTTTATTCCTTGTATGGCATTTAGGACCTCATCATGTCTTGTATTGACGTCTGCCCTCAATGAATGAATTGCGGCCAGAACCTCGTTGTCCTTGTTGACGTTGTGAGAGGCGCTAGCTTCTTGGTTAGCATTAGCACCAGCCATAGTGACGCCACAGTCCCCGTCGTGTCCAGTCTCCTTTAGGCTGTTTTTTTTTTTCTTT
This sequence comes from Gymnoscopelus braueri, assembly GCF_963280865.1. NCBI lineage: Eukaryota > Metazoa > Chordata > Actinopteri > Myctophiformes > Myctophidae > Gymnoscopelus > Gymnoscopelus braueri. The sequence continues at coordinate 35,453,493 of NC_137612.1, read as the reverse complement.
TTGTTGCTTTCTTGTATTCATTCCCACTTTCTACACAAAATGTGCTCTTTATGTTAAGTCTTTTGTGGATGTAAGCGGGTAGTTAAAGTAAATCGGTCGGAGCGTTTGGAGTTGCGACTGTTCAGCTGTCCGCCATAACCGGAACCTCCCCCTGTTACATTATTAAGAGATGTCCTGTATGTGCATTGTACAATTAAGCACTTATTTACACATGCCTCAAAACTAGTGATGGAAAAAGTACTCCGATCTTGGACCGGAGTCAGGGCTCTATTGTCTGACAAAAACGGAAAAGTCTCTATAGACTATAGAGACTTTTCCGTTTTCGCCAGACATTAAATATCGTGTTGCAACGCATTGTAAGCTTGTAGGTCGGCTATTTTTTGCGAAGGTTTTCCCCACAATGTGGATGCTGGCGTTCAAGTGGTTGAAGAACCACTTCACCCATTTTCAACCATATCTTCATATAATAGGTTCTCACTAATGCTCATTATAAGATAAGGTACCATTTCTGTCTACTCACATGTGTCTCAGAGGAACGCTGTGGACAGTTCAGAAACCTGTGACAACATCGGTAGGCAGGTTTGGTCATTTAGAATGTCTTTTTTTAATTAATGCAAGAACAATGGATTCTATTAGCACGGAAACTTTCCAGGAAGAGAAAAGCTGTAGTCTCTATCAGCTTGGAATCCTCATCGGTGATGAGGTCATTGGTAGACAGGTTTACATAGCCCAACCATGAGACACAGAGCGACAAGCCGGAAATTGTGCCATCTTATAATGACCAGTAGTAAGGACCAATTATATGAAGATAAGGTGGGAAATCGTCGAAGTGCTCCTTAAAGTAAAAGTAGCAATACCACAATGTGGAAATAGTAACGTTTTTTTATATAATCGTAGTGGAGTATAAACAATGCATTATTTGCTTCTGACTTGTAGAGGAGATGAAGTACAGTATACCTATTGAAAAATGGAAATACTCAAGTAAAGTAAAAGTCTACAGTATCCCCCTGGCTTGAAATTTTCACTGTAGCAGTGCTGCTGTCTTACACTCAGCTACTGAAATGAAGCAAACATGTGCAGACTGCATGTCAAGTGTCTCATTACCAACCAGTACATATATTTGGATTTGTGCGGGCATAGGAGCTCTCTGGTGGCTTCAGATTCGGAATAATCACGAATGTTCTTTCATGTTTGTATAATCCCATTATGTGCTGCTCACAGGGTGTTCTTGTTTCATTCAAACGCTCCTAATTGTCTCTGTGGCTAATTCAGCCCATCACTCTCTCTCTCTCTTCTCTCACTCTCTTTTTCACGCTCGTAATACTTCACCGCCACTCCCTCCCTCCCTCACTCTCTCTCTCCCATATCTGTCAGTTTGTCTTCCTGTCATCCTCTCTCTCTCTCTCTCTCTCATTGGTATCCATTATCCATGGGGAGACAGAGAAGCATCGTACAGGATCAGGATGTCAACAAGTCATTTCCTGTAGGAGATACAGGACACACGTGTGTGTGTGTGTGTGTGTGTGTGTGTGTGTGTGTGTGTGTGTGTGTGTGTGTGTGTGTGTGTGTGTGTGTGTGTGTGTGTGTCAGAGCTGCTAATGAGCTACTAATCCCCTGGTCGTTTTGCGGTTGCATCCCAGACTAGGTGGTTCTTATTGGAGAGCATGGGTCTGGGCTTTACAGCACAGCAGCTGATGATACAGACAGACATGTACACGCATGCACGCGCGCACGCGCACGCACGCACACACACACACACACACACACACACACACACACACACACACACACACACACACACACACACACACACACACACACACACACACACACACACTGTATGTCCCATATATGTGCATGATTATATATGGGCATAGTGGTCGGATCGGCGGTTCTGGAAACCAGATCAGATCTCCATATATGCCCTATATGGGTGTATCAGTGGGATCTGCGGTTCAGGACAACCGCCTATCTATCCGACCGACCCAACGCCGGGCAGGGCACTACCTCGGGTTGTCAGCGCACCAAGTTTGAAGTCTGTAGTTCACAAGACGCGTGAACTACAGACGGACACACCAATGGACGGACACACGGAAAAAGATTTTGCACATTTATAGTAGGAATGCGCAACCCAGGAGATATGGCAAGATCCACAATAAAAATACGAGGCTCAGAGTCAGGTAGCATGTCATGTAAAATCACTTTAGTGAAATGTTTCCCCCTTGGGTCTCTGCTGGGGCAGAAAGCTTCACAAACAACCTCGTCTGATGAGGACCCATCTGGCCCTGTGTCCTCTCTCCCTTGGGTCCCTGCTGGGGCAAGTGTCTTCATCCGTCTCTACTCCAGCTGAAAGTGAGCACCCGGAAGGTTCGCCGAGACTTCTCTTCTCCCAGCCAGACAGCTTGAAAAAATGGACCACATGTCGCACAACATTGAGAAAAGTAGCGGTGAATGTGGAGACGCAGATGGCCAGACTTCAAAGAGCTTGTGACAACCGCAATGACATGCAGCGATGACACCGACCTCACAGAGAGAGCCAGAGGTGAAGGACTTGAAGAGTCAGGTGCAGGCTGACCCAGAGCCTTCTATTAGAGAGTTGCGCCAATGAGGGGTCAGAAACAGCGTCGGTCACGTGGTTCATGTAGCTGGAAATAGTGACAAGGAGCCGTCCACTTCAATGCATTCCGATGTACTTCCGGTTCAAGGATTTGTCACTATTCGCCAATGTATGTGTATGTAGAAGACCTGGCCCGAAGAAGTGGACAGAGTTGGCGTAACTCTCTAATAGATGGCACTGGGCTGACCTAACAGAGGGTGAGAGAGGTGGAGTGCTTCTTGGATGCTTGCATGGTGATGCGGTGGAGAGCCAGTGAAGACATGGAGACAATTAAACAACACTGACAGAAATATGGCTACCAAGCTGCCCAAAAAGGCGAAATCACAATAAGCCAATGGTGGTGGGACTCAAATGTTAGAGTGCTCGCTTGGCGTGTGAGGTGATGGATACCTGTATTCACAACCCAGGGGGATGTGGGGGCAAGATCCACAGTGAAACAGAAAGCTCAGAGTCAGGAAGCAAGTAATGTCAAGTATCTTTAGGTAGTGCAAGTGATA
>NC_137612.1:35440379-35445379 GCF_963280865.1 Gymnoscopelus braueri | reverse complement strand
TGATTGATTGATTGAATATTTTATTAGTCAAAAATGTAAACAGCACGGAGTACAGTAAAACACTTACGCTAAAAGGATAACACAGAAAATCCTGCATGGGGACTTGTTTCTATTGTGGTCCTATGTATTCAATTCATCAACAGAGCATAGAATATTAACACATTAATACATGTCATCAACAAATATATAAATATATTTAGAGAAGAAAAAGGAAAGATTTCAACAGTATTTTATATCTATCTCCACACAGGTTTCTGACAGATGCCTTTTTCAGGCCAGTTTTGAAAGAAGCCAGTGATTCACGTCCTTTAATGGATGATGTCAGGACATTCCATGTTGGCTGAATGAGGGGCGAATAGGTGGAGGTTCTGATTGACATGAATGTTGATAGTAATAGTGGTGGCGTGAGGGCAGAGTGGAAGGAGATTCACGGACCCTGGAGGCTTTGGTTAGGAAGTCATTGCATCATCTCTGGGATGGTGGATGAAGACCCCTCAGTAGAAGCCTGTGGAGGGAGACAGAGAGGGAGAGAGAGAGGGAGAGAGAGAGAGGGGGGGCGAGAGGGAGAACGAGGGAGAGGGAGGAGGAAGGGGAGAGGGAGAGAGAGAGAGAGAGAGAGAACGAGAGAAAGGCAGATAGCAGATCAGGAAACAGGGCAAAATGGATGGAGCTGAAAGAGGTGGCAGAGAGATGCGAAAAGCATGATGGCTTGTTGGTTTGATTTGATTGGGTTATGATTAAATAGAGATTGGTATGAAGGGAGGAGTCATTCTTGACAGGTGTGGTCCTCCGCCTCCCTAACATTGGTTACCAACTCCATTAAGGCAATGTTATTTAACATTTATTCTTTGATTGTGTGTTTTTCTTTAATCTTTTTTTTTACCTGTTGATTTCTTCCCAACAGCGTCAAGTTTGTTTCACCTGCTTCTAGTCTTCCTACTTCCAGTAGACTAGCAAATAATGGTAGTCTTCAAAATAAAACCTGTGTTGAGTAATCCTATTACAAGTTTCCAATAGAGTTAATCAATTAGGCTCTTATTTTGAAATCCGCCCAGTTTATAGAGGATATACGATTTCTAATTAAGCTGTCTTGACACGGGTTGGAAATAAACATAAGAACGGACATGGATTAAACACAAGATTTAGGATCAACTTCAGCTTGTGACCTACCAGTGTGGAAGTGCATTGTCTTTTGACCTCTGTAGCATTAGGTAAGTCATGGTGTAGACAGTGCTACATAGCTCTACCACACACAATCTGAACACAGTCAGTCTGTCAGTCTGTGTTCCACAATTAAAACAAACCCTCTGCCATCATACTGTTGTCTGATGTATTGATTTTAAAGGCTCAAAACCATTTCGTAGGATTCTGTTTGACTTGACAACAAGGTCTAAATCAGCTTTAAAACGTTTGCAAATGTAAATGTTTGTACATTTTGTACTTTAATATAGACCTATATAATAAAACAATATCAAATATTCATGGATATCTGATTCGACCAATTGTATTCTGAGTCTGGTACAGCCCTACCACAGACTGGCCTGTCTGTCAACCTGTACCACACTCTGGCCTGTCTGTCAGATCTGTAAACCCGACTGTATATACTGTCCTTACTCATATGGTAAAGAATGAATTAGCTGAACTACAAGATCACAATGCATCACATCAACGTGTTGGGATCTTGTAGATATGCTATTTTAGCTATTCTTGAATTACATATGTTTTTAAATAAAGTTTTCTCCCCACCGGTGATAAAAATGAATGTCCAGATGGGGTAAATCAAAAGTAGAGGCATGGATACCCGCCCCATCCTCTCCTCCCACAAATGGAACCCTGGTTCTGTGGAAAGGAAATGCAACGTTGAGAGGATCTGCGACAGCCATTAAAGTTAAAAAGGGTGAGAGTTTTAGGTTACCAGGGGATCTCCTTGCCCCATTAATAACACAGCACTGACCACTGAGCAGTCCACTGCTAAAGAGCAGCAATACGTCTCTATCATGTGGAACCTTTCTTAATATTAATTTATATAAAAAATAGTGAAATAGCCAATCTACCAGCTCACAACGCGTCACATTGCGACGCGTTGTGAGCGTGTAGATCTGCTATTTTCACAATTTTTTATATAAATTAACACTGTTGTATGATAAAGTAGGTCATTAATTTACAAAAAGTCATGAAAAGTTTAAATATGGAGGTTTCTGCCCGACAGCAACGATAACTACTACACGTCTAGTCTTTTCCTAGCCGCGCGCCTAACCGTTTGAGCCACAGCATTCTCCTGGGGCTAACATTGGGAGAAAATAGCCGATCTACAAGCTCACAACGCAATGTAGTGTAGAACGGAAACAGGGGGGGGGGTCTAGAAGAGCTCTTGGAATCCGTTCAACTAAGTATAGGGTTTAAACTTAAAGTGGCTAAACATCCTGCAAGACCATCTCATTCTAAATTCATCATGTCGCACGCGCATGTGTGTGTGTGTGTGTGTGCGTGTGTGTGTGCGTGCGTGCGTGCGTGCGTGCGTGCGTGCGTGCGTGCGTGCGTGCGTGCGTGCGTGCGTGCGTGCGTGCGTGCGTGCGTGCGTGCGTGCGTGCGTGCGTGCGTGCGTGCGTGCGTGCGTGCGTGCGTGCGTGCGTGCGTGCGTGCGTGCGTGCGTGTACGTGCATGGTTTATAAATGACACATCCTGTCTAGTCTGGAGGTCAGCTGGGTGAAATAGAGGATGTCTCCCATTTGGCATCTAATAGGTGAGTTTAACGCACGCTGAGCTTGTGGATCGGCTATTTTTGGCACGTGACATCGTTGTTTGACAAAGAATATATCAGGCTTTAATTTAGCATCCATGCAAATGGCTGTTGCTCCTTTACAGCTCCAGTCAGGATGTTGTTCATTTAAATTATTGTTACTGACGGACAGAAACCATGTATGTCCATATTCAAACTTTTTATGTCTTATTCTTTTCATAAATTAATGCTCTACAAATTAATGCTCACAATGTGTCGCAGTGCCACGTGTTGTGAGCTTGTAGATCTGCTATTTATGCTATTTGAATTTTTTTTTAAGTGAAAGTGGTTAAGTGGGTCTGTAGGTTTCATAAATATTGAACAAATGAAAAGTATTAACAAGCTTGTGAATAAGTACATTAAATTGGATCAATTTTCTGAAAAGTAACAGCTTTGGACATACAAGGTTTCAGGCTGTCCCTACCACCTGCCCCTACTGTGTCCCTACTGCTGTCAATCTTATAGTCGAAGTATAGGGTCAATGTATAGGTTTCGTAATTAGAATCTAAATCTGCAAAGTCATTTGTAACTAAACTTTTCAAATAATTGTAATGGAGTAAAAAGTATATTTCCCTGTGAGATGTAATGAAGACGTACAAGTATAATTGTAAAATGTAAATACTCAAGTAAAGTAAAAGTTCCTAAAAATTGTTCTTATACAGTACGTAACTAAATGTGCTTAGTTACTTTCCACTACTGGCTCTGAAACCTCATTGTAGAGGCTGGAAGGTGCCCTGGCCTGTAGCATCGGACTTAACAAACAAATGGACAGAACAATGGATGGATGGATGGATGGATGGATGGATGGATTGATGGAGATGGATGCCATTAATGATTCACGGCTGGGGTCTGGTTGCCGTGGGTTACTGGCAGTATGCCCGACGTCCCGCCAGAGCGATTAGGCGGTGATGTCATGCTTCAGATTATCGATTAGTTTCTCTTCTCCACGCTGACACGCTGACACGCTGACACTCTCCCTCTCTGTTTGGGCTTTAGGGCCTTCTCTGTACTGCTCTGCTTAAAGCCCCATGTAGACGTAGTTATACGACAGTGTCGTCTGTCCAAAATAGCAGATCTACAAGCTCACAACGCGTCGCGGATGCAACGCGTTGTGAGCTTGCAGGTCGGCTATTTTCGATATTACTATTCTCTCCTGTTGAGTTCAGTCTTGTACTGTTTTCCTCCTCTCCTCTCCTCTCCTTCCATTCCCTCTCTCCTCTCACAGCGCTGACCTCATCGAGTCCATCATCAGAAACCAGACGCGGCCTGTAAAGCGATAAAGCCTCCAACCAGAGGGTCATAAAACACATCATAATCAGATGGTACACGCCGGGGATCAATAATTTCCAGTTTGAGCCAACGCTCTGGAAGGCCTATTTGGATGCTGAGATGGCATCCATCCCCAAGCAGAGGGGGCTTTAGGGTGGGCTGGGGGGACAGGCGGCGTGTTGGGTTACACCTAAAGTGCACTCCAGAATCGATGGCGCGAACGTCTTCGGGGGGATCAGCACCCAATCAGAGATGTGGACTTAGCTTGGCCCGTGGGAGTTCACACAAATTCAGGGCTGGAAAGGGATTGTGTTTCTGTCAAATAGCATTATGACAGTCGTCATTTTTTAAAGGTAAAGTATTGTTTTGTTTCAGGAAGAGAAGATGCAGATTGTTGTTTTGTCCCTGACAGACTCAACATGGTTCTTTAGGAGAGTACTGTTGTATAGGCTGTGGAGGGACTTGTTTTTCCACAAAATGGGGAAATAGTCAGCTAAGGGTTAACTTAAGCCATATTTAATTTTTTTGCCACGCACAGTTGTGAGCTTGTGTATTTTCGATTTAAATAAAAAATATAAAAATTGTCTATGTCTCCTGCCCAAAACAAGGGCATGCCCAAAAGAAACAAACAAACAAACAAACGAATCGTGGCCAGAGGATGGACTATTCTATTCATCAATGTGTGTTATATTCACTCATTCACACAAACATTCATACACCAACCTACTCCCAACCTGTTTGTTGAGTAGTAAGGGGTTCAGTGTCTTGGACATTTGATATTAAGCCAGGGGGTGGGGCATGCATGGGGATCGAACCAGAAACCTTCTGGTTCCTAGATGGCCGCTTAACCTTCTGAGCCACTGCCACTTGATTTGCATCACTTTCAAGGGTGAATTTTTAATGCTGTATGAAAAGCCTCTCCACACACACACTTGCAAGCACGTGCGCACAC
>NC_137612.1:35312879-35437879 GCF_963280865.1 Gymnoscopelus braueri | reverse complement strand
CCTACTGTTCCTGATTAATCCTGTCTTACCTATTTATATTACATATTGTCACATGTCACTTGACCAATGTTAGCTTGGCTGATGGAAGCTCACTTCAAAAAATATAAATGATTTTTTGAAGTGACACACCTATTTATAGGTTTCTATGTCATCATGCGTCTCGCTAGCCAATCAGAGCATTGGTGACAACAATATTGTCACGTGTCACGCGAAGCTTGACCAATGTTAGCTTGGCTGAGACGGGGACACACACGGAAGGACAAGAACGAAAACATACTCTCCACCTCTGGCGGAGACAATAAAAAACATTTCTATTGTCAAACTACAAAAAAGCATTTTTGTAGTTTGACAATAGAAATGTGTGGGTGATAGCTGAGTCAATGTCTGAGGAGCTTTTGCAGCTCACTAGTTAACTAGTAAGACTATGGTGCTACTAGTAGCTCTCAGCGTCATTAGTAAGGCTTCTGGCCAAACTATAGTGCGACCAAATGTCCAAGTAATGCTGACATATACTGAACTAGTGGAGGAAACTGACATCTGACATCAAGGATATGCAATAAATGCCCAAATATCTTGCCATAGTGAACTGTTGTTGTAGCCTACAAGAAAACCCTTAAATGTCTTCTAAAACTCATGAACATGATATTTTTTTCCTGTTTACAAATTGACAAATTGGTTAGAAAACAGACCAATGCACTTTTCAAAAATAATGGGTTGAGATCCAAGCTGTGGATATGGGTCATAAATCGAAGAACTGTCCAAAGCTGTGGTGAAAGAAAAATCTGAAACATGACGGCAAACTACTTAGCTTTCCTCACTGGACAGATGTAAATTTGTATTGTATTATATTTCCCTTCCCGTCTCCCACAATTGTCATCCAGGCCAGTGGTTATCAAAGTCGGGTCCAGGGACCCTTAGCGTTCCTTAAGGACTTTCCAAATGGACCCTTAACTTCATGGTCTGTAACTCTGACAGTGTATAAACCACTATAACCACTGATCTAGGCTGAATGAAGTACTTGAGGCTACTAGGACAACAGTAAACAGGGTCCATTTACTTGGCCTGAAAATTTAGTTTGGGGGTTTTGAATCAGCAGGTCCCCTGGAGAAACAGCATGCATGCACGCGCGTGCGTGTGTGTGTGTGTGTGTGTGTGTGTGTGTGTGTGTGTGTGTGTGTGTGTGTGTGTGTGTGTGTGTGTGTGTGTGTGTGTGTGTGTGTGTGTGTGTGTGTGTGTGTGTGTGTGTGTGTGTGCGTGTGTGTGTGTGTGTTGAGTGTGTTGTGTGACAGTGAGAAAAGACAGTGAGAAAAGTGAGTCACCACCGGAGAATAACAGATTGATCAGTTGTTTATTCACTCCTGAATATAATATATTCTCAGACATTTAACAAAGAAGAAAATGACATGAATATGAGAAAAACACAAAGCAAAAATAAACATATGACTTGCATTTCATATATACAGCCAAAACATTGTGAATTACACTATATTGAAGAAAAAAATAACTTGGCATCAAATAGTCATGAGATAAACAAGCAGATTGAGTGGAATATGAGCACTTTCAAAGAATAGTGTGCGTGTGTCCGTGCGTGCGTGTGTCCGTGCGTGCGTGTGTCCGTGCGTGCGTGCGTGCGTGCGTGCGTGCGTGCGTGCGTGCGTGCGTGCGTGCGTGCGTGCGTGCGTGCGTGCGTGCGTGCGTGCGTGCTGGGATGAGGGCTTTTAGGGTGCAAAGGGATGCTAAACTGTAGAAATTCCTCTGATAATTATAGACTTATAATGTGTGTGTGTGTGTGTGTGTGTGTGTGTGTGTGTGTGTGTGTGTGTGTGTGTGTGTGTGTGTGTGTGTGTGTGTCTGTGTGTGTGTGTGTGTGTGTGTGTGTGTGTGTGTGTGTGTGTGTGTGTGTGTGTGTGTGTGTGTGTGTGTGTGTGTGTGTGTATGTGTGGGGGGGGGGGGTGTGTGACAGTGTGTGAGATAGATAGAAAGAGGGAGAGAGAGAGAGAGAGGGAGAGAGAGAGGGAGAGAGAGAGAGAGAGAGAGAGAGAGAGAGAGAGAGAGAGAGAGAGAGTGGCCTGGGAGGGACAGCGAGTGCATTTTCCGGCAGCGGCTGCTGCCGAGGCAGCTCCGCGAGCTTTGGGAGTGTGCTGCGTTTGTGTAACGCAGTCCCCACCAATATTATTTACGATTCTGTGCCTATCGGTACATAACTCGGACGGCGCTTAGTCGAATAGCAGACCTTGAGGCCAAGGAGTCGCGCCCGAGCGCCTCCAGGCGCGAGTGCCCGCGACGACCGGCCGACCGGCCGACCGACCGACAGAGGCGCGCCTGATTCGGCGCGCCTCTGTCATGGTCCAAAACTATACTTTATCGGCGGAAAAAATAAGTTGACTGCCGCTCCTCCACCGGCAGTTCCGCTGCTGCCGCTCCTGCACCGGCAGTTTCCGCGGCAGTTCCGCTGCTCCGCCGCTCCACCGCCGGCAGTCACTGCCGGGAGCTGCCGCTCCTCCACCGGCAGTTACCGCGGAAGTTCCGCGGCTGTTGCCGCTGCCGGAGAATGCACTCGCTCCTGGAAGCTTTCCAACCTCTCTCAATAAAACTGCATCTGTTGTTTACAGTGTGATTATGTGACCCATCTCTATCATACTTTTGTTGCCATATTGTATTTTGCCATGGATCTCTGCATGGTCACTGTCACTGTGAAGTGCAGAGTTTTGAGAGGTGGGGGCGTTAGAAGTCAGCATCCAGCCAGCCCAGGTGACAATATCTATGTTACCTAACAGGCGTGGTGTGAACCAATGCCAATGAGCGACATCTATTAACCGCACGAACACTAGCATCCCTATTCTGGGGCAAACTTGTGGCGAAAAGAAGCTCACAACACATCTGAGCTTGCAGATCGGCTATTGTCAGCAAAGATATTTAGTGAAGGGGAAAAGCGCAGGAGGCCTAGTTTAGACCCCTGGGGGACTCGGGTCAACTGAGTAGTATGGGGTTTTAAATGTGTCATGCAGTTATCAAATCTACCCTTGCATATTGCTTCAGTTTTTTTCCATTTTGAACGATGCCTCTCAGACACATTGTAGAGGTTCATTCAGTAGTTGGAGGATTTGTTTATATATTTATACACAATGTATTTGTATTGTATTGTTTTGACTGAGAATGAAAGAATAGAGTTCGCACACTGGATCATGCTCCAAAAGATAAAGGGTTTATTCCCACCGTTAATAAACCCTTTATCTTTTGGAGCATGATCCAGTATGCGGATTCTATTCTTCTGCCCTGTGCCTGGCATTTAGAATTGGATTTTTTGGGATGTGCGTGCTTTTCTACTTGTTGATTGTTTTGTCTGAGCCCACACCAAACCAAATTCTAATCAATATCACACTGAAATGGAATTGAATTGATCAGTGGTTCTGAAAGTGAAAAATTAAATAAAAAAACTTTGAGAACCACTGGAATTGATTATACTATAGTAGTTGTGATTCAGCTGAAATACAAAATGGTACATGGTGATAGAAGCTATCCTTCCTCCATCTCTCTGTCCTCCCGTGTTCTGCCTTCTCTCTTTCTTTCTCTCTCTCTCTCTCTGCATCTATCTTTTTCTGTCTTTCTCTGTCTCTCCAACCGTGCCAGTAGCCTACAAGGTTGGTCATAGCGATGCGGAAAATCTGTGTTTTCGTGAGGCGAACTCATAATGCTCCCACTGAGACAGAAAACAGGTCAGAATGAGACTGGCTGTGTCTGAGACGTGCGTGTGCGTGTGCGTGTGCGTGTGCGTGTGCGTGTGCGTGTGCGTGTGCGTGTGCGTGTGCGTGTGCGTGTGGTGAGACACAGAGAGAAGACTGAGTATGTAACACTGATAACAGTGAATCACCAGAGTAGAACACATTAATCACCTCAGTTTTTGTTCCATTATTCTACCATGTTGATTGTGAACATATTCTCACACATGGGAGTCTTGAGTTAACATCCCTTCAAGAGAACTGAAATCAAACCTTTTTACAAAATGCTCACACAGGCCTTTAACACAAAACAAAATAATATGTTAAAAAATGTAACTTGGCGGTTAATAGTAATGAGATAATAAACAGAACGAGCTGAATATGAGAGCCTTGAGAGAACAGAAATGTGTGTGTGTGTGTGTGTGTGTGTGTGTGTGTGTGTGTGTGTGTGTGTGTGTGTGTGTGTGTGTGTGTGTGTGTGTGTGTGTGTGTGTAGCCACGCACGCGTGCGTGCGTGTGCGTGTGCGCACGCGCGCATGCGTGTGTGTGTGTGTTGAGATGAAAAGGTGGCTGTTTTATGATTATGAATATGTAATACAGAAAGATGTAAAAGTTATATTTTTAAGAGGCTCACAGTGATGTTGGTAATATAGGTATCCATTCACAGGAAGAGGTGCGTTAAGGCAGGCTGCTACTTGTGAGAGCTAGCATTAAGAATAGAGAGTTTGTATTTATTAACATATACGCTCCCAATACAAGCAGGAAGAAGAGTCTTCTGGGTTGCTGAGAGAGGCACTGTCAGCTCTGAATCCTGACACAGCACTATAGCACTGCATGGGGAGAGGGGGACTGGAATTGGACAAGAGTGGGGTGTAACCTCATTTTGGGTCTGCAGGTGTATTGAAGGATGTGATAAGGCAGCGTAGGGCTGGACCGCCAGCTGTTTCTTATGGAACACGATGTGCTGAACACTGCAGGTGTCTCTCAGGCTGTCAGCGCAGAAGGCCTGGCACTTGCTGAAGAATACAATGCTGGGTGATCCTTTTTGTTGTTTGAAACCATAGACCATGTTTTTTTCTGCAATATCAAAGGACCACCAATGTTCTTTACAGTATGTCTGTCTGTCTGTACAATTTACAATTTACAATTTACAATTTACAATTTAGCAGACGCTCTTAATCCAGAGCAACGCACAGTAAGCAAGGAAGACACAAGGTAACACATCACGTCAAGGCTAGGGCAAGTGCCACGGCAAGTGATATGGGCTAAGGTGAAGTCTGAAGAGGTGAGTCTTTAGATTACGTCTGTCTGTCTGTCTGTCTGTCTGTCTGTCTGTCTGTCTGTCTGTCTGTCTGTCTGTCTGTCTGTCTGTCTGTCTGTCTGTCTGTCTGTCTGTCTGTCTGTCTGTCTGTCTGTCTGTCTGTCTGTCTGTCTGTCTGTCTGTCTGTCTGTCTGTCTGTCTGTCTGTCTGTCTGTCTCTCTCTCTCTCTCTCTCTCTCTCTCTCTCTCTCTCTCTCTCAGTGGTGTATTGGTGTATATTGCAGTGTGATATATCTCTAGCCTTCATTCAAATCAACTGCCTCTCATTCATCCCCTCTCATTCATCCCCTCTGATTCATCCCCTCTGATTCATCCCCTCTGATTCATCCCCTCTGATGCTCTGACAACCAATCAGAACACTCAGCCTGACCCTTTCATCCTCCTAACACAATTCCAACACACGCACACACGCGCGGCCGTGCGCATAAGCACAAACTGCATCTCGTCTTCTTTCTCATTTCTTCATTCTACATTTCATGCTTGTGCACTGAATGCCAAGCCAACCATGCCAGCACTGTCCAGCACAATGAATGAACAGACAGAGAGAGATATGGAGGGTATCTGTGTGTGTGTGTGTGTGTGTGTGTGTGTGTGTGTGTGTGTGTGTGTGTGTGTGTGTGTGTGTGTGTGTGTGTGTGTGTGTGTGTGTGTGTGTGTGATCAGCCCACTGCGCAGGTCAGAAAGGAGACCTTAGATACCCTGCCTATTTGAGCATTCAGGACATCATGTACAGTACATCTGGGACACACGCACGCACGCACGCACGCACGCACGCACGCACGCACGCACGCACGCACGCACGCACGCACGCACGCACGCACGCACGCACGCACGCACGCATGCATGCATGTACGCACGCACGCAGTACCACTCATTCAATAATTGTTAACATCACATGAAGATGGGAAGGGGAAGAGAGACTGAACTGACTGGGCGTGCGCGCGCTCGCGTGCGTGTGTGTGTGTGTGTGTGTGTGTGTGTGTGTGTGTGTGTGTGTGTGTGTGTGTGTGTGTGTGTGTGTGTGTGTGTGTGTGTGTGTGTGTGTGTGTGTGGGCAACTGGTGGACAAGACGTTGTCCCCTGGTCTCTAGGGTTTGGGGTGGGATTATCTGTAAATCTTTTTATGTTTTATATTGTTCTTCTGGGTCCAGTCTTGCATTGTGTGTCTCTGCTAGCTAGACAATTACACTGCAGCTACTGTTTGGTGTTTCTGCACAGACAGCACACAATGCTGTATGATTCTGTAACCACATAGTTTTTGTGTTGTTTATTGGCACATGTACTATATGGATGAGGAGTGTTTGTGTGGGTAGTGGTGCTTGATGTGGGATGGGGCCTTATTCTGTTTTGTTTTCTGTTTTGCTTTGATTCTTCTTTGTGTTTATATAAGAAAATGAATAAACATTTGATCACAAAAAACTAATAGTACTAGTAGTTTATAACTTGTGCATTTACTCAAATATTGTGTAACTTCCTAATAGATACTGTATTGCAGTGGTTCACATTCTCAAAGTGGGGTCCAGGGACCCCCCCAGGGGTCCTTGAGGGGGTTCCAGGGGGTCCCCAGCAAAATGAGTTAATACAGGATCAAAACCAGTTCAAGCATTTTAACCATATTGCTATTGGAAAGCAGCCGATATGCAAGCTCTAAACGCGTTGTGAGCTTGTAGATCGGCTATTTAATTTTTATTTTTTATAGCTTTTTAACACCTTTTCCCCCCCAATTTTCCCCCACCTTTTCCCTCCCCACGCACATTTGTGTGTTGTCACTGGTGTTGTATCCTATTGACTCACATTGAGGAGTCCCTACTGGGAGGATGTAGAGCATGTGTACTTAAGACTCCCCAAATTATCCAGAATGCCGCGGCACGCTTGGTCTTCAACCAGCCAAAATGTTCACATGTCTCCCCCCCTTCTCCGCTCCCTGCATTGGCTCCCAGTTACTGCCCGGGCCGCACAGAGTACAAAACACTGACGTTGGCCTACAAAGCAACCAAAGCTATGGCACCCCCAAACTATGTGGAATGAACTCCCCATTGCTATTAGAACTGCAGACTCAGTCACTCCCAATCTTCTGCCGTAAGACTCCACCTCAGCCCGTAGCACTTGCCCTAGCCTTGACGACCTTGCAGGCTTGTGCAAAGGCTAAAATGTAACTTATGTTATGTAGACAGATGCCAGATCATTGTTGACCTGGCATCCTATAGTGTGTATAGTTTCAATGTACAGGCTGATGATAGGTTCTTGGTTTGCTTATGTATTAGTTTATTATTAGATTACTATTTCTATGCATTTGATGTATTGTCTTGTGTTGTCCTTGCTTACTGTAACTCGCTCTGGATTAAGTTAAATGCCTAAATTGTACTCCTCCTGCCCCACACTCCCTGCTGACAGGTGCCGCCCCAGCTTGTGTGCACCACGGTGGATTTGAACCCACAGCCTCCGTGGTGGTGGGCAGGCACTTTACCACTGCGTCACCCAGGCTATTTCCATTGAATGTTTGCCCCAGAGTAGGGTGCTATATACTGTAGAGTTCATGTGGTTAGAACAAGCATGGGAGAAAAAAAGATGAGCTGTATCCCCACCGACATCATGGACACGGGTGGACCAGTTAAAACAAGCCCAGACCTGACAAACAGTAATCACAACCTAGCAGGCACATATCCATCCCTGATTGTTTTAACCACTTGAACCCCAGCATATAAAATTGCTATCGTGGGTACGCACTTATGTGAAAGCGCATAGCGGGTTCTCAGACTACCCGCTATGCCTTATCATCCATTTGGTTGTTTACAAGAGCACCTGCCTGCGTTGCGATGTGTTGTGAACTTTTAGATTGGCTATTTTCACTACGGTATTTTAATCATTTGTTTTAAAATAATCATAAAAAGGAATGGTTTAGGACATATGAGGTTTTCACACGACAGTGATGACACTACCATGTCTCTCATCCACAGCCAATGCAATCAGCAGCCCTGTTCATGTGGTGAGGTGAACCGTGCCCTCAGGGCATCTACTGTCCCGCTCAAAAAAGACAGCTTCCTCTTTTAGATGAAAAGGAAATAGAGGGCTGTGCAGAGAGAGAGAGAGAGAGAGAGAGAGAGAGAGAGAGAGAGAGAGAGAGAGAGAGAGAGAGAGAGAGAGAGAGAGAATGTTCACAGCAGTGTGGAAGCAGCATGGGATGTGTGCTGCTCTCCCCAAGGCTGTGAGATTACATAACACTCCAGAGAGAGAGGTTCCTCTCTCTGCCTATAGGCTCACCACCATATAGCTGTGATTGAACTCACACCAGCTCTCAGACGCCCCGCCACCACCACCACCACCACTGTGGCTTCTCAAACATGTTCATGTCAAGGACCCCCCAAATTAGAATGTGACCCCCCCCCCCCCCAATCTGGAAAGATTTTGTGCCAGAGGACCCCCTTACAAGATTTGTGTTGTTTTGATTCATTCATTTTGATTCATATTAACCAATTTGGCTGGGGACCCCCTGGAACCCACCCAAGGACCCCTTGTACCCTAACCCTAACGTAGACCTTTAATGATGTGAGATGGTCAATCTTACTGAAGTACGATATTAGTATTCTTCCATTGGCCCTTTGATTCTATTTGCTAGATGGCTTGTGAAAATACTTTATTACGGCCAGCAGATAACACCTGCATGGATGTCATGAGTCAAAGGTAACTGAGTGAAATATGGAGATTTCAGCCCGACAACAACGATTTTACTTCATTGACAGGGGTCTATAGGCCCGCTCCTATTTTCTCTCTACACCAAATCTCTTTGCCGAAAATAGCCAATCTACAATGCGTCACGTTGCAACACGTTGTGAGCTTGTCCGACTGTTCGCCTCAGAATAGGGACGCAAGGGTTCATAGGAGAGGAGAGGGGAGGCGAGGGGATTGGATGGGAGGGGAGGAGAGGAGAGGAGAGGAGAGGTGAGTAGAGTGGGGAGAGGAGAGAGGAGGGGAGGAGAGGAAATGGGAGGAGAGGAGAGGAGAGGAGAGGAGAGGAGAGGAGAGGAGAGGAGAGGAGAGGAGAGGAGAGGAGAGGAGAGGAGAGGAGAGGAGAGGAGAGGAGAGGAGAGGAGCGGAGAGGAGAGGAAATGGGAGGAGAGGGGAGGAGAGGAACATTTTAGATGGCAGTAGTGGACATCAGGAGGAAGGACAAAATTTGCATTTAGGACAAATAAGAAAAAGAGATGCATGGCAGATGAAGACAACAAACTAGATGAATGAAAGACTACAAAGGCGGAAATTGAGAGAAGGATGGACAGGCATCCAGTACTAACAGTTTTTAATTTTAATACAAAGTAGACACAAAAGGGAGACAATGAGTGTGAGTGAATGAGAGAGAGAGAGAGAGAGAGAGAGAGAGAGAGAGAGAGAGAGAGAGAGAGAGAGAGAGAGAGAGAGAGAGAGAGAGAGAGAGACACAGACATGTACTGTACGCTCTGTCACATGGCTGTGTGCATACCCTCAGAATCTGTGGAAAGCGCCTACAGCAATGATTCCCAACATTTGGGCTTCGAGGCTCTTGTATAAAACACTAGGATTTTAATGTAATATAATGTTAAAGATTTTTTTCTTCTTTAAAACCTTGAAAATGTGTTTTCATATGATACCATAAATACGATCTTAAAGTATACTATGTTAGTTCCATTGATCCAAGCCGGAACACAATCCATTGATTGATCATTAAAATAAACATGCTCTGAAAATGCACACAGCCCACCCATCTGACCACTTAACACGTCAGCCTCTCAAGTGGTCACATGGGTGGGCTGCGAACACTTTTCAAGTGGGCCCTGATCCAGAGAAGGTTGGGACACAGGCCTACAATATGAATGACTACTGCTATGACTATTGCTCAGGCTGCTTTTTACAACAGTATAACAACCGTGTAGTTTAGAATGGCATATGGCCTGGTTGTATTGTGAACAAGATGAATGAAGTAACCGTTTCCTCATATAGAGTATTGTGAATGACATTATCCTGAATGGTCTGTTTGGCTGCAACATCCATACCTCCATTCAAGATGGTTCTGGCTAATGAAGCCAATTTTATACCAGTCCTGTCTGACAAATAATCAGCCATATATGGTAGCAGGACTTACATTTCAATCCATAAACAGCAAATTAGTGCTCCACCAAGTATTAAGCTGTACAATGTTGATAATTGTGTGTGTGTGTGTGTGTGTGTGTGTGTGTGTGTGTGTGTGTGTGTGTGTGTGTGTGTGTGTGTGTGTGTGTGTGTGTGTGTGTGTGTGTGTGTGTGTACACATGCATGGGTGGGTGCGTGCGTGTGTGCATGCGAAAGAGAGAGAGAGAGAGAGAGAGAGAGAGAGAGAGAGAGAGAGAGAGAGAGAGAGAGAGAGAGAGAATGTATGAACTGTATGGGTTAACAACATGCATGACAGACACATGATAGCCAACTGAGATTTATTCAGTGTCGTTAACATGATGTGGACTGACAGTGACACCTTCTGGGCACTTATGGAATTACGCTTGATATATCCTATATCCTACCTACATAAATGCAAATGTAGTCATTCCAAACCTTCTTTCATTGTGTTTGAGATTGAATCCAACATTAAAACAATTTATGACCCAAAAAATAAGAAAGCTGCAAGAACTGTCCTTTTGTGTTCACCCTTTAATGTTTTCTTAAATCCCCCTGGCTCTGATGTTGTTGTATTTTTGTATTAATAACTTATTTGTTTGTGTTTGTTGTTTGTTGTTTGTTTTTGTATTGTATTATATTTCACGGTTGTTATATTTGTGAAAGAAAATAAAAAAACGTATGGAATTATGCGCGTCGTATAAAGATGGCCAGTAGATGGCAGCGTCGCTATTTACTGAGGTTTTGCTGAAATGTTCCTCTCTCTTTATTGAACTTGTTGATATTCTTCCGGCTCCGCAATTTCTGTCTCTTCCGGTTGTCGTCCCATACGTGTGGCAGGTATATATTTTCACACTGATGTGCATCATTGAGATCTACATCAATCCTTCCATATTTTAAAGGTTAACTAACGCACAATAGGCCTTTGCAATAAAGTAATACATGATCTATAGATAGGTTGGAATATTTGCGAGATTTGGTCCACGCCAATGCTCAAAATTGCATCCCAAATGTTCGCTTCCTGTGTGTACCCAAGTCAGATCTAACCGGCAGCTTTACATGGATTTGATAATTTACCGTCAAGTTGATTAATGTTAATTTAATCCATACGTGCGTCGCTATTTAACAGTATATGAATTGGCATCCCACGCCAAGGATAGGGGTTGCTTTTAGGGGCATAAAGTAATGTTTACATGCAGAGGATACAGTAGGCTACTACGCTATCGAGGCATGAACACAACAAAGTGCTCATTTTCCTAATTTTCTCTCAACAGATCTACTGGGGCAGAATGGCGAAGTCAAAGAATCACACGACCCACAACCAATGTGAGTATTACTGGACTGAAGACTCAAAAAAAATAGATTATTTGGCTAGCTTTGTTAGCTAGTAGTAAGTAGTTTCAGCACCGTCTAGTAAAGACCGTTGAATCGGCAATGTGTTTTTTTTTTTAAACTTAGTGTATTATCTTTTTTCCTCTTCACAGCTCGTAAAGCCCATAGGAATGGCATCAAGAAGGCGAAGATTGAGCGCTATGAGTCGTTGAGGGGGGTAGGTGGTGATATGTTTTCTGAAAGATTTAAGTAAAGTCTTTGAACAACATGAGGTCAAAATAGTTAAACTGCGATCCTTTACATACATAGTGATTTGTTTTGACTTTCTGTCCTTGTTGCCAAGTTGGAGTGCATTAGAAATTGGCTCAAAGAATTGGTTAAACTTGTTCATTGGTGCACAGACTGATGGTTGGATTAATAATCTGGTGCTGAACTTTAGCGTGGATGATTCATTGGTAGTTAATTTAATGTACGGCCTTGGTGCTGTCAAACAAAGCTGTGCCCCCATAATGTTTGCATATGTTTGTATAAACGTAAGTTTAGGGAATCCTAACACATGGGCCATGCAAATTGTTCTGTCAGACATAATACACCAATTGGTCGTGTTGACACTTGTGTGGTGACTAGTACTGTTTGTTGTTAGAATTGGAAAGTTAGATGTAGAAAACATAATGTATTGCTAACCTTGCGCCATGTGGGGAAAATATTCATCAACTAGGAACTCTAATCTAAAGGCCAGTCCACACCAGTGATTAGCAACACAACTAGTTATCCCCAAATGGCACTGGTCTACAAACTGGTCAGTCCAGGCCGCTGCAATTTCTTGCAACTTGTTGCCAGTTGCGACAAGTTGCATTGATGTGGACTGGCCTTATGGGTCAGTTTCCTAGTAGGAAGTAGTTAATCCTGAATTCCTGCTTATAATTGAATGTAGCATAACATATCAAGGTTTTCAGCTCATAACACACGGGTACATCCTTAAGTGTGGTTTTATAAAACGCATGCCGTAGTATGCAGAGTATTCTAATAATTATTGTACAACGGGCATGGCATGCTGAATTGAAAGCATGTAGACTGAAGGAAATAACAGATTTGACTATGTTAAAGGCAGTTTTGAGAGGCTTCTGATTTTTCGGGACAAAGGTGAACACCTTTAAACACTGATTTCTGGTATCTATAATTTAATCTAAATTAGTGCAGTGGCTGTTCAGAGTTAAGCCGCAATTTAGACTGTGCCCATTCGGAGTGGGGCCGGTTCTGGAGAACCACTCTTGCGATTGACTTTAAAGTGTGAAGTTGGTCAGAGGAGCAGTTCTCCAGATATGCGAAGGAATGTCAGGCAGACATACAGAGATACTTAGAATTTATTGATGGATGGTCAGGATTTGGCAAAATTAATTGTTGCTTGACGACACTGTTTTATCAAATGTTTACGGTTTTAAATGTAATGTTAAGTAATTTTACATGTACAGCCAATGATGCATTCAACACATTTGATCAGTGGTTGCTCCTAGACTTGCTGTCTAGTCTTAATAGGTCATTATAGATATTCATGCCCATTCCAGGACATGCAGGACACATTATTGCTTATTGCTTAATGTTGCTCCCACTCAATTGGTGCCTGTTACCAAGTTGCTCATTCATTCAGTTTCACTGTCTGCCATGGGAGACAAATTGTTGGGTAAAAGCTTTAGTTATTGAGGCTCTGCTCCAAAACCGTTTTGGCACGTGCTCAGTGGACCCATTTAAATTTGGCACATTAAATAGCGCTGGCTAAGACTGCAACCTAAACAACAGAATACAAAATGTCAGTGGCACACTCAAAGCCATGATTGATTCACGATTACATCGAGGTTTCCTTCACACTATCGTCAAAAGTACAAAATGGGTCAGTTTTGGTTCTTCCAGTCAACTATTAGATGGGACTCTAAATGAGACAAACATCAGCTTATACATAACGTGGCATACTTGGCAATCAAATTCTGGCAGACTTTGTATCTTTTAGTTTTGGTTACATATGTTTGCTGAAGTCTTGAGCTGCTCACTCAGTTCCTCTCCTCCCTGCAGGTTGACCCCAAGTTCCTGAGGAACATGCGCTTCGCCAAGAAGCACAACAAGAAGGGCCAGAAGGCAGCAAGGAAGGCCGCGGCAGCAGCACCTGCACCATCTGCGCCATAGATTGTCTTTTCTGTCTTTGCCCGTCTGTCAAAGTTCATAGACCTGTTACCATCACAATAAAGCTATGCTTTGTTAAAAAACTGCCCGGATTCTACCTCTGCATCTGTTGTGTAAATATTTCAGTCAGCATGATGATACTTATAATGGTTATTTAATTTCAAGGGTCTAGTGATCATTTGCAGGTATGAAACCCAATGAGGTGAAACTTAAACCGTATATACATATGCCCAAATCTGTATGTTATGAGTCATCGTAAGGTACACCATACAACTTGTACCATGTGTAAGTGGTAAATGAATGCTTTGGTTGTAAATATTCTGCATTTCTATAGCACTTTTGTCCAATGCGCTTTACATTTTTATTTTATTCAACCATTCACACTGACAGCAGAGGTGACTGACCATACATGCAAACTTTTAAGTACAAACCTGCTCATAGGGAGCAGTTGTGTGTTTAGTGCCTTGCTAATGTAAGTATAGTTTAAGTGGGGAAATCCAAAAGCTGTCTAGAGCATGTGAACTGTCAGTTACTACTTGATGCACCTGCATTTTCATCAGTTCAAACTAATGATGTATTGTACTTCTGAATTTAAATTTATAAGACTTGAGGAATGATTACTCATGTTTCTCAGTAGCACCCTGCTTCTTACATTACTGGATACAGAATGTACAGTGGATGTACCCTCCATCTTTTCCTCAACAATCTTAATCCAATTTCCTGATCATCTGCAGCGTAACTCATGTCCCTGTATCCTAATCCTTGGTACCAATCTGGGAACCCATGGGCTAAAAAGATGTTTTGTGAGATTACCTTGGTACTACTGCAATTGGGCAAATATTTCAAGTAGGCCTTATGCCACTTTAAAGAGAAATGGGTTGAGGACAGAACAAAGCTTGTAAAGGATGGTAAGAGGGAAAAGTTCAATAATGTGTATTAGTGGCCAAAAGAAACATGCATTTTTAGGTTCGCTGAATTGGGACTGTTTAGAACGAGTGTATGTCTGATTTTGGCAAAGCGGCTGAGCTATGGTAGCTACGTTTATTTTATGCGAGGTGGACCATCTGAAGAGACAAAAAGAGAATGTCCTGCGTTAGTCCAGGATACTTAAATATCCAAAACTTTTGAAATCTATATTAAAAACTTATTATAGGAAGATTTTATTCAGGACAGCAAAAACAATAAATAAAAGGACAATTGAAAAAAAGAGTACATATAAAACAGAAAAATAAGAGTACAATTACAGTGCGGAATAATAGTAAACTTTAATTAAAAAAGATATTCAATAAAAGGCAGCAGCAAACAGGTTTTTAGCTGTGAGAGAATTGCAGAAGACCTGCAGTTTTCAGGGAGTTTGTTCCAGATATGTGGTGCTGGTGCATAAGAACCTTGTATTGTGAATTTGTACTTCCATGTCATCAATCAATCAATCAAACCTGAATGCTGCATTTTCCCAGAACTGAGAAGTCTAGAAGATGGTTCATTCATGATATTGCACATCATGCAATAAATAAATAGATAAATAAATAAATAGGACGTTGTGAATTATTAATATAACAAACGAGTCCTTTGGGTGTGGTGGAAAGCCTGGTTTCTATTTACCGACCAGTGTTCAGATCCGGTCTAAAGCCCGCCTACTGTATCTGGCGCAATTTGGACGCACACGTACGCACTATTTCTGTATCCGCTCCAAACCCTGACCGGATCACCAATCTGCAAAGCTTCCATATATATTATGTACCATTTTAAAGTGTGGCAATAAAAAAAAGTTATTTAACACGTATGATTGTCACTTTGCTAGCGTGTAAATGTGTGTAGATCTGTTCTTTCTGGCAAGATACACAAAACTCTGGAGACAGCTCTAGTCCTGATACATGACTGTCAGTCATGGATGAACTTCAACAAAGTGTTTGCAGTTTCTCTCTTTTTGGCCCGTACATCTACATTTTTTGATTGATTGAATATTTTATTAGGCAAAAAAATGTAAAACAGCACAGTTACATTTAAAATACTTTGTCTGACAGGTCCGTTCATAAAAGTCCTTGCGGACTTGTTTCCAATGAGGGCCTTGGTATTCAATTCATAGGCATATATAGTGGCACCACATCAACGTTCAGATTTCAAGTGTAAACGGCCACAGATGTTTTAATTATATTCGGGCCCTTAGAAGTACCCGTATTGTCTGTATTGTTAAATAAAAAGCATTTTAATCCGATTGGTGGCCATTTTCCCCATAAGCTTTCAACTACGTGACCCTATCGATTGGGAGGTGTATTGCACTCTGATACATATTAACTCTATGCAAAAATAGCCATCGATTAGATTAAAATGCTTTTCATTGAACAATACGGAACATACGGGTACTTTTGAGGAACCGTACATAATTTTAATATCCGTGGCCATAGGTTAAACACTTTATATTTGAAATATGAACGTTTAAGCAGATGTACGGACCAAAAAGGGAGAAAGTGCAAACACTATGTTGAAGTCCATCCATGACGGTCATGACAGATGACCGTATTACGTCACTTCCACCCATGTTGACGGTCTCTTGCATCATTTCCTGTCTTGTCGCATCCCCTCCTCTGTTTCAGCCCGGCGACACACAACACATGTGAGTGTCATCACTGTTACTGAAATATATCTACATTTCAACGTCATAGTGGTTATATTCTGTAACGTGTGCATGGCTGTGTGCCCGTGTGAGCCTCGTCTTTTAGAAACTCACAAGTGAACGCTGTCACAAAGTTTTTGAAGATTATAGCTTGACAGTTAAACCTGTTAGCATAGCCTGGGAGCTAACAACAAGGAGGCGTCATTCAGTAGCTGACTCTGTTAGAGTGTCTGAACTGGTCAAACTTTTCTACTTTTTTGTGGATTTTGTTCATTTGCATGAACGTGCATTTATATCGTTACACATACTGTAAAGTTGTGCATGATATGTTCACTGTGCATGTTTCTTTATGGTTAGTTTGACAGGCTTTTAAAGGTTGCAAGGGGATGCATGCACAAATGTAGCTGTAGTTAGTATACAACCCTCGTAGACGTATTTATGATTCTGACGTCTTCAACAGAATCATAAATACATTTTTTGGGGTCCCCAGATGACAGTGAAGTGACTTTTAAGTACTTTTAAGACCTTTTTTTTCTAAAAAAAAAAGACCACTATTGCATCAAAAGTAATCAACAAATTATGCTATAAAACTGGTCAAACAGACCAAATTGTCAAATATTAATAATATAAGAAAGAGGCAAAGACTTTGAAAATAGCCAATCTACAAGCTGTTGTGAGGCGTTGTGAGCTTGTAGATCAGCTATTCTCACAATATTTATCTGTCAAACGGAGTCGAACTATAATTAATAAACTTCAACTGTAATGCCTACAATTCCTACAGTTCCAAGTGTTTATCAGGGTGGGATGTTGTTGAAATATGATTATTTTGGGGGGTCGTGGCCTGAAAAGGTTGAGAACTACATTGTAGATTGGGGTCCCAGAGATAGCAAGGCCCGAGGCCTAATGCATATCAAACTGGAGGTCCTTGAAATGAAAAAAGTTTCAGAATCACTGGTTCATACTGTTAATTGTGCCTATGTTTTAATGTGTCCTGAACAGAAACATGGCTGAGCCAGTCCCTGAATCCATCAACTTTCCCTCTGAAGAAGAGAAGATCCTCCAGTTCTGGAAGGACAAGGACTGCTTCCAGGAATGCCTCAAACAGTCCAAAAACAGGCCCAAGTAAGCTGTAACAATGTAATAATACATGATCAGAAATATATCAAATCTCTGTTACCCATAAACCGCAGATAAGATTATTTTAATCATTGTTTTGGGGGTCATGTGGGAAATTCCATAACACATTGTTTTGGCGATTGTATAGGAAAATTCGAATCTTTGTTACCCATCTTGTCCAGATACACGTTCTATGATGGTCCTCCCTTTGCCACTGGTCTTCCCCACTATGGGCACATCCTGGCTGGCACCATAAAGGACATTGTCACCCGCTTTGCCCACCAGAGTGGCTTTCATGTAGACCGACGCTTTGGCTGGGACTGTCATGGGTTGCCTGTGGTAAGAACATGGTGTTTTACACATGAAACATTTCTCAGTTTTAATTTTGTTTAATCCATTTGCTCTCAGTGTGCCTCATTCACAAAGGTCTTCTGAAATTTCTACCATATTTTAGTGTAGGTTTGCTACTAAGTATAGAGTAGACCAAGGTCTTGATTCATGAAAGGGTGTGTAAAGCCTTGATTTGCATGTGTCTCAGGTGTATCAGATGATGAATTCCACCCGTTCATAAATCAAATGCGCATTCATGTGTGCATCATTTGCATCGTTCCATGCCCCGTTTAACACAATAAAAGGCAATGGAATATCCAATGTGAAAGCAACTGCACTGCAGTGAATGCACAAGTACAAGGCGTCACTCGTCAAAAAGAAAAGATCTGTTTGCTGCAAAGCCTCACATCCCAACGCCTTGTCAGCTTGTATATCTGGTTTATCTGGCAGGTGAAAAATAATGTAGATAAATATAAACACATTATCATAATCCATACAATATTAGTATATGTATACTTCCAAATCTTGTCTATCTCTATGTTTTGTCATTGTTTCTGTTTTATGTATTATTTAAGGTAGAAAGGGAAGGGCATTATAAGCTACGACTTCAGCCCACACCTTTTTGGTCTAGCTGTTGTTCTTGTGCTGTTTGTTTTGCTGTATGTAGTGACTAACTCTGTACATGGCTTAAGACCGAAATAAATTCATTAATTCATTCAATTTAATGATTGCTATGTAATAAATGGATTCTGCCACCTACGAGTGCCTGAGAGCAGATGTGAGTTTTGGTGTACCCAACAAATAAATTCAGGTAAAATAATGATGATGAATCAGACTATGCTCATGGAAACAGTCGTATACACGCATTAGAATCAAATCTGAGTATACGCACGCTTTGTGAATAAGGCCCAATGTAATTTCAACGCACATTCAGACAGTGGAACAATTCGGCATAGGATTAGAGTTAGGGCCATTCTAATGCAATTGTATAAATACATATTGATATTTGGATTTGGATTAGTATTATCATATTAACAACTTAATACCTATAACCCTATAAACTTTGTTTACCGAGGTCCCCCAGGGGTCTGTACGCAGTGCCCTTCCTTTTTTCCCTCTGCCCCAAATCTCTTTGCCGAAAATAGCCGATCTATCTATTTTTGCAGAATGTTTGCTTATTATGACATGCACAGATTTTTCTAATTGGTTTTTCTTTTTTTGTTTGTTTCTCGTCTCTATGTGCTTTTACAGGAATATGAGATTGACAAAACCTTGAACATCAAAGGGCCGGACGACGTGGCCAAGATGGGCATTGCTGAATACAACAAGGAGTGCAGAAACATTGTCATGAGATACTCCAATGAGTGGGAGGTAAGCACAGAGGAGAGTTTGCTTGGCCTCGCACAGTTATGTAACACAATAAGAAAAGTATTTACATTGGAAGTCTATGAAAGAGCAGACTAGTGGGCTGTGAGGATATTGTAAATGGGCCCCCAAATAATTAGCAAAACACATAGATTGTATTGATAATATAACATTAATATAAAAATAATAATGTAAAAAGAATCATGGTATTCGTTTCTTTAAAACCTTGAAAAATGTGTTTTCATTGGGATATCAATAAATAGGAACTTAAAGTATACTATGTTAGTTCCACTGATCCAAGCAGGAACACAATCGATTGATTGATCATTAAAATAAACATGCTCTGAAATATCACGCGGCCCACCCATCTGACCACTTAACATGGCAGTCGATCAAGTGAAAGAAAAGGTTGGGAACGAGTATTTTAGACCAACTACCGGTAAATGAAAATGTAGTTTTATCTTTATTTTTTTTACAAGAATTAACTACATTTCGTATACTAGTTATCACTTGGTGTTAATGTTGTGATGTAGGGGACAAAAAAGAGTAGGATATGGAGTTCTAATTTTTTATTAGAAAAACAAGATGAGCCTCACAGATTTTCCTTTAAGCCTGATTTATACTTGGCGATGCATCGGGAGCATTCAAAACAAACTGAACAAAACAAATATTGGAACATTGTTCTCCTGAGTTTTGGCATGATCTTCTGTTCAGTTTTTCACCTGTGTATTTTACATTGTTGTGTGACGTTCCCAGATCTCAGTGACAAGAATGGGCAGATGGATTGATTTTAAGAATGACTACAAGACTCTCTACCCCTGGTTCATGGAGACTGTTTGGTATGAAGCCTTGCAATATATTTCATGAAATATCCATGAAATGTGTGGAACTAAATGACTCAAGATTTTGCATAGTATTATCTTCTGGCATATAATCCTATATTAAAATTGGCTAGTGGGAGGGCCGGCCGGCCGGCCGGTGGGCAGGCGAACCTCCGAGATCACTCGGACTCAGACATAACCATAAACAAACCTGATACGCCCATATTTAGGCAGGACCACGGCCAGGGGTCTATTCCACGAAAGCGGAATTAAATTATCCTGGTTTGAAAGGCAAATCCAGGTTTGACAAGCCTGCGCTGTTCAGCCTGGTTTATTCAGTTCCACGAACGCCAAGCCGGGCTGAGAAGGAGAGGTTTGTCGAGCCAGGATCGTTAAACCAGGCTGAATGTGAGTTCACATATTCCTATAAAAGACCATGAAAGTCGATAGCAGAATCCTTGAACTTGACCAATCATGGAGCCCAAAACCAGAGCGGCGTTCTTCTCTGTGGCTGAACAGCAGCACTGCAGCAGCTCATGAAATCATACGAGGAAGTAAAATGTATAATAAGCAAGAGAGGAAACACAGCTGCAATAAATATAGATCCAGGGAGAAAGCATGGCAAAGTATTGCAGACAAATTAAATGCACAAGTTGTCCAAAAATATGCAATTAATTTATATACAAATCCATAAATATATAATTCAGTTAGGCTTAAACATAAGGAGTTTAAGTGAATGTTGGAATTATAATTACACACTTAAAATAATTTTCTAATTTCTAATTTCTAAAATCAAAGATCTACAAGTGAAAAGCTTGCCTTTTGGCGGCCGGGGGTCCCCGGTCCACGGGGGTCAACGGGGGCCGGGGGTCAACGGGGGGCCGGCCCCCCGTGTACTCCCGGACCCCCGTTGACCCCCAACAGAGGTCCGGGGTATACGGGGGTCCGGGGGTCCACGGGGGTGGGGGTCCACGGGGGTCCGGAGGTACAAAGGGGGCCGGGGGTACACGGGGGCGGGGGTCCACGGGGGTCTGGAGGTCCATGGGGGTCCGGGGGTCCGGAGGTACACAGGGGGCCGGGGGTACACGGGGGTCCACGGGGGCGGGGGTCCACGGGGGCGGGGGTCCATGGGGGGCCGGGGACCCCCGGCCGCCATAAGACAAAAACATTTCGGGCTTGTAGATCTTCGATTTTCGCATAAGAATTGAATAAGTGTGGAAAAACTCATTGGTTTATGATTGGAGTCATTGGACTAACAGCTATTTCACAAAACTTGAAGAACAAGGCACTGGATTAATAAAGCTTGGCTGTTAGCCTGGTCCGGACCAGGCTAACTTCACAGCTAAATTGCCATGGTAACTAAGGCAGGATTGCTTCAATTTTCTTTTGTGAAACAGGATCATGGATAAACATATCCAGGTTTACTGGCTAAGTTAATCTGCCGAGCTAACTCAGCTTTCGTGAAACCGATTCCTGGATAATTTAAGCCAGGATAGCCGATTAAACCCGGTTTATCCCTAATCCAGGTTTCGTGGAATAGACCCCAGGTCACTCTGACTCTGACGTAAACATAAACAAACCCAATACGCCCATATATAGGCATGTCACTATGACTCACATGACCATAAACAAACCTGATATGCCCATATATAGGCATATATGGAGACCTGTTTGTCCAGGGCCACAGATTTGACCGCTATGCCCATAATTGTTCATGTGCATATTTGGGACCGACTGACTTCACTCGAGGGAGTGCTGTGCCCGCGGTC
Organism: Gymnoscopelus braueri; assembly: GCF_963280865.1. Classification (NCBI taxonomy): domain Eukaryota; kingdom Metazoa; phylum Chordata; class Actinopteri; order Myctophiformes; family Myctophidae; genus Gymnoscopelus; species Gymnoscopelus braueri. Next base: position 35,416,198 of record NC_137612.1, on the reverse strand, counting down.
GAGTCGTTAGGATATGCCGGTGTCCAGAATCACGGATCCGACCGATATGTCCATTTATAGGCATATATGGATATTCAGTTGTCCAGAACCGGTGATCAAACTGATGCCCTGCTGCCACAGTGGCCTTGATGTCCTGCGCTCAGTGCCTGCCCCAGCTGATTTTCCTGTTTTCTCTTCTGCACTATTTACTGTCAATTTGGTTGTTGGACAACTGTGTTGTATGAGATTCTAAATTCTTATTACATCAAGTGAAATGCGCACATAACCAGTGGTAGGTTTGATGTTGAGCCTGTGGGGGATACTCATTTGTTGACATTTGTATCACTGATTGGAAAGTGATTTCAATTAGATGAAAATAACTTATCTAAGCTCTCAATGGCTGCTTCATGGATGTGAATTAGCCTCTTTTCATGCTGTTTCACAAATCGCAGATTAGGATTTTGCCTGACAAAATGTTGCAATCATGAGATTCTTTTTTTGCTTTATTCCATGTATACATTAGGTTGCGGGCCCTCATTTGATATATATATATTTTTTATCTCTGGGACCCCAATCTAAGAAGTTTATTGATTTGGTCTGATATGAACTGTCATTTAGTCCAGAATTCCTTTACTGTCCATACACTGTAGGTGTAGAGACAACAATGAAACGATCAAAATACCCATTCATGTTCTCTAGTTGTATTTAGTTGTACATGTAATGATGCAGATTATATATGAATCATTTAGCTGGGGACCCCCTTGAATCACCAAGGACCACTGGGTGACTTGGCCCCCACATTGAGAACCACTGTGTAACGGTATAGAATCTACACTCATTGTCACTTCAAATGTCTATTTTGTGCATTTTTGATGACTTCAGGTGGGTATTTAAGCAGCTTTATGACAAGGGCCTGGTGTACAGGGGCGTCAAGGTCATGCCTTATTCCACTGCCTGCAACACCCCCCTCTCAAACTTTGAATCCAACCAGAACTACAAGGTAGGCGCACACAACAGAACCCCAGACTAATTCACTACTACACTACTCATACAGTATGATTACACACTCTGTACACATGTAGTTGTACTTGGTGCCATTTTGTACATTATAAAATCAAGATCTCCTCTTCTTGTTTGTCTGCAGGATGTTCAGGACCCATCAGTGATTGTCAGCTTCCCACTGCTGGAGGACGAAGGTGTATCTCTGATTGCCTGGACAACCACACCCTGGACGTTGCCTAGCAACCTGGCCCTCTGTGTCAACGCAGAGTTTCAGTATGTCAAGGTCAAAGGTGAGAAACCATCCTTGCCATCATTGGAAAATAATACTTGTTTGGCAATTAAATCATAATCGCTTTTTATGTGATTCGATCCTTGTTTTGTAATACACGCACATCATAGACGGCTAGCCTAATGCAGACAGAGCCATGCACTATACAAGGAAAATATAAAAGCTGAGCTGCAATGCTGTGTATCTATGAGTGTCTGTATTTTCTATGGTAAATCATACCATTGGTATTTCTGAACAGCCTGGTATACCATAATACCTTGATACTGCTCAAGCCCAGTATGACACGAACTGAATGAAGCAGGTTGAACTATGTAGACTGTGTGTGCATGCATGTGTGCACACACAGTCGCACCTGTGCATGCTGTGTGTACATGAACGGTTCAGGTATTATGGGAATTATGAACGAATCTCAAATAGGGTCGCTTAAAAAAAGGAGTCCTGTCCTTGTTCAAATATAAAAATACTCCTGAGATGGTTAGTGTGTCCCCCCCATACTCCCTGCTGCACGTCCTTTAGGTTTTGGTTCCCTGTGAGAGACTGGTAGGCTTCTTCATAATGTAATGACCTAGATTCCTGACAGCTGCCTGCTGTAGCCTGCTGTGGCCTCAAGGGGTCAATGTTGAAGCACAAGTGTGAGTGGAAAACTGCACTGGCTGTTGCCTTGCTGCATGGGAGACTGCCTTGGAATACCAATGAATGTGTTTGGTATCAACACACTCGCCCTTGTTCACTCTCTTTCCTTGTTGTACCCCAACGCACGTTCACGCACACACACACACACACACACACACACACACACACACACACACACACACACACACACACACACACACACACACACACTCTTCCCATTTTCGCTCATTTGACTTTTTATCTGTCTTTCCTCCCTATCCACCTGTTTCTTTCGTTCCCATATATCTCAGTTCTCTATCTATATAATTTATCTATTTATCTATTTATCTATTTATCTCTATCTCTATCTCTATCTCTCTCTCGATCTATCTCTCTATCTATTTATCTGTGAGCAAGGCTGGCAGCAGGTCTTAGCTGTGCAATCATTTATCACTCCACTGAGGAGAAGGGACATATTTTATTGATGCCCCCCCGCCCCTCTTTCTCGTCTCTCCCCGTCTCTCTTTTTCTATCTTTTCAGGCCATTGGGGTTTTGTATTGCTATTTACAACTGTTGCCCCTCCTTTTCTGTAGCTCGTCTGTAGCTTCTATGACACTGTCCCCATTTAACCAGTTTCTACTGGGGTAGAGGTTTTTCATTTATTTATTTTAGCTTTCAGTGACCAGTGCATATTCAGTCCAGTTACTGTACTCTACAGATTTCCAGTTAACTTATATGCTGGATCAACTTTTAGATCATGTATATAGAAAATGTGGGAATATTGATACAGATCACATATTGACTTTTGGATGTTAGCATTTTGATATCCTCTTTAAGTCACATGCTCCTGCATTAGTATTGGTGTCATTTAGCATTAAGATACACAATGGTTTCCTTCCTCGACTACCCTCAAACTACAGGGCAGAATAACATAATATTAGAAATTGCTTTCTAATATTACGTTATTAGAAACCAATTTCTAAGAGTCTGTTACCAGACTCATCCACCAATGTGTCATTTTCAGAAATATCTCTGCAATGGCAGCATTTTCCACTGGGGAAGGTGCCTGGCTGTGTACCAGCTTGTCTTGTAGGGTGAGAGTGGGAGCTGTGTACCAGCTTGTCTTGTAGGGTGGGAGTGGGAGCTGTGTACCAGCTTGTCTTGTAGGGTGGGAGTGGGAGCCCTTCTACAATTTCTGCAAAAATGGATCAAGTATATTCCATTTCTAATATTGCAGATCTGAGCAGACAGTTAATGTTTGCTGCACAAGATACTCTTAAGGCTGGGCAATACAACTTCAAATCAGTATCATGATTATTTCAAACGTTTGCCTCGATAACGATGAATGAACGATTATTCGAAGAAAATGTGTGAAAATAGCAGATCTACAAGCTCATGGTGCGATGTATTGTGAGCTTGTAGATCAGCTATTTGTGCTATTTTGTATGCCACCATTGTACAACACAGGATAAAATGGTTAATCAGACTCTAAAAAATCTAAAACATTTTCATGGCGATTCGTTGATAAATGACATGAGCAAATATTGGTTTCGATATATTTTGTGTTAATTGCCCAGCCCTACTCTTCCTATAGATTTAACTTAATGTTTGATGTTTCCAAATCCCTATGTTTACACCCACGCTCTGCAAACCGTAGCCTAATTTCTGCAGCTTTTAGATCAAAGTCCTCTTGATTACAAATGCGTTTGAAGGCGCAGCAATTGTCAAACTGGATGCTTTTGGCTAAGGTGAGGGGGATGGAAGCTGTGAGCATGCAGAATGGTATTAAGGTCTGTGTCCTCGCCTAACATTTTAGTATGCAGCTCCCCTGAGGATGTTTATGTTATTTCGAAGTCCAGAAAGTTTATTTCCCTCTGGCTGTACTGTGAAGAGTTCCACACTGTGACTAGTGGAGTTGAGGCAGCTGTCAAATTCCTTAAGGTCTTGTAGGTCACCATCGTAGAAGAAGATGTCATCGATATACCTTCCATATCAGATAATGTTGTTCTAATGAGGGATTGGAAGGGCCCAGGATAAACTTTTCAACCCCAGACTCTTAGGAAAAGATGGGCTTAGTTGGCAGCAAACGGCTGTACCATGTTTATGTCTAAATAGTTTGTCCTGGAATACAAATACATAATGAGATAATCGCAGTTATTTTGCATAATTGTCAGACTTGTTTCCATCGTTTTTAAATGAATACATTTACGTTAATTTATGCGCACAACGCATGGCATCTGTGACATGCTGTGTGCTTGTAGATTGGGTATTTTTGTCCCGTGACACAGTCGTACAACATAGTATAAATTGGGCTTAAACGTTTTGACCGCGGTCACGGCTAATCTTTGGTCTGAACTAAGCTTAACGACCAATATTTTATTTATCTTAGAAGTTTCCTTAACTGCTTAAGTGCCACTGGACGTCTAAGACGTCCGTTTTAACATAAGCCCTGAGTGCCACTGGAAAAAAAAAAATCAGAACCCAAGATATCATGATTTGAAAATATTCTGCTCCATTCACTCTTTGTTTAACTTCTTACTGAAAAAGGCTGCATCTCGGCTCCTAAGCACTTTTTTTTTACAATGAATTTTGGCTGTGGCACTCAGAGCCAAACTGCCATAAATAAGCCGGGCACTGAATGAGTTAATAACATAACATATGTAACATTGTCATACAGCCATAGAATTATGACTTAAACCAATACTGAAAAACATTTAAAAGAAAATGATACACCTGGAACCTGACCTAACCCTTTCTCCATGAGTCTTTATTTAAATGCCACTACAGTAGCAGTATGTTGCAAAGTAATAAAGAAATAAAATAAAAAATGAAATAAAATATTTATGTCAAGGGTTCTAGCGTCATTGAGTGCCTCCTTCCTAACCTCTAAACATATCCTGACTGATTCATTCTAGCAACAGAGGGTTGGATAAATCTATATATATTTTGGGTAACATGTAAAATGTAGGAAGTCCTGCTCTTTTTCCATTCATCCACTTTTTCTCAAGTAGCATTATTCACAGAATGTCCTCCAATTCATACTTCGTATATTCCAAAGGATTGGATGAAAGATGGGTGTAATATTCAGAAGTGTGTTTTCAACATGGGCTCCTGGGACCACCACTGGGTCCAAATGAACCCTTACAGGTCTATAACTCTGAGAGTGTACAATGAGCCCGACGATTAAGCATCAACTGACGGTGAAAATGTATCCAAAGACAATAAATTAATTTTATCCGAACATCATAAAACGACACAGTCACACATACAGTACCTGACAGAATCGCCGGGCTGATTTTATTTTTGGAGCACCGTTCTTATATGATGCGATTCTAAGATGACCCTATATGGTATTTTGAGGATTTTAGTTGTACCAGTCTTTCAGGTGTAGACTCCTATACAATTGAGATAGGTCAACCTTATTTAAGAAATGTGTGGGTGCAAAACTAAGACCCTGTTATACCCCACAAAGAGAAATTCTTGTGGGCATTTATATATCACTGAGCCCCATCTTGTCTGGTTGTTCGTCTGGTGGTCAGTCAGGAACCTGTTCCGCAGACGACGAGTGGTCAAGCCTGACTCTCTGCCTAAACGTTGTATTGTGTACCAGCCATGTTTCTGTATAAATGAAATCACAGCATTTGTTTATCTCTTTCTGATTTCTAGACAACACAACAGGTCAAACCTACATCATGATGGAGGCCAGGCTTGGAGCTCTGTTTAAGTCTGAGAGCGAGTACACCATCCTGGACAAGTGAGTACTGAGGGGACACATAGCCACCAAGAGGCTATGACAGACATAAAGATGTAGGAATTGAATTTTGTAACTACCCTGTAACAGGTACTTTCATCAGTTGCTTGTTAGAACAGGAATAATGTTTTTGGTATTGAACATTGGAACATATTTCTGTTACATTTCTAAACAATTATTGCACAGGGCAGATATGACAAATAACTTAAATATACAAAGAAATAACTGATATATTTAATAATTTATACTTTAAAAATATTTTAAAATAGTAGCAATAGAGCATCGCAGTTCCCGCCCACTTCCTGGTTTTTCGTGGTGCCGGAAGGAACAACTCAATGCATTTTTCCCATTGACATTTCCAAAAATATTTATATCTATTAATTTAAGCCTCGAATCAAGCCATCATGACATGACATGAATCATGACCATAAAACGTTTTTTTCTGTGATTTTTTTTTATTTTATATTTAATTATATGATATACTATATTTAATAAATACCCTTTGTTTTGCCGTTTTCAAAAAAAAAATATCACAGAATCAAACGTTTTATGGTCATGATTCATGTCATGTCATGATGGCTTGATTCGAGGCTTAAATTAATAGATATAAATATTTTTGGAAATGTCAATGGGAAAAATGCATTGAGTTGTTCCTTCCGGCACCACGAAAAACCAGGAAGTGGGCGGGAACTGCGATGCTCTATAGCCGAGCCCACAATACGGTAGATCTTCTATTTCCAAATAAAAAGGATCAATTGGGGAGACAGCAGAGAGGGTAATAAACATATTTGAAGTTGCTAGGAAAGTTTTGTTAAAAAAGTTCTGTACAAAAAAAAGTGTATTTCAGTGTTCTAAATGTGCTTTCAAATAGAAAACTATTTTCTGGGTGGTTAGGCGTAATGATGAAGGATCTGAATACCATTTGAGTTTAAACATTCAAGTCTTTCTCGTGTTTATTATCCTTGGTGAGACAGCAATAGAAGTAATGACTGAACAAGTAGAAGAATTTATTCTATTTAATTTATTTAGTTGAGTTGAGTTGAATGTTGTTCCACGAGCGGTAAAGCAGTCTCCATTTCCCAGCTCAGTGGAGGTAAGGCAAAGTGTAGGATGAGACAGGGAGTGAATCACTTTATAAAGACAACGTAACGGAAAAGTATCGTTAAATTGCAGATTGGAAATATATTAAAATGAGCAAGACTTTTGCCCACCTACAGAATGGCAGGCATGTTGGAGAAGACTAAGGGCTGATCAACACAGAAGAAAGACTCCCGCATTCTGCCTAAAGATAATGTTTAATGGGAAATACAATGTTTCGGTCCAGAGACCTTCATCAGGTGATGAAGGTTTCTGTACCCAAATGTTGTGTTTCCCATTAAACTGTATCTTTGCATTTGAAGACAGTGTGCGGGAGTCTTTCTTCTATGATTTAAAATATATTGAATGCAGCTGAACCACATTTGGAGGCATTATATGTAAATTATGTGAATTATATTCCACAGCTGCCGTAGTCACCAAATCACAGCCCAGTTGAACACTTATTGGGAGATTGTGGAACATTGTGTGTGACAGTGTGTTCCATCATCCTTATAAAACACCAAAGGATGCAATTGCTCAGTCATGGAGGAATAGTGTCCTATCTCATCTGTAAAATGTTGCCTTGTGGCATTGTGCTTAGGAGGAGTTCTATTGGCACATGTTGTTTCAGTGCCCTCATCATAATACACTTTGCCCTTCTGTTGCTTTATGCCAGTGTACAGTTAAAGCGTGTGTGTGTGTGTGTGTGTGTGTGTGTAGATTTCCAGGCAAGGTGTTGAAAGGAAAGAAATACAAGCCTCTCTTCCAGTACTTTTCCAAGGTGAGCAGATTTGTTTTTCTTGTTCCTGGCGGTTGCACATTGTATATGTATTTGCCTCAGAACCAGTGTCAGAGCTATAGCTCAATCTAATGACCTCCCTGAACACAAACAGGCATCCCTCTATCTGCCTCCTAAATTGCTATTCCTCTGCCTATCTCTTTCTTTCTCTTTCACTTTGTCTGTTTTTCTCTCTCTGTCTCTCTCTCCAACTCTCGCTCACTCTATTTCACTATCTCACTCTCCCATCTCACTCCAGTGTGGAGAGACAGGTGCGTTCCAGGTAGTGACGGATAACTACGTCAAAGAGGAGGAGGGTACTGGAGTGGTTCACCAGTCACCGTACTTTGGAGCTGTGAGTTCGGCCTTTAAATCTTTCATTTATTTATTTCTACCTCAGACACACAGAGAAGTTTATTACATGATTTATTGCATCATCCTAGTGTTGCACTAATATAATTTGGCCCGATAATTCAGTTCCAGAACAAAATGTAATTGTATTTTCTCATTGTGGTGAAGGGTATTGTGTTGTGTAGCTTCCCATCGCTGTTACTACAGTAGTTTGTCTTGTCTTTATAATTCCATTAACTATGATAAAACAATATTTCCTAATGTTTGACATTGCAGGTGTTGGGTTTGGATATTGCAATTATTATGTGCATGGTCTTAGGCTATAAAATAATTAACAATTTTATATTTTAGATCCTCATCATTAAAAAAATAATCTTAAATCCCATAATACAAAACGTTAAGTCACTCAAAAGCAATTTATCAATACTTGTATATTGATTGGACATTATGGTGTTTATATTTATTTGCTCGTAATAATCCACATCGTATAGAAAATTGTGCAGTATCTATTTAATCCTTGTCCCCGAGGCCATCACTGCAGTAGTATTGGAGCTATTGGGTCATTACTAATAGCCTAGATGACCTTGTCAAGGGCAGATAAATGCCCCCTGTGGCTGGATCCATCTCACTTTCTCTCTATGTATTTATTAGTTTTTTTCCTCCCTCTCCCTCGTTTCCTCTCCATCTCTGGTTGCACAGCAGCCTAGCCCCTATACGGATGTTGACTCTTGCTACTATGTCAATATCTCTTGGCTACATTTTAACATAATTAATGTACGGTATTTAATCTTACAATTCTGTGAACGCAAAGATAATTTTCTTAATTTTCCAGTGATCTTCTATCCATTGATCGCAGTCAGTTATCCAGTGATGAGTATTTAAGTAATTATCCACACCCAGTTCCAATGTACAGTACCACTAACCAAGTATGATGATAAGTTAACGGCATGGAGTGGAACAGATTAATGACCAGTGATGCCATGGAAAGAACGCTATTCCCTGTATATTAATCCACAAAAAAGGGAACACTGGACGTTTTTTAATCTCTATATATTTCCACATACTGTGTTTAGAGCGATCTTCGAATCCATCATCCAAATATGTTAATGACACAACACCATCCATTACATATGATGTTTAATCTTCACCAGGAGATGGAGAGTTAGACTTTTCAGGTGAAATGGGTCAATTCAGAGGAATCTTAATTGCAACCAAGCCCCATATAGTTTGAGCGTTGACCAAAACAAAAATCTGACTTTTTTTTAGCTTACAGGACCTGGAACTAGGACATTCATTTTTCATTCATTTTTCTCCAATGAAAACAGTACAACACATGTACACATTAAATAAAGCTTTCCATCAGTGACCGCAACCTCTTTCCCGTTAAGGGTCAGAAACTTAACCAAACTAACTTGGACTAGTCATTGAAAAGCAAAGGTGGGAAGATGACTCATTTCTGTTGAAATAATATTCCTCAACATTTCTGTTTTACAGTTACATACTGGTATATTTGCTATGGCTGTACCTCTTGTACAGTAGGTCTACAGGATCTCGATGTCTTCAACTCAATTAACTTTAGCAACATGTAGAATTTCCCTGCTGAGTTGTCACATGACAATTAACAGGACAGTAAAGGGAAAAAAGCTCCAATGGCCCTCTGTCTGAAGCTATTTATATACATGAATGAAAGAATGAGCTTTTAGTACGATGTCTCATTTATTTATTTGCACAATAAAAACAGTACAAAGGTAACATTATTAAAAAACACAGAAATAAGTGCAGGTGAGAAAGGAAACCCATATAGGACTTATACAAGGTTCTCACCTAAAATAATAAACAAGTAGTAAGTTAAACATAGTAATCAAACATAAGACGCGACAAACAGCAAGTACCTTGTGTGCAGTTGAATGTGTGGGTGCGTGTGTCTGTGTGTTGAGTGTGCGTGCACGTGTCTGCACATGTGTGTCTGTGTTTGTGTATGCAGAAGTAGGGCTACACTACTTCCAATACAGGATTATAAACACATCAAAAACACAGATAAAAACATTACATTCACTTCTCAATAACTGAATGCACAGTAAACACAGGTTACACAAATAAATGAATACATTGAAATAGTATTTGTAACTCAAAGAGCCACATGGAAATACTATTTGTTTCACAACAAGCCAAAAATAAATATGACGCTTACATGTTCTCTTTGTTCTATATATCTTAAAAAATGTAGGAGGATTACAGAATCTGCATGGAGTACGGCATCATCCAGAGGGACCAGGTCCCTGTCTGCCCTGTGGACGCCTCAGGCTGCTTCACTCCAGAGGTCACAGACTTTGTGGGACAGTATGTCAAGGTGAGTGTCTCTTCAGTGTAAGGGAGGGGTGGAAACTGTGTGTGGCAGGGTGGTTGGTGGGAAGGATGCTTTGAGTGAGGGATGCTTTGAGTGAGGGTAGAAGCAGGAGAAAATAGACAGTAGACAACCTCACCACAGAGGTTACCCATATATCATGGGGTGATTTGCTGAAGTTGGCCTTTAATTCACCACCTGAACCCTAGTGGCATGTCATAATAGGAAAACATTCTGCAAAAATATTCCATCCACAAGCTCAGAACGCATCGAGTTGTGAGGCATTGTGAGCTTGTAGTTTTACTAAGATCTGGTGTAGAGGGAAAAAGGACCAAGTATAGACCCCTGGGAGACCTCCTGATCAATAAAGTACTGTATATAGTGTTAAACAGAAGGATGGCAAGGCCATCTAAACGAAAAGAGGGAGAGGAGGGAGTTTTTATTTTAAAAGCAGTGTAAGTTGTCCGCCCCTCTCAAACATTCTTATGTGCATCTGGAATGATGTGGCAGACTATGCTGAGGAGACAAAAGAGACATCATTGGTCCGAGGTCAGTGAGGTGGCATTATTTACTGCCCTGTATCATAAACACAGCGGAATTTTACACAGGAACAAAAATTGATTTTGACAACCTTGTGCTACACGTTTGTGATCTTTTCCTAAATCATTAAATCATTTCAAAGATGCCAGATTACACGTAACTAAGTCCCACTCGTAGGTACCTTTTATTTTTTCTTTATCTGGAAGATAACCTTTTAATTTTCCTGTCTTTTTCCTTTAGTAATATAGAGTAAAATCTCCTGAGACTGTAAAAAATCGTCCGAAATGGACAGAGTCAGAGTTAAAATAACACTGAAGATTGTGTCGTGCTTTAAGGTTATATATTTGTCATGTGTCATGTGTAAGTTAATGTTAATGCAAAAAGTTTACAAAAACACACACATCTAAACAGTGAAATATCAGGTACTGGACAGAAGAACATCTGAGAACAGAAAAATAGAGTTTGTGCACACTGCACAGTGGATCATGCTCCCATGGATATTTATTAAATTGTAACCAAAGGTACCGTTTTGAGCACCAATATCTTGAGTAAGTTAATATCTTGTGTTATTTCAAACAATTCCTGTTGACTTTGTAACTAACATGCGATGGAGAGTGGTGAGGGAGTCTTGTGGCAGAGCTGTGTCGGAACGTTGTACAGGGAAACGTGCTGCCAAAGCACATCGTCATTGCTTCACAATGCACCGGCTGCCCGCCTCGTCCCTCACACACCCTTTTCATCGCGGCTGCCCTAAGTGAGCGGAGGCCTGGAAAAATAGCAGGCATACACGCTCCGATCACTATTTCCCACCCTGGTGTGAAGGCCAGGGAGTGAACTCCACCCGCCTGGCCACTAACAATGCATCGTTAGCTAATAAAGAATACGATGGTGCAGTCCTCTGGAGGACTGTCATAATCCGCATTTAAGAGATGTCAAAACCCTGCGAGAGTTTCAAGGCTGTCTGAGACATTCTTCCTGGGCCCATAAAAGCCCCGCGGCTGATCTGAGAGCGTGTCAGTTGGAAGGTAGACCCAGCAGAGGAAGAGAGAACGAGAGAGAAAGAAGAGGTCACCCTACAACACTACGGGAACTATCACCCACTAAAACGGAAACAACAAACCCGCTATTTACAGCAAACCCTTCACGCTGAGCCCACAACACAGACAACATGAGAGCAGCATCTTATAACCAGAAGAGCCTGCAGGTGAGCGGCAGGGTGCGGGTTCAGAGCCCGTCACCATCTCGATGCCGCGGGGCCTCGTACGACAGCCGCGGACGCTCAGGTTTCCAGGGCCAGGCAGTCCAGGGCACGGCAGTTGAGTTGGGCACAGAGATACACCAGCAACATGCCAACGAGAAAGAGGAGATGCAGGAGCTCAACGTTAAGTTTGCGGGATACATCGATAAAGTCCAGGCACTCGAGCAGAAGAATGCGTTTCTGCAAGCTCAGCTGGCGGAGCTGCAGGGCCGCTATAAGGGAGGCCCTTCGGGTCTTGGAGAAGAGTACGAGCTCAGGTTCAAGGAGGTCCGGGAGCTGATAGAGTTGCTAACCAATGAGAAGGGAACAGCTGATATAGAGCGGGGGTATATTGAAGAGGAGGTGGAGGTCTGGAGGCTCAAGCTGGAGGAAGAGATGGCTCTGAAAGAGGAGGCGGAGATGATCCTGAAGGAGTTCCGCCAGGATGTGGATAACGCCACACTGCAGAAGGCTGAGCTGGAGAAACGCGTCGAGCAGCTGGTGGCCGAGATCGAGTTCCTGAAGAAGCTGCACGATGAAGAGGTGGCCGACCTCCTCAAGCAGATCGAGGACTCCAAGGTCAGCGCTGAGCTGGACGGTGACCGCCCCGACCTGGCCGCCTACCTACGTAACATGCGCGCAGAGATCGAGTCAGTGGCTGCCCGCAATGTTCAGGAGGCCGAAAAGTGGTACAAGGGGAAGTTTGAAACCCTCAAGGTGCACGCTGGCAAACACGAGGAGCAAATGACGACCATGAAGGAGGAGATCAGCACCTTCCATAATCAGGTGACAGACATGCAGAACCAGATAGACGGGCTGAGGGCTCGCAACATGGCCTTGGAGCAGCAGCTGGACGACATGGAGATGGGACACATGGACAAGGTGGGAAACCTGGAGGGAGTCATTGCCCAGCTGGAGGCCCAGCTCTGCGAGACCAAGCTAGAGATGACGAAGTATCTACTGGACTACCAGGAGCTGCTGCACATCAAGCTGAAGCTGGATGCAGAGATCGCCACCTACAGGAAGCTGCTGGAAGGGGAGGAGCAGAGGCTCGGACTCAAGGTAGAAGCCTAAGTCATTCCAAGCTGAGGAGGGCTTCAGATCCCATAGCAATGCCAAAGGAGTATACCATCGGAGAATACCATCACGGAGAGAGGAACTCAGCTGAACTTTACCCACCCTTTACCTTGCCATTGCCCTACCCACTCTGGCCAGCACCCATCAATCGGCTCACCAGCCCTACCTTTTATGATTCCTACGACATTCCAAGAATATCTGCTATGTCTGTCCCATTCTTCCCCGTCCTCCCCAATGCATCCATCAAAATCACCCCACTTAAACCATTCACTATGTCTGACCCTTTTTAGCATTATGCCACTCTGCCCTCTCTTCCCTTTTGGACTATACTTTTCTGCCTTCCTATTACCCCACTGTTAATTGTACCCTCCCATCATTTCCCCCTTCCAACCCCACCTTTCTCCCACCCCTTGCCGCTCCCTTACTCTATCCTGCCAGTGCTACCCTCTCACATTCCTTCCCTACCCATCCCTGATATGTATGATTCTGACTCTGGGATGGCACCTCCTTCACAGTGAAACAACTCCCTGCTATGATCGGAAACCACTCAAACAAAACAAGACAAAACAAAACAAAACAAATGAAACAACCCCCACTTCCAAATCTGGCCTTTGCAACACCCCCAAAAATGTTTTATGTAATAGAACTGCCGACTATTGACATAATTGTTTACCATTTACTACTTAATAAAGCTTGACGTGAATGCATCCAAAAAAAAAAGCATGAATTATTTATTTCTCTCTCTTGCTTTAGACTGTTGTCTGTCATCTCTATGACCTGTCTCTGTTGGCCTCCTCTGGCTGTCTCCCACCTTTACCTTTTCATGGTATGGAAGTAAAAATACACTAAAGTGTCAATATTTACACTTAATGTTTTTTCCTGTACAAGTGAAACAAAATGGAATCTGAAGCTAAATCTTTGTAGCAGAATAGTACTCATGACTGCTTTTGTTAGTTCACTCTTTCTGATGCACAATAGTCTCAACTCTACAGCAGGCACACAGTGTTTTGGAAAGGCTCAACATATTTTCAAGACAAGATTGATTAAGCATTATTATTATGTTTTAACTGGTCACCCTAGTCATAAATCAAGCCTTGTAGTAACAAGATGCCAAAAGGATCACATATATGTGGAAATATTTGAGTGACATGAATATTTAGTGAGGGCCTTGTTATCGCTGTCTGTCTCTGTGGTAGAGTAAGCTTATACGTTGTTGCCCACGGGTGTTGCAGACTGAAAATATATGATCTATAAGCTCACAACACATTGAACTGCAGCGTGTTGTGTGCTTGTAGATCTGATATTTTCAGTGCACAACACCCATGGACAACAAAGTATACCTCAAGCTTTACAGTACATGTCACAGTGCCAGTTTCCAATGAGTCTGTCACTAGAGTACTAATAGGTTTTAGCCACATGAATCTTAGCATCCCTATCATGGGCATGTCATATTAGGCAAACATTCGCCCTAAATAGACTATCTACAAGCATAACGTGTCATGTTGCGATGCGTTGTGAGCTTGGACATCACCTACTTTCAGCAAAGAGATTTGGTGTAGTGGGAAAAAAGGAGGGGACAACGTATAGACCTTGATCAACGTAGTATGAAGGGTGGTTGTTTATGAAGCCAGTTCAGGGAGAGACCAAAGAGACAATTTTGTCAAAATACAAACATGTTAGTTCCAACAAACTGTGCCTCACCAATCTTTAAACTGAGCTCCTGGGCAAAGTGCAGGGCGGGCTCAGTTAGAGAGAAAGAGATGACATTGGGGCTGGGCAATTAACCGAAAATATATTCAAACCGATATTTAGAACCAATAACTGACTTGGGTTTAAAAATACTAAATTTATTAGTCTTATTAACCACTTAACCCTGTATTAGGGGCCGTTTCCACACAAAGCAATTCATGCACGGTGGAGCACATTGGATATGTCCATAGTGCTCGCACGCAGGGTTTATTGACACCTGCAACATTCGAGCCGACCAGCCATTGCTGTGCTCGAATGTCCTCTCAACTGTGTTATTAGCACAAATAGCTAAGATGAAACCATGTAAACATGGAGTTCTCATGGTTGTGGTAACGGTTCCATGACGGGTCGTAAATTATCGGGTTGTCACAGGATCAAATGACCGGCGCTCCTCTCTAAAAGTTGAACTGTTTCCTGCTTGAATCATCCAGGGTGCTGCGCCAAAACACGCTGGGCTTCTTGTGCGCTGAAGCACAATGCTCGGGTGTTGGGAAGAGAGGCGCACCAGCACGTCTTTCTTTACCATAGAAATGCATGACCGACAAGCAGGTGCTGCCAACTCTGAACATGCTTTTTGCGGACACGGCCCGTTATACATTGCTGTACAATGGTGGTGTACAAAAGTAGTGTACATAGATGATCTACAAGCTCTCAACGCCTTGCGATGCGTCACTTTGTGAGCTTGTAGATCTGCTACTTTCACTATTATTTTTAAATAATCGGTTCATTAATCGTAATCGAGGCAAAAGTTTTAAATTATCTTGATATTGATTTGAAGTAATATCGCCCACCCCGAGATTAGCCTGGGACCAGACGAATCTGCCTGTGCAAAAAGATTTCCTGCTCCAGAAGTCTGGGGTGACCAATCAGGGACCAGTATTCAAATATGGGAGACTGTGATTTGTAGTTAGTTGTAGGTCTAACCAATTGCGTCCAGAGCCATTGTTTTGATCCCGCCCCCTTGGAAAAAAAACGTCCTCATAGAGGCACCAGACTCATATCCACGCAGTGATATAGTCTGGCTACGCGAGGCTACCCCGAGTTGACATCATTCTGTATACACGCCACTTGGCCGCTTATTCGATTGCGTGCCATAAACGAGTAGGATAACGACAGGGTAACAATACATATTTCTCCCAACCTATTTATTGTTGTCTTGTATTGCTGTAGCTGTGTAATAACAGACAGAAATATTAGGAATTGAAATATGGCACAGAAAGAATAAGTGACCATGATTATTCTTGCAGAACTATTTCTTCTTTAAAAAAAAAAGGGATGTATAAAACCTATTGAATGTTGATTTTTCAGTGTAATGTATTAATAGCCTTTCAATGCAGCATTTCATGTATACATATTTATGTGTGTCATGTGTGCAGGATGCAGACAAGAACATCATCAAGTGGCTGAAGGAGAACGGCCGTCTGGTCAATACCAGCTCTTACAAGCATAGCTACCCATTCTGCTGGAGGTAAGAAAGCCAAGTGTGTGATGCCATGTACAGTATGGCTGTCAACATCATGACATTTTACTTGTCGGTCCAAGTACAGAGACAACCCAGGTCCGTTTTACTAGTGTAGAGCGTTTAACACATTGGGTGCCAGAGGTTTATTAAAATATTATACTTTGAGTGCCAGGACTTTTTAAAAATGTTGAACCTTTTTCAAGTAGTCACAAAATATTTTCAGTGATCACCGTCCTCACGGTGATCCCCTCATTACACACATACAGGTCTCGTACAATCGGGGGGAAAAAATTAAAAACATTCGGAAATCCATTCCATAGTTGCAGCCAGTTGAAAATAGTTAAATTAACATTGTAAAAAAAAAAAGTGCACAGGAGCCGAGATACAGGTTTTTGAAGTCATAAGTTAACCAGGAGGTGGATTGGAGTCTAAATCTTGTAGGAGTGATATGTTGCTGTGAAGGAAAAAAAAAAAAAAAAAAAAGTTTTTTTTTTTTTTTTTTTTTTCAAAAAACGTATATATACGGTTTTGGCACTCAACGTTAGTATGGCCAAAACCGTATATATACGGTTTTGGCACCCAATGTGTTAGGTGGTTCATAATTTTATACTTTGAATGTGTTCTAAATGTTCAACGTCTTTCAAAATATTTAGAAATGGTGGAAATTGCCCAATCTACAAGCTCGGTAAGTTGCCAACAACATTGTGAGCTTGTAGATCTATTGAAACATCTTTTTTCATCAGATGCATTTATACAGAAGAAAGGAACCATTCTGACGATTATGCAAAAATAATTGTGTTTTTGTCCGGTAATTGCAATCAGGTGATAATGTAATAATTGTGACAGGCCTAATGCCATGTAACAAAGTAGTATCTCTGTCCAACGCTCTTTAAGGCTGCAGCACACGTAATAAGAACAAAATTATATAATTCAGAAAACGAACAAGCTCCTTGCCTTGCCCAAGGTCATTTATGCAGTTCTTGCACCTCCAAGATTTTCGAACTAGCTGAACGATACCAATTTGAACATTGACTGTGCTCATTCAGAAACTCAAGGTACTCTTGTGATTTATATTGTTTTATTTCTGCAATCTGCTGTCAATGTACCATGGACAGTTTTGAAGAAAGGTTGACTGAGGAGGTTAGGAGGTGCAAACCTCTATAATCCCTCTCTGAGGTATTGGAGAGAGATAACACACACTTGGTCCTCTGTGTCTGCCAGAAATTGGCACATTTTCTGAGATGGATTATGTCAAAGCACATCGGAGGGCGATGAAAAAAAAACTGTGGAGATGAAGGTGAATGAAAAAAAAATCACTGTTCCAGCTCTGTATACAGTAGTCTAACGTTACGCACTCGTATAAAACAATTTAGTCCTCAGATAACTTGTTCGGTTTCAGTAAGCCAAAAAAGTTTGACTTCTTTTGAGGTATGCTGCCAGCTTTAGCCAACTGCTTCATATAACTTACATCTGAAAGTCTGTACCATTACAGCAGTGATTATTCAGTAATTTGTTCTCAATGGTAATAACAATTAGGGACACTAATTTAATATCACCATGTTGTGTTTTCTCTTTCAGTAATGGGTATCTATTTTGCTTCCGGCAGAAGTCTGAATGTGCTAACCTGACCATGTACTTGCTTGTTCGGATATCTCCTGTTAATAGCCACCTCAAGTGTAGTGCTTCTAGTGTGCTCTTGATTGCTTCAGCGGCATTAGCATAGAATGTCAATAGAGGTTCTGCAAGCTCAGCACAGGATCCCTTCAAACTTGCTGAGTATCCACGGTCAGAGTGATGGCACAGACACACATTGGGACTTTCTCGTGTGAGCACACACTCAGAAGTCCCTTTCCCCCGAGGAAAAAAACGCCCACTAACACCCACTAGCATCTGGCTTTTAGGTCTTTAGTGGGATATGGTACAATAAGCATCCATTCCCGGGCTCCCTCCCTCCCTGTCACATCCGCCCGTCACTTTGAGCAGCTCAGCCTAACCTGAACAGGATTAATTAACCTCAGTAAGTACAGTATGTGGAGATGTGTCTGTGGAGTTGCTAGCAGACACTGGGGCTCCTGAAGATTAAACTATTATAATGACAAACTTACAAAAATAAATGCTCCCTCTAATTGCAATTAGTGATGAACGAGTCCACCAATCAAGACGACAATCACATTCATTCCGCAGTGTTCATGGCATGATTGTTATCTTAATAAAAATAAAATGATCCAGGTTCTGCCAGATGAATCATGTTATGTTGCATCTGCACCTTTGAGCCAAGTCTGGCACCCTGCAATTTCTCTCTAGGAGACAGACATTCAGAACAATGCAAGTAGGCATAGCCAGGGGGGTTGATTGGCAAGTTGGCAGCTCAGAGCCAAGTGCAATAACCACCTTACAGAGCCTGTTGGAGAGATTCCAAACCCAGAAGTGGGTGTGGTCCAGGGGTTACCCGGTAACTCCGTGGCTCTGAGCCAAAACTGATGACACCCCACAACTTTGTAGACATTTGAAGGAAAAAAATAAACTGAATTGGATGTGGCACTGGGATGTCAACATCAGTTGATGTCAAAAGTTGATCAGTTCTTCCTAGTCATACCTTGACATACCTACCAGGACCTTGTAGGACAAAACATGTATATATCATAAGCCTTTGTTTGCTACAAAAAATCTATGGGAAATCTGTGGTGGAACTCCATAGAAGGAGTAACTTCCGGGTTGGCCTACAAATGTTTAATTTTGTCGATCGTCTTTGGCACTTCCCTCAAATCATTGAGTTTATTTTAGGTACTTGGACTTCATTTTAAGTTTGAGCAAAACATGGTTACAGTGCAGTTCAAACTTAGTTTGTGGATTGTGTGGTAATAACACTTCATTCATTATTGAGTGTTTATGCTAGGCTGCTTTCCCAGTAGACTAGACTTCACTGGTCAATTGGCTGTGGGCTCAGAAATACACAGTGAATACATTGTGAATTTTAATATTAAACCAAATGAAATGATTGGTTAAGATCCAACAAGCATTTGCAAGTCTGGGTTGAAATCAAGTACACCCAGTGCCAAGCTCTTAGTATGCAGGACTTGATCATATATTTTGGTAAACTGGAGCATGTTTGCCTCACATTGTCAAATTGATTAAAGTACGCAAGCGCTGAATTTATTTGAGCCAATTTGGAACAAAACACAGCATGGTTTTATTCCTTATCCTGTGCAGTCTCCAATTTTGGTAATTTGAAAAAATGATAACTGTACCCAAAGAACATTTGCAGATCCATCTTTCCTCTTTGAAAATCAGGGGTGTCAAACTCATTTTAGGTCACAGACTAGACTGTGTAAAATGTGACTTAATGTGGGCGGGACCAGTTGTGAGCACACAAATGCTGGATTGGATCCCTTCTCATGCCGCATCTGGCCCACATGCTGCCATTTAGACCAGTTTGACACACTAGATGTAAATGATGCATGAAGCAGAGATTGATGTTCCAGAGGTACATGGTCTTTTTTGCACAAGGGAGTCTGGTGGTGTGCTGAATCCCTGACTGGCAGAGCAGACATGCAGAATCTTATTTTACAGCCCCTTAAATGAACGCACGCACGTGCGTGCCCACACACACATACTTATATTTCCTTTTTTTTCTCTTCTCCAGATTCTGAGAGGATTGTCCACATGCTTTACCATCATATTTCATGTCCAGTATTCAGTAAACGATATCCTTGTATTGGGACCATCAAACTGAGATGTCTGTCTGTGTATTCCTAGGTCTGACACTCCTTTGATCTACAAAGCCGTCCCGAGCTGGTTTATCAGAGTGGAGCACATGGTGGAGAAACTACTGGAGAACAATGGAAAATGCTATTGGTAAGGCTTCTTAGTGTGTTAGAGACACTTGTTGACTATTAAATAGTGATTTCTTAGATGCACAGTAGGATAAAAGCTACTGTATTAGGGCCGTGGACACATTTTTGGGAGGGCAGGTGCTTAACTGAACCATTTCTTTGAAAGGAAAGGAATAAAAATGGTCTCTCAAAACGGAACATTTCTAAACCGGACAAGCTGAAGAATCTTGATCCAGTCACAGACAAATACTTAAGATTTTATATATTTGTTTTATACATTAATATGATTATTGTATTTGCCATTAACTGTCAATAATAATAAGCCAAAAAGTAGCACATTTACAAGCTCACAACGTGTCGCAACGTGTCGTGAGCTTGTTGATCGGCTATTTTTGGTGAAGAGATTTGGTGTAGATGGAAAAAAGCTGTCCACGTACAGTTGCAAATCAGGTATATTTGACTAAGAATAGAGGGTTTAAATGGTGAAACAGTCAACTCAACCTATTAAGTTCACACATCATGAGGGCATGACAGTCAGACCTAGCCCATGGTGTAGCCTTTGTACTGAATGCGAGCAGAGAGCAGTGGTGTACAGGTGGTTTAATTGTATAGCATATTTCTTACATAAACTCAATTCAAAGTGCTTCACACAGGCATAAAATGCATTAATGACATGAAAGGATTTAAAGCATAATAGAAGGAATTACATAGTGAAGTAAAACTAGAGGGTGTTTTGGGGTTTTACTTTTTCTATCCATGAACCAAAGAAGACCCTACACCTGGTCAAGTGTTACTACGGCCCTGGTTCTCTCTAGTATGAACTGAAGTAGTGGGCAATTTACCAATTCTGGTATCACATAGCCACCACCGCACATTGCCACTATACTAACAAACATGCTACACTTGAACGACTTTACAAAACCATGTAGAATGGCGGTGCAAGAGAGCAGGGGCAGATGGCACTTTGAATGGGAGCAGTTTCTGCGAGTGCTTGCCTTTTAGACGTGGACAGTACATATCACTGCTCATTTTGTAGCAAGCATGAGGCATATACCTACATAACACGTAGATTACACCAGTGACAGTGAGAGAGCCACTGCGGTTCAGTTGAGCAAGAGAGAAATGATGTAGGCTGCTAGAACATTTTATGTTTGCCAGCTTTCAGTTGAGTATTGAGTTATTTTTAGACCTCCTAGCTTGGCCGATGCACATGTCTCGTTACAGATGTCCTTTTTTTTTCTCCATGCAAATTCAAACAATATTTTATATAAAAACCCCACTAACATCAGGAAAAAGACAACCATGAAATGTATAGAATGTGTCAAGAAAAGGTAAGCATCAAGATGGCATCGATTCTAAGTAGCGATACCCCTGTTACTCCCTGTGCTCTTTTCTGAGCTACAGTAGCTGCCTCTGGTAATGGGCCTGTCAAACTGAGATGAATGAGTAGCCACTGGGTAGGTTAAGATGCACACACACACACACACACACACACACACACACACACACACACACACACACACACACACACACACACACACACACTACCTTTTGGGCTTAAATCCTGAGCTGTGAGGTCTACTAGTTTTAATAATAATTCAGTCCACGGCACTGTACGTATGTGAGATGCAGTGTATTATTTAACAGTCTATTTGATTTTAAGAGCTGGACCTTAAAGAGCAAAGAGACTTTCAGGCATTGTAAAACATTTAAGATGTGTGATTGATGTGCTTATTTCTAATGGACAGACCTGCGATGATAACCCTGCTTCATTATTCACATATTCATAATGACAGATATAGCTGTCAAACTGGGGTGCTGGCACAAATATTACACACACACACACACGCGCACATATGTTCTTGTTCCCACACAGTGCGTGGGGGGCTGCCCACTGAGGCCGATGCACAGCTACAGTTTATTCTCCAAGCTTCATTATCGGATTTCGTTCAAAGAAAAGCAAAACTTTCTTTTTGATTAAAATCACCACTTCCGCAGTTAGAATGTTTTGAGCCGGGGGAGACTGGCTGTCACTGAGGTGCCACTGGCTAATCGCTATCCTAATGAAACCAAATTACATCCAGAGTTAAGTGCCTCGGAATGGAGTTCATGAGCTGAGAGTCGAAACGATAGAATAACATTTCAAAAGTCAGTGCTTTGAAAGGTAGCCGTTAATTTTCCTTCAAGTACACCTCACAGTGCATTGGGGTAGAGTTGGGATTACAAACTAGTAAATATATAATAAAAGAATAGCGCTACAGTCAACAAAGATTTGCAGAGGCCTGCCTGAGTCTGAATGAATTAACGAGTGGGTGAATAGCTGAATGGAATAAATTGATAGAAATAAGAAACAACTATGTTGATCCCACAGGCATCTGTGTGTTTTCAGTAACTAATACATTACTACAGCAGTAATCTGAATAAGGTATGCGCACACAAGTCACAACACAATCGGAATGAACCACTTAAACCCTATACTGTATACTTCATTCCCCCCCAGCGGTCTATACTTGGTCCCATCCCCCCTCTACACCATATCTCTATGCTGAAAATACATGTCGCTTTTTGCGATGCGTTGTGAGCATGTAGATAATCTATTTTTGGCAAATGTTAGCCTATTTATGACATGCCCAGAATAGTGACTTTAGGGTTCATGTGGGTAATATCTAACTTAAGACTGGGCATACATGAATGCAGGTGTACAATATGTGCATTAGATACTGGATGAAACATAGACTGTAACTGAATATGTGTGTGTATGAATGAATGTCTGAGGCACCCAACGTTGTGGAGGTTTGACCATTGGAGATTCTTTTCAACATATACAGTAATTAATGTCGCCTAGCCAGAGAAATAAATGAATAAGGTGCTGTGATATTTATATTGTTAAAGTACGCTTTAGCTCTATATTCTCATAGTAATCATTTTGTTTGAGTGTTTGTTCAGTAACGGGTCAGCTGGAGAGACGGGGGTAACTCCTGCTCTTTAGTAAACAAAATAAATGTTTAGGTCAGTATACCAATTTGATCCAATCAGGAGAGAGAAGTCATACTGGATACAGGATTAGCCTCGTTCCCAGCCTTACTCATCTGTGAAGAGAAAAGCCTGGTCATGACCTAATGCAGAGAGTCTCTATAGGGGTGAGACTTCCGTCGTACGTATTTCCCCCGGAAACTATATTTTTCGACCAATCACAACACTCTTTTCATTCACGGAGAATGTAAACAGATTTGTAAAGCATCAACGTCATTTCCTTGGGCGGTACTTCCGCCAAATTCCATTTGGACACTCAACCGGCTAGGTCTTGCCCAGCCTATTACAGGATAAACAAGTGAAATTGCAACTGAAAAAAGAGCACACAAAATTGGAATTGGAACTATTTAATTGAAGCTGATAAATTTATGAAAATTAAACTAAAAAGCTGGAGAGACGGGGAGACCCATTACTAAACAAACACTCTATAGCAATGATTACTATCAGAATATAGAGCTTTAACCTTTTAACAAAAAAAAACTTTTTGTTTTAACCCAAAAATATCACTTGCAGCACCTTTTAATGAGCCCCCACCCCCCTTCCCATGTTCCTGCAACTGGTTTCTCTTTCCCCGATCTGTGTTCCTTTCCCTCAATTCACTGTGGATTTATTCGCCAACTTAACTGTATGGACTGTATCTGTATCTTGCTATCGATAGCTAAAGATTATACAGGGAAGCCAGGCTGTTATGCTTAATTTATACTCCATCACACAATGGTGTCGCTTGCCGTAAAGAACAGATTTATGGCACATAAATTAGGCTTTAGGCTTGTTTTTCACTCGTTATCGCTTTATCACCCTTGTCTTTATCAGTCTCTGTGTCTCTCGCGTATTCGTCCCCAGTGTCTATGACTCATTACAGGAGCCTGTACATGTTAAAATGACTCAGTTGTGCGTCTCTTGTGGCGTAAGACAGGCACTCTAAATTCGACATTTAGTGCAAGCGGAGAGCAGGAGGGGAAGAAAGGGAGAAAGGAGGGGGCCGAGCAGGGAGAGGGAGAGAAAAAAAAGGAAAAACATTAAATTGATATATTAGGGGCCTAAATAGAAATGCCTCCCGCAAATGGGAATTGATGAACTCGTTGCTTGGCGCGTGGATCTTGACGTCGATTTATACCCACTGCACCTACTCTCCTGGCAATACCGCCTGGCACATGGCGAGAGAGGAAGGACCGGAAAATGGAGGGAGAGAGAGATGAGATTGGGAGAGAATGGGAGGAAGATGGGGAGAGGAAGGGATATATATATATATATATATATATATATATAGATGGATAGATAGATAGATACATACTGTAGATAGAAGGTGCCTTAAAGGGAGTGTTAACCTCTACAGTTAAGCATCATAAAGACGGCGCTGCACTATCTTATGTTTAGCGTGGAGAGAAAAAATAGAGACAATAGGTGGAACTGGAATATGAGGCCAGCTCAATAAAGTGATATGGCATTATAATGGGCCGCATGCTCGGTCTCTCTGTGGAGAATCACGGCGAACATTTCATTAAGTGCTTTCATTAAGTGGTGGCAGTAAGTGACAGTTGCAAATATGTGTGATTAATTAGATATTAGCCTAGAGAGCATGGCAGCAATATTCTCATGTGTTCAAGTCATCTAATGGATGATGTGTACTTAGTTGAGCGCCGGTGTCTTGCACAAAAAATGGTCGATCTAAAAGCTCACAACGCGTCGCAGCACGACACGTTCTGAGCTTGTAGATCTGCTATTTTCGGTGTGCGACACAGCGTGCAACGAAATATAAATCAGGCATTAAAGTGGAGTTAACCCCACCGCCTCACCACCAAGCACACGTAGACATGCACCCTCCCCCCTCTTATCTATGTCTCACTCTATCCCTTCCACCTTTTCTTGTGACTTTTTCCTTCCTCTAGGGAAATAATATGTTTGCAGCGTGTTAACGGAAGCTCTCCAACAAGAACACACGTACGATAACTCCTTGTCTCTCACCCGTTTCCCTGTCTTTCGCCTACCTCCAGGGTTCCAGATTTTGTTCGCGAGAGGCGATTCGGGAACTGGCTGAGGGACGCACGTGATTGGGCAGTTTCCAGGAACCGTTACTGGGGCACGCCCATTCCTCTTTGGGTCAGCGATGACTTTGAGGAGGTAATATAGTGTGTGTGTATACACACACACACACACACACACACACACACACACACACACACACACACACACACACACACACACACACACACACACACACACACACACACACACACACACACACAGCTATCACAGAGTACAGGATGTACTGTTAATGTGCCATGACTGTGCACATGCCGCGCCAAAATGCCATTCAGCAATTCAAAGTGCTTTGTATAACAAGCCTTTTAAAGAGAAATAAGCAATAGTAGGAATAACATAGATAACAGCAAATAGGGGAGGAAAGAGATAGAATAAAAGTCTATTTGTGATTTCGGGCTGTCCCCTAAAAGTCGGCGCGTCGGGCGAGGAGCCTGACGTCGACTCGCATTCCTTGAGTCGAGCCGTCAAAAAAATGGGGGGGGGGGTTGCATGCGCGGTAAACTAGCAGGAGAAGCACACTTTGCAAGAAGTGGAGGAGGAGTGGTTATATCGCAGGTGAAAAGTGAAAGCGAAAGTGAAAACAATTTTGGAAGCATTTCGAGGTTATGAAGGACACAGACTCTAAAAAAGTCCAGCGTTAACTCTTTAAAGCAGCTAGCACTTGCTGCATGTGCACCCTCCCCCCCAAAAAAAAATTCGGGTCGGGGACAGCCCTATTGTAATTATGGTTTTACATTTTCTACTGAGACAAGTTGCACACAATCAGCAATAAGGTCATATTTATCAGTATATTGTATTATGTTGAAAGGGCATTTATCAATCTTTTGTGAAGTCACCAACACGTGGAACATTTTTCCCCTAATGCCTATCTGAACAGAACTTCAGGGAACTGGTCAATGCTGGCCAGCAGAAATGAACATTTAACATAAATGAGTGAATTTATTTATTTGTCGATGGTTGTTGACACCCATATTACTTTACATTGCTTTCTGCCCCCCTCCTAGTGTTCTGGCATTGCGGTGTGATATGTCTGCTAGGGATGGGGCCGGTAACACGTTCAACCGTTTAACCATGTACACACAAGTAAATCAGTGTCTGCTTATGACTGATTAACCGAAAATGTAAAAGAACTCGTACAAATAATATGAATTATTAAAATTTATATAATGTGTTACATACTTGTTGTGTTTTTCAAAGTGACCATTAGCAGTTCTCAGACAGAATTTAACACATAAATGAGTTCTTGGTTCTAATATGGGATGCACACAGCTTTTTCTACTACAGTGCAGACTAGCACCACTAATAGTAATAGTGGAACCACCCTACTCTGTCCAGAGCCGCAGGCCAATATTAACATTGACTTTATCCTTTTGGCTTTATGTATGAAATATCCAATTTTGCTGGCTGCCACAAAATCTATCATCATTAACTTCAAGACAAGTTACATTAAGGCACATTAAGGGGGAAAGGTGTCTTTGTATTTTACATATAAACCCCAGTTAAGTCTGACTTTAGCCTTTAATGGCTTGGCTCTAAAAAATAAACAAATGGCTTTGCTCTGAAACCGTAGCTGATAAAAAGACAACTAAGAAACCACACGGCAGTGGTTAACATTTCCAGAAAGACAGATTACACTTTAACTTTATTTGGATTCTATTCAGCTCATATGCTCTGTTGAGATGCTCTGTTGTAATGAGATGGGCGGCTTTGTTCGTTGCATTTAGGTATTGACGTCAGTGGCACTGCATATGCAATCTGGGAACCCATTCGGTTCCTTTTTTTTGCCTCCGGGGGCACCACCTCTTTTTTTATGAGGAAACAGGAACTCGGTTTGGCTCCTCCCCTTTCTTAGTCCACTTCCTCCCGAGTGTGTCTGTGTTTATTCCTACTAACATCAACACTACATATTTAAGACAGTGGTGCTGACAGATTCTGCTGTTAGCAGACTTTGTCTTGAGAGATTACTGCTACAGTTACTGTGTCCAAGACTTGTCATGTGTACTGCTCTGTTAATTTGTGTAAATATGACGTCATGCAGTGGTTAACCGAGGATAACTGCACACTGATGTTTAAAAAGACAGTGCCAAAACACATTTTCTGCATCACTGATACATTAAAACTAGTCCATTGTAACTCTACCCTGCTGCCTGATTATAATCTACCATCTCGAAAAGTAGATAGGGGAGTAAAAGCTTAATAAACAGGAAGGAGATTAAATAAAGTAAAGTAAATGGCAGAAAGGGAGAGATAATTAATTGGAGAAGAAAGAGTGAACAAGACAGAAGGAAAATACACAAGTCAGTGTGTGAATATTCATCCATGTTGGTCGCCACCATGCAGACTTGATGTAGACGGGACTGAACTGCGGTGTCAGAATTGGGTTGTTTGAGCGTTTGAAAAATTAAGTGTTGGTCTCCTGGCTGAAAGAGGGACAACCAGCGACCTGCTTGTTGGAAATAGCATTGTGACTGTTTCCAGAACACGCTTTCTCCCTGGTGCCTCCCTCCCTGCACACGCCCCCAAGCCACAGCACGCACACCCAAATCTACAATATCGTCGCTGTAGGGCGGAAACCTTTTATCTCCTCAGTTCAGCTTTTCGTGTGTTTTTTTCCGTAGATTAATGCCCTACTTCGTCATGCTAGTGTCACACCAAAGTAGCAAAAATAGGCGATCTACAAGCTTACAATGTGTCGCAATATGACGCGTTGTGAGCTTATAGACTGGCTATTTTTGTGGTTTTTATAAATATTGAACCAATGAAACGTATTAACAAGAACTTGACTAAATAACTACATTAGATCCATTGCATCACTGGTTAATTTTTCAATTTCCTGACATTTTTTACATGAAAGGTTTCCAACCGATGGCGATGAAGTGTGTGTGTGTGTGTGTGTGTGTGTGTGTGCACGTGCGCGCAGTGCGCATGCCTGGTCCTCTGCTTCTCATATGTCTCTCTTTGTTATGTTTTTTCCTTTATGCTCTTTGTGCCATCTTTTCGTCTCGATTTTCTTATCAATGACCCTTCTGTTTCTCCCCGCCTCTCCGTATCGGCGGGCGGTTGTGTCGGGTTGTATCTGGGCCATGCTACCTGGCGCTGTGGTAAAACTGGAGCAGAGCCTACAGGTTACCTCTCTGAGGAGGACAGATAACACACTTTAGCAGACTTTTCTTAGCTAAAGTTACTCAGAAAGTGTTAAAAGTAGGCTTATGCTAATGTGGTGTATTTCCTTTTCTTTTGATCATTTAATTTATTTGGCACTCCCACACGCTCGTACAGTGCACGCACAGACCATGCACTTATTCTGTTGCATGATGAGCACACCACAGTAGTGTATAAAAAGTGCATTGGCTCAGAAGGTAGAGCGGCCGTCTTTGAATTGATAAGTTCAATTCCCGGGTCTTCCTGGCTACGTGTTTGATGTGTCATCGTGCTCGTTGTGATTTTTTAAATTCGTTTTTATTATTAAAATTTTCAGTTCAGTTTATAAGAAATGCTGTTAAATGTAAGAGCTCCCTGCACTTGTATCAAGTTTTTTCAAGTTGATACATATTCTTAAATGCATTTAAAGAACGCTTTGTTTTGTGTTACTGTACATTTTCACACAATTTATTTTAATTTTTATTAAAATGCTTATCGGCTATCGGCCTCTTTGATCACTAATGTATCGGTATTGGCCATGAAAAAGTCATATCGGTCAATCCCAAGTTGTGAGCATGTAGATGGGCTTTTTTCCCGCATTTTCACTACTTTTGTGCGACGCTCCTGTATGATAGACTAGGGCAGTAATTTACGAAACAACATAAAAAGTTTAAATATGGAGATACAAGGTTTCTGCCTGACAGCAACGATATATGTTATCGTCACAATATCGATATGGAGGTATCTGGTCAAAGATATGGTAATATTTGATGTTTTCCATGTTGTCCAGCCCAAGGAACTGGTCACACTGTTGACTGTAGTCACATAATACAATTGGACAAAAGCAACAGTAAATGTTATGACGTGGCCCTGACGGACATTCTGCAGTTAAACACTAATTTAGCTGTTTATCTGATGCATAGAAATGAATTTGAATAAATCATTTTAATTTGTTTATCTCCAAAGGAACATGGTGAAACAATGAATGTGATGAAAGGCTGGGGAAACACTGAGACGGTGATGAGAGTTGGCACCAATTAACTCTTCGGCGCTTAACCATCTAATAAATCTAAACTAGGACAAAAATAAATTGGATTTCAGCCCTGTGGGCTTGAGCCCGTGATAATAAACCATGAGAAAATAGCAGTGTTTTAGATTTGAACTCTTTAAATTGGTGTGTTTATGTGTGTGTTGTTCAGGTGGTGTGTATAGGATCCATGGGAGAACTGGAGGAGCTGACGGGAGTCAAAGTAACTGATCTACATCGAGAGAGGTGAGACATCGACAGCCTCTTGCATGTATGTGTGTGCGTGTGCATTTTGTATGTGTGTTGTGTGGACAGATTTCCTTCATTAGATTGGTTCCGCTGCTTGTATGTGAGGCACACTTATGTCAGGTCTGCGTGTGAGCAGTTAGTGCCTGTGTCATTGTGTGTGTTGTGTACATGTACAACCTCTGCCCATCAGACCTGTCTGTCTGAACCGGACGGGGGTTCTGGAAGATCACTTTCCTGATCCTCCAATTACCTTTAATCACATTCTTGGAGCTGGCTTTCTTTAATTGTTTGGGAAGGAGGAGGTTACACTCCCCCTATAGTCGTCAGTTCGTCCAGTTCCTTGAAATCAAATCCTTTTAAAGATATACCGGGGGGGGAGGGGTAGAATTAATTTGACTGTATTTGATCAAATATGTATGAAAAAATAAAAACTTTTTACATTGTCTTGTGTGACAATAAATGTTAATGATATAATTAGGAAATAGCTGATGGTATAAAACGTTGGCCTGGACTGTGGTTGCTGGCACAATGCACTCGCTCTCGTCCTGACCTCTCGCTCCCCTCTCTCCTGGTCGTCCTCTGTTTTTTTTTCAGCATTGACCACCTGACCATCCCATCGCGGTGTGGTAAGGGCGAGCTGCGTAGGGTAACGGAGGTGTTTGACTGCTGGTTTGAAAGCGGCAGCATGCCCTACGCCCAGGCTCACTACCCTTTTGAAAACAGGAAGGAGTTCGAGGACACTTTCCCTGCTGACTTCATTGCTGAGGGCATTGACCAGACCAGAGGATGGTAAGCATAAATGGAAGTTAGCTATGACACTTGCCAGACATCCTAGTGGTAAAATACACAAGCTATGGAGGGTCACTTTTTTCCCAAGGAAGATATATTCTATTTGAATATAATCACAGTATAAAACACAGTATTCGTGAGTTCAGACAATCATAAATATAAAATATTACTTAGCCACCACAAATGTAGTTTTGAAGCTGTTGTAAAGTCTGTTTCAACATGAGCGCTACACATTAATCATTGATCATCCTTCTGACATTTTAATAATGATGACTGAGATATCACTGCAATGATGGATTACATGTGCATGTAATGAAGTAATGGTACAGGAGCTATAAATATTCACAGCCATACGTAATGTCAGCTGACCATCCCATCGTGGTGTGGTAAGGGCGAGCTGTGAAATTGCACTTCCTCTTTGCCGTTCTACTCACTGACAGGTCTAATGAGTATTAAAGTGGGCACAAGTATCATCAATATACAAATGGATGTTTAAGGGTGAATTCTATATATCCATTTATGCAGATATATGGCCACCGGCAGTTCCACAAAGATTCATAAAAACGAAATTGAAAGGGAGTTAGATCTGTGGGGTTAATTCAGTTTCAGCTTCACCCAACCGATGGCTGCTCAGATGGAGCACTTGGTCTGGAGTTAAACATCTTGCTCAGGGACACCTCGACAAGTAAACTGGTGACCTGTCGGTTACCAGGCGATCACGGTTTCCGCTAGGCATTCTTCTGGCCAACATGATCGACAAGATTCTGTTTCTACGACCAGAAAATGTATCGGCCATATTGTAGTACACACGCCATGTGCGTGTTTGCATATAATGTACATACGTGTGTGTTCGCTACAGCGCAACCCTTGTTTCCTAAAGCATATTTGATCTACTCATGCAGAGGTGTTGCTTACCAAAAAGAACAGGAAGTAGTCAGGACAGACGAGTGATATATCTACAAGATATCAATAGATCTACAAGCCTCCAAGTGATGTAGGCATGTAGATCTGCTCGTTTTGGTATGCGACACCGTGATGCAGAGTATAAAACAACTAGGTTTGAACATGTTTTGTGCTTTGCATCTCATTCAAACCTTTAGTAGCCTACGTAGTCAGCTTTCTTTTTTGTTACTGTCATGTTTATTGTTTCATGATACTAAGGAAGTAACTTGCCTGCAATGTGTCACCAAGTTGTTCCATTACTATGCTCCAATAACACTCTCCATGACAGTCACTGTGCTTGTATATCCACGTCAGTTCCGAAGTCGGAGGCTTTTACAGATTGTTGCTCTCGCTCATTGCAACAAATTGATGAATTAAGTCATTTTGTGTGGCATGTTGTAAAATCTTGAACGCCATGAGTATATATCTGAAAATGACACCTTGGCTTCATCCTTCATTGTAGCTACTGCTGCGATGCAGCCTTTGTGTGTCTGTGTTGTATCTATTGCACAGCACAGGAGGGCAGTAGGCTAAACCACACTGATGATTTGCCAGATCATTTATGCTCATATAAAATATGATTTCAATGGTTGTAAATCTATGTATTATAATCTTAATTTATTTAATATCCAAATAATAATAATAATAATAAATACTTAAATTAACTCAAAATATTTAATGGTCAATTAAGATTTTAATCGGCCAATGGCCATACATATATACAATGTCACCGGCTAACGGAAACCTTGCTCTATCCACTACGGCCGCCCCATTAAAAGAATGTGTATACTGTATATAGTTATGTCTTTATGCGTACACACAGTTTTATGAACACACTCTCTCTATGATTGATTTTGTGTGTACGCTCTTGTGTGACGTAGAGTAGAGCTTGTGCCGCTGCCATCTCACATTTTTTGAATTTGAACACCAGATTGATGTATAATCATAATAATTACATTTGTAATGATACATTTCTCCGCTGTCTCAGAATTGTCCCAGACACTGTATTTGTATGTACCAACTGCTATTTTGTTGTCCCCAGGACAATGGGACATTCCAAATTTTGAGCACTGGGCCTCCCTGTCCAGTCTTGTTGAAGCTGGTACTATGTGGGAGGTTTGTGGGCGAAGCCACTTAAATCACGACGTGGTGTTCAGCGGCACTAGTGTGTTGATGTCGATCTATGTCTCCTCTATTTACTTATATTGACTGAGTAGGATGCTACATAATTCATTGTATAGCCAGAGGGGTACAAGAGAATTGTAATGCATGTTTAGAACGATCGATGCGAGCTCAAGGACTATAACCTTTACCCTTCATCGCTGCACATTGTGTTTTTTTGTGCTAGGTGTGCCCCTGACTTCCAAATTTCTATGATCCATAGGTTCTATACCCTGTTGGTGCTGTCCACGGCTCTGTTTGGGAAGCCGCCATTCAAGAATGTCATCGTCAATGGACTGGTGCTGGCGAGGTTAGTGGCTTCACTTTACCTCTACCCTCCCTCTCCCCCTTCTAATTATTTCCTTTCAGTCTTCTTTCGTCGGCCACCTGGTACATGTTCTTTATTGATCAGATTCTGAAGCCGTCTTCTGTTGGTCATTCTACTTTATTTTTGATATTCTTCTAGAGCATCTTATATGTTAACTCTTCTTATCCTTCCTCTCATCTCCTTTGGCACTGTGTATCTCCCATGGTAATTTTCCTCTTTTCTTTTATCATTACATTTTCCTTGATCCTTCTATTCAGCCCCCCCCCCGCACCCCCTCGTCCTGTTTGTATTCGTTTTGTTGTTTGTTTAATCACTTCAATCAGTTTCCGTGGTCATGCTGTATCCAACTGTGTCTCTTAAGCCCTTAGTGTTGGCTGTCATACAGGGCTGCTCCTCCCCAAGCCCCGGAGGGTCAAACCCCAACACTGTTCTAGCCAGCATGCTCCCAGGCCTGATGACCTGGAAGAACTTGGCTCATTTGAATTGCAAATGTATGGTTTCTCACGCGTACACTTGCATGCATGCGTGTGTGTGTTTGTGTCTCATGTGTGTTTTCATCCCTTTAGCGATGGACAGAAAATGAGCAAGCGCAAGAAGAACTACCCAGATCCAGGACTGATAGTGAAGAGCTTTGGAGCAGATGCCCTCAGGTCAGCTGTGTGTGTGTGTGTGTGTGTGCTTGCGCACGGATCCTTGTGTGTACATACAGTATTCTTGTGAACAGCCTGTGTGTGGTTGCATGTGGGGGCATTTGTGTGTGCATTACCCATGCGCCTATCCATTTACTATGTTCTTGTGCTTGTGTGCACAGTAAAATACTATTAATTTGAACTCTGATGAGTGTAAATATGGAACCAAATGGACCCTTACAACTGTTACAAGTCCATTTGATTCCATTTGTACACACTTCAGAGTTACATTAACACTAAGGACTTTTACTGTGTAGTTGTGTGTTAAAGCTGCAATCCGCAAGGCTCATGTCCTACCCGAGAATCGAACTTGGTTCTCACGAGTGCCGAATTTTCTACTCCCGAGCTATAACGGAAAGCTCATTTAGGAAGGCGAGATGTTACTCTTTGAGCTTCATGCAATACCTCTTGCCTACCAGTAGTGGTCCTACCCGACCACAGGAGCAGTGAGACCACCTCCAACCACCGTTGTAGTTCTATTTTATTAGCATACTCTTCCTACCACCTTCAGATAAAATGTTTTATTCCAAAAAATAAGTCATGGAGTGCAGCTTTAACTCGGCCAACGTCACTGTCGGCCAGAAACCTCATATGTCCATTAATGTTTTTTTTTGTGTAAATTGATGCCTTACTTCATCATACAAAAGTGTTTCACGAAATTTGTGAAAATAGTAGCTCTACAAGCTCACAACGCGCCGCATCCAGACGCGTTGTGAGCTTGTAGATCGGCTATTTTCACTAATTTCTTTTTTAATAATAAACGAACGGTGTTGGGACATACTGTAAGAGGTTTCACCCGACGGCGACACTGATATCATTATCGTGGGAGGGACTGACAGATGCTCCAGATTTTGAGGGGTACCTGTGCTTTCAGCAGATACGACCCTCCTAGTGGCACATGCACTTTTTCTGCACATTTTTCTCTTCTCATACATATTCTTCAGTGGCCCGAGGCCATAGGGGTGGCGTGGCCATATGGCTTAATGAATAAAGCACCATCCACTTGCACCATATGCTCCAAACACACTGATGCAGTCATTTCAGGAGAGGAGCGGTGCCCCATCTTGCCTGGAAGGCATCAATGTGCAATATCCTCATGCTAAATACATTACATAACAGTACAGTGCGTTGCATAAGTATTAGGACAGCATCACACTTTTTGGGGGGGCTCAACAGTGTCCTTGTAATCGATAACGTACAGTTAGGTGGACCCCCTCTGTACCGTATCCTGCTTATTACATGGTTATGAACAAATTCAATCATTTGAAACAAAATATAACATTTTCAAAAGATTTTATTAGCCCATAAGCTTCTACTTCCATAGCAACGTAAAGAGAGGCAGAACTGTGGTCTGCTATTTCCGAAATATCAGACCACAGAATGCCTTTTTTGACCAATTAGAACTGAGTATTCAACAAAGCCGTATATTAAAGAAAAGTCTACGTACAGTATATATACATAATATACACACAGTGGAAGAAACATTCCTTTTTCTAGATTACATAATGTCATCAGTATTCTTATGTTTTATTTTCAGTTGACTGTATTCGGCAATACTGTGCTGTGGTCTAGTGATTCATGTGCTGAGCTTCAGCTCATGGTAAATTCATGACCTGAATTGAAGAGTGTCAGGTCAGGGCATATTCTCTCCTGGTATTTATTTCTCTCTCTGCCTTTAAGAACCCTTAAATAAAACCTCTCCACACAGAACGGTTAAACGTAGCATCAAATGTTGTTCAGTTATCCATGTGGAGGAAAGGAAAGACAAGGGAGGAAAAAAAGGTTTTACAAAAGGTTACAAACTAATATTTCTGTATTAGAATGACGCTGTTATGTTGAGAAACACTTGTCTCTCTATTTAGTGGTGTTGGATATTGTTATGTTAAGTATCACTGGTCTCTATTAGCGGTGTTGGTTTATATTATGTTAAGTATCACTGGTCTCTATTAGCGGTGTTGGTTTATATTGTCATGTTAAGAATCACTGATCTCTATTAGTGGTGTTGGTTTATATTGTCATGTTAAGAATCACTGATCTCTATTAGTGGTGTTGGTTTATATTGTCATGTTAAGAATCACTGGTCTCTATTAGTGGTGTTGGTTTATAATATAAACCAACACCACTAATAGAGACCAGTGATTCTTAACATGACAATATAAACTTTATATTGTCATGTTAAGAATCACTGGTCTCTATTAGTGGTGTTGGTTTATATTGTCATGTTAAGAATCACTGGTCTCTATTAGTGGTGTTGGTTTATATTGTCATGTTAAGAATCACTGGTCTCTATTAGTGGTGTTGGTTTATATTGTCATGTTAAGTATCACTGGTCTCTATTAGTGGTGTTGGTTTATATTGTCATGTTAAGAATCACTGGTCTCTATTAGTGGTGTTGGTTTATATTGTCATGTTAAGAATCACTGGTCTCTATTAGTGGTGTTGGTTTATATTGTCATGTTAAGAATCACTGGTCTCTATTAGTGGTGTTGGTTTATATTGTCATGTTAAGAATCACTGGTCTCTATTAGTGGTGTTGGTTTATATTGTCATATTAACAATCACTGGTCTCTATTACTGGTGTTGGTTTATATTGTTATGTTAAGAATCACTGGTCTCTATTAGTGGTGTTGGTTTGTAGAGAGAAAGCGGCTCTAATGGTCAACAAGAGACTGACATTTTGGCAGTTGGTGATATTGTCATTGATTTGGATGCAAGGTGTTAGGGAGCCTTTGTTGTTCTCTGTTATTCTCCTCTTACCTCAAACAGTTTAGCCTTGGCAGAGCTCCCTGAGTTGACGGCACAGAGTCAATAAGAGGCTTAATCCCAGCCACATTATTGCTTGAATTCATACCGGCACAAAATAACTGCAATTGCCTTTCCTAGCAATTACTGTGCATATACCTGTGGTGCCAACAACAAACAGTTACCGACCTTCAGGCAAAGTGCCACACATAGCCCGAGTTCTGTTTCCCCCCTCAGGTCGTATGCCAGTATATCTCTTAATTAATGAAGTTCTACTCTCAGCGGCAACTTTTAACTCTTTGCATCTAGGTGCAAACTAAACTCTCCTCCCTGCTCCTTGTGTGCTCCTGTACTTTTTTTTTTTTTTTTTACAACTCTCGTCAAGTGAATGTGCAACTAGGGCAAGCTCAGCTTGGCAAGGTTTATGCTAACTA
The DNA here is from genome assembly GCF_963280865.1 of Gymnoscopelus braueri. Taxonomy (NCBI): domain Eukaryota; kingdom Metazoa; phylum Chordata; class Actinopteri; order Myctophiformes; family Myctophidae; genus Gymnoscopelus; species Gymnoscopelus braueri. The sequence goes on along the minus strand of NC_137612.1, from coordinate 35,379,538 downwards.
CTGCCCTGCTTCCATATTTCCCTATGCTCTCCTCCAAACACTCACAGACTCAACTCGTTCAGACATCTTCCTCACAGACATTGTATACACGCTCGAGTCGCGCACGCATACACACACACACAGTCTCACACACACAGTCTCTCACACACACACACACACACACACACACACACACACACACACACACACACACACACACACACACACACACACACACACACACACGCACTGTCTCACACACTGTCTCTCTGTCTCTCTCTAACCACTCTCTAACCTTACGTGTCCCTGCAGACTGTATCTGATAAACTCTCCAGTAGTCAGAGCGGAGAACCTACGTTTTAAGGAGGATGGCGTCCGTGACGTGCTGAAGGACGTGTTCCTGCCCTGGTACAACGCCTATCGCTTCCTGGTGCAGAATGTGCATCGGCTGGACAAGGTACAAACGTACACATCGTCGCTGTTGTCAGGCAGAAACCTCATATATCTGTATTTCAACTTTTTATGTATTTTTGTAAATTTACGCTCTACTTCATCATGCAAAAGTAGTGAAAATAGCCGATCTGAAAGCTCACAACACGTCGCGAAGCGACGCGTTGTGAGCTTGTAGATCGGCTGTTTTCGCTATTTTAAAATGTTTTGGACACAATATGTTTTGGACACAATATGATACACCACACCACCACCATATACTGTCTTCTCAACATGTACACTTATACAAGCCGAACCACCACACACAGAAAAGAATAAAAACAACAACACAGCAGCAACAACAACAAACAAGACACTTAACAGCTCCCTGTCGAGTGCTCATCTGAACAAACCACCTGTTGGGTGAATGCAGAAAAGCAACTTCACCCGTGGGACAATATTTGTTTATCTGTTAATTTATACGGATCCCCATTAGCTGATTGCCTTAACAAGACAATAATATACATTAACAACAATAGAAAATATCACAGTGTATCACAAAGAAATACTAAAAACAACCAAAAAATACATTTTACAAAAGTCAAAGTATCACATAAAAAGAGATATCAACAGAGATACAACAGATTTAAAAAAGTAGCGCGAAAGGGCCTGCTCTGTGTGGAGTTTGCATGTTCTCCCCGTGTCTCCTAGGGTAGTTAATACCCTCACAAAAAACATGTAGTAATCCTGGTCACTATACTGCCTCCCCCTGGTCAGCCGGGGCCCCTGATGGGGGGGGAAGGGAACTGGTTGGAATAACGTGTTCCTTCCACGCGCTACGTCCAACCAGGGAAACTCCCCCCTGTCAGGTGACAAGAAGGTCAGTTGGCTCTCATGCATTGAAGGAGGCATGAGCTCGGCCCTGGCCTCCCTAGGCTCGTGGGGGGAGTGTAGTGCCCAGGATCACTTAGCAAATTGGCACCGGGGGAAAAAAAGGGTTACAAAATTGAGGGATAAAAAATAATAATACATATATATTTAAAAAAAAGAAAAAAAAATAGCACTATCAATCTGGTATGTAAGAAAGATGTTATTGTATGTCTTGTACAATATACTCCTTTTTCGTGTGTATGTGCAAAACATTTGTGTGTGTGTGTGTGTGGCCATTAAGGAGCAGGACGTCCAGTTCCTGTACAATGAGAACACAGCAAAGCAGAGTGATAACATCATGGATAAATGGATCCAGTCCTTCACACAGTCTCTCATCCAGTTCTTCAAGGAGGAGATGGACGGTGAGTCATCATCATCATTAGCTTTGGGATTTTAACGATACCTGTCCCTTAACGATTACCTCTTTATGGTTCCCTTTAACGATTCCTATAGGGGGTTCCAAATGGACCCTTAAAGGTCTGTAACAATGAGTTATAATGGTGCTTTAAATTAAAAAAGTTTGAGAATCACCGTAGTCTAATTGTATAGCAGACGTTAAGTCAGCGTACCAACTCTGACAGTGGGATAAAACTGACTCCAGAAACGGTTCCTGTTCCTCAATGTTGGATCCTGTTCCGGATCCAAACCCTAATCATCATTCTTATGACATTGAATCACTTAAATGAGTTTTATTGAAGAGTGAAGGAGTTTCACACACTGGCATTGCTCGCAGATTACCTCTAAAATGTAATCTTGTAGTCTTCTTCAGGCATTAATGTTGCAACAGTTGCGTTAACCACTGTAATTTTAATTGTACTGTTTGACCCCAGGAAAAAATGTCGCTGCTGAGGCAATGACTAATGGGCATCTGAAATAAACAATAAACCATTCTTGAATGTTAAATATTCTTGAATTACTTCTTTTTTTTAATAAAAAAAAGATGATATTTCCGCTTGTAATGACCCCAAACTGGGATGCCAGGTTGAAAGTTGTTAAGTTGTGGAATTTTGGATGCTACGGCAGGGTGCAGTAGTCCTTCACGCTCCAACATAATGTTTCTTTTTTTTCTTTGTTCTGCACACCTGCCAAAAACTAATCTTTTTCAGGTGTGCAAAAAGTTACTTTTTTCACGATTCTCGACTCTATTCTCACGATTATCTTTTATTGCCAATAGTATTGCATTAACATTGTGTTGTTTTCACGTTGGCAATAGATGCTGAAGTATTTAATGCCAAGGAAGCTCATTTGAATTTTGTTGTGAATTTTGTTGTGTTTAAAATAGAAAGCAAGTCGAAATTTTATTAGAAGGGTGGCACGGTGCAAGGTTTCAGATCTGCTATTTCTGCGGAATGTTCGCCCCCAGAATAGGGACGCTAGGTTTCAAGTGGTTAGAAGGAAAAAGGATGATTTTCTCTCAATACCCGCTGTACTCACCTTTTTGGCTCAGGAATTCTGCACAGTGCATCGATACCACCCTTTTTTAGGAGGCCATCTCTCCCTCTTAAGTAGAAATGGCAGCCGTCAGTACTGTGATTTTGATGTGACTGTGGTTAATCCCCTGCATTGCAGCATACCGTCTGTACACTGTGGTGCCACGGCTCGTCAAGTTTGTGGACATGCTCACCAACTGGTACGTGAGGACCAACCGTCGCCGTCTCAAGGTGAGGAGCTTACAGCTGTGCGTGTATCTTTGTGTGTTAGGGCTGGGCGATAGGGCCAAAATCACAATATTTTTAACCAAATACCTTTATTGATATTGTGGAGAATGTTTACTTAACCCATTAAGACCTGAGGCCGATCTACAAAATGTCTAAATTTTTAGACATTTAATCATCAGTTATAGCAGGGTGGTATGAACTGGTGCAGACAACTACAACACCTAGAAAATGGTTCTTATCCAATACTTTGGATACGGCATCTGAATACACAATATAACTCCTCACTTGGTTAGTTGTACAGTGTAAATGATTAACTCATTCACTGCCATTGAAGAGTCATTCCAATCCAAGGCTCAGAGCGCCATTGACGTATCGTTTGTCATTTGTTGTTTTCAGTTGTTTACGATAGAGGGTGCTCTTCCGCAACCTTTGAGTGTACCTAGGACTACCGAAGAAAAATACACCCGGAAATCACGTGATCCGAACAAATTCCAGCCCGTCCGATCTAATGTTATCAGATTTTTTTTGGTGAAAACAAGCTATATTTAACTGCCGATAACTAAAGAACGGAAGATCGCGGTTAAGAATGAGACCCTCGTCTTTACCCCCAGACATCTGATGTTTACACCTTCTCAGGAAAAAAAATTCTGTGGGTCTCGAAAGATACTAAAAATGCTCAAAAACGCTGGCAGTGGCTGCAGACTGTTCTGAAAGTGAATGAATGAGTTAAGGCAGAAACATACAAACATGAGTTTGTATGGCTCTATGATCAACCAGACACAAGAACGGAAAGACAGACAAACAAGCCTATCGCGTATCCAGGGGCAGGATGCGCAGTGGTGCGATGCCCGCTGCTACGTGGTACAGTAGCAGAACACTAAAATGAAAACAAACCCATTTGTTTCTCTGTACTTTATACAGCGGAGAGGGACGATAGCCAACCTGCATTATACGGCCAGTTAACTCACACGCACATTTAGTTTACATAGAGGCTGAAATGAAACAAACAAGTCAAGTTCATGACCATGGTATGCCGCAGGCAATCACTCACACAGCAGCAAGAGGGAGAGGCATACCTGCGCTGACTGCCCAACAGGCAGGTTTTGGTAAAAGAAAACTTTAGCTGAAAACAATCGCACACTGTGGAGACACCGAACATGGGCAAAATATCCTGCTGCCTTTATACTGCGGGCATTCGTCCCACTGATGAGTGGGTGTAGAATATGCGCAGAGATGGCATAGGGCAATGCCTATCCTGCTACACCTATATAAGAACTAAGTGGATAAAGGCAAATAATACAACAGCTATGTTAGTCATGTTCAGAAAATTGCATCACTTCACTGTAATGCAGCCTTTAAAACCAGACACTTTTGACACTTTTGCGATGTCACGATATCACCATATCCAAAATCACAGACGATCTCTAGTCTCATATCATGATAGCAATATAATATAAATATCGCCCTAGTGTGTGTGTGTCTGTCCCAGGAGAGGTGCCAGTTCCTGGTTTTAAAAGCCCTGGCCACAGGAACATACAGGTGATGCAACTGCAGGGGATAACGTTCAACCAGTGTGGTTTCTCTGTCATCAGAAAATGTCCTTGAAACGTGTTTTGCATGTCCCTAAGCCTCATGGGTATGGACGTACAGGAGATGTGAATAATTAATTCAGAAGTCGGTTATAGTCGTTAAGTAAATTATGTTAGGCTTAATAGTCTTTTGGAATTCAATATATTCCAGTTGCCATCCTGTTTCTCCTCTATGGTCATTTCTGTGGCAGCCATTTTGTGGCCATAGCCACTTAAGCCCTGAATACTTTGGTATACGCCAAACAGCGAAAATAGCCGATATACATTATAAATATTTTTTTTTACAGATGTTTGTCTTATTTTCACAAGATGTTTGTCTCTTTTCACCAAATTGTCTATTTTCACCTATTATGTGGGTAGACCATGCATGTTACTCAATATTGATTCTGTTTTTGATTGCTGATCTGCGTGTGTGTGAACCCTGCAGGGAGAGAGTGGTGCTGGGGACTGCCTGTGGGCGCTCGAGACCCTCTTCAGCGTTCTCTTCTCCATGTGCAGGCTGATGGTGAGTCACTGTGTGTGTGTGTATGTGTGGTTACGTGCCTGTGAGTGCTTGTGTGCGTCCTTGAGCGAGGCTTCGAGAGGATGCTAGAGAGAGATCCTTTGTGCTTACTGTACGTTCTGCATTCTCACCTTTGTGTGTGTGTGCGCTTACAATGGAAAGACGTTTTCAATGTGTGAGCGAGAAATGGTGTTTGCGTGTTTACACAGTAAAATCCTCAGTGTTAATGTAACTCACAAGTGTGTATAAATGGATCCATTTTCATTTTGTACACTATTTGAAGTATGCATATTTTTTCTTTTTCTTTTTTCTTTTCCCCCCAATTTAGTGATTATTTTGCCAATTCTGGCAATTTTCCCCTCACGTGTAGTCATTTAGTCACTGCTTAAACCTACAGCTGGTCATGTGGGAGGGTGTAGAGTAGACGAGCACATCTCGTCCGATACACATAAAGTCACCAGCTGCTTCTTTTCACCTGACAGTGAGGAGTTTTACCAAAGAAAATGTAATATAAGTAGGGATGAGTAACGTTCACATTTGAACTGATACGGATACGGTACCCGGTACCTGGAATTCCATACAATACTGAAGACGGTACCTCTTATTCGGTAATAAAGACTATTATTATATCATTTTTTTTTACCCTTTTCTGTATTTTACAGAAAGACAGATTAACATCATCTTAGTAGTCAACATCATAATAGCAGGCCTAGTCATGCTGATGTAACTATTTTGATTCCTATTGCCTAACTACTGTTACTATTGTATATAAGTGTTTGTCTGCTATAGATTATACACATAACAGCTAAAGGGCTATGGATACTGTTGAAGGCTTATTATTATTAATTATTATTACTAGGCTATTATTATCTTTATTATTCCCGATCATGAACACTCGTCTATATTCAACTTTAGCTGGTGAGCTAAAACATGGTTGAACATTTTTGTTTCAACTCATCGATTACTTTTTCCAGACGTTCGGAACTATTTGTTGCATACGCATACCGAGACTACATTTCCTTTTTTGATACGATGCAGAAAAAGGTACAGAAAGGATATTAGATCGTCCCCTCTTAACAACACGAAGCAAACTAGTCTTGATGCTCACAGCTCGCGGCAGCTGCAGCTGTGCAGCGAGTGGAGGGGGAGATCACAGACGAGGCTAGTGTGAGAGTAGAAGTCAGGATCCTAATAAACATTTCATCCTCCAAAGTTTTTGGCCATTTTCCGACTACTTAAAGTACCGTCTTCGGTATTCAAACCTAAATATAAGGCTATAAAGCAGAAAAACACGCTATCCGTCCTAGTTCCACACCCCACTCAACAGATGCCCTGACCAACCTTAAGTGCAGCGACAGAGCTCTCCCTTCCCGCCTGGCTGCCCACCGTTTGAACATAGGCATTTGCGTTCGTCGTAGCCAGATGCACCGTGGAGGATTCGACCCCTAGTCTCTTTGGTGATGGTGGGCAGAATCTTGACCCCTATGCCACCCATAAGCCCCTCTTCGGAGTTAAATTAACTTTAGATTTTACTGTGTGTATACTGTATGTGTGTTCATGAGGAATATATGAGCTGTAGGAGGTTTTATTTATAACACTTTGACTTGAGGCCGGTTGCACGTGCGGGGAGATGCAAGCTAAGGGCACGTTGATCTTCTGTAAGCTAGATCAATACAAATGAACTTATGACCTAATGACGTTTCTTTAGTGTTAGAAATACAAAACACATCACATTGAAATTACCCTCGCTACAGCAAACCAGCATTTGAACTTTTGTGCCGACTGCAAGACCGCAAAAACAAATGCATTTTAATGAACTGGCTTGGTATCCTCCTGAGAATTCAGTCCCTTCATTACAGAGACAAAGGGAATATAATTAATCTCCATTTCTCTTTGCCTCTTTTTCCTTCCTCCTTTATCTCTTTCCTTATCTCTCCCTCCATTTTTTTTTATTTTCTCTCTTGCTTTTCTTTCTGTCCCTCAGGCTCCCCTCACTCCGTTCATCACAGAGATGATGTACCAGAACCTGGTTCACCTCATTGACCCAGCCTCTGTGGAGGAGAAGGACAGCAGCAGCATCCACTATCTCATGCTGCCCCAAGTCAGGTTGGGACAGCCTCTTTGATAATCCCCCTTAAGCGAGTGATGTGAAAATGTCCAATAGTAGGATAATTGTCTCCGCCAGGCCGAAGGCGTGGCCGAGACTATGTTTTCGCGACCATGCATGTGTACGTCTGTGTGTGAGCAGCTAATCTCCGGCACCATTGGACCGATCGGCGTGAAACTGTGCATGTTCACTCCCTGGAGACCAAAGCAGAACCTCTTTCTTTCGGTTATAGCGCCACCAAAAGCCGATTTCTGCAAAATTACATCCTATATATTACTCCTACAGATTTTGTCCAAACATCACGCAAATCGGTACACATTATCTCTGTAGTCACGTGATCAAGACGGATCTGTAAACATTTTAATATTCCATCCTAATTAGCTAAGATTGGCTTCTAAAGTTTGCAGGAGTGGCCCGTTTTCAACAAAATGCCTCAAATCATAAACACAGCGTCCGATTGCGCGCACATTCCCACAAGGCCTAGGAAGAAACGCCACCCTACATTTTTCTAATCGGCCTCATGGTGGCGCTATAACAGTCCGATTAATGTTTTGGCCTATAACTCTTGAACCGTAGATCATACAATCAAAAAGATTGTTCCCCTGAATTACTTCATTATGCAACTCCCCTAATTTCACCTGACAATATTAACACCATTTTGCGTTTTCTGTACTCCTAACGATTCTGTCCAAACATCACCCAAATTTGTACACCTTATCTCTGTAGTCATGTGATCAAGATGTTTCTGTCAGATTTTTCGGACTCTATTCCGATTGAATACAATTGGCTTTCAAAGTTTGCTGGAGGGGTCCGTTTTGTACCACATGCTACAGTCCCAGTAGGCCACGGAAGCCTCTACACCAAATGTTTCAACTTGTCCTCTTATAGCGCCACCAGGAGGCCGATCTTTTTCTCATATTCCATTCCGATTGCCTATGATGGCATTCAAAGTTTGCGGGGGTGGCCCGTTTTTCACAAAATGCGACACATGATGCAGCGCCTGATTTCTGCAGGTCCCAAGGGGACTCGTAAGCCATGCGTGCATGTTCCAACCCAAGGCAACGCATGCATGTATCATGCAAATCCGTCGTGGCCAGGCGGGCACCGCAATCCTGGCAGGCAAACACCCTTGTGATACGACACACTGAGCAATGTATCAACGAGAAACGCTAGCGAAGCGTGGGGGAAAACAACAGTGAAAAACCCCAGTGTATATTTTCCTAGACCGCTGTATATGTTATCACCTGACTGCACGTCTAGCCCGTGGCAATAGACCGGGAGGAAAAACTAGCAACGTACTAACAAGAAGCTAGTAAGCGTGGAAAAAACAACAGTGAAAAACCCCTGTGTATATTTTCCCAGACCCGCTATACATATATTATCACTCGACCGCACGTATAGCCCGTGGCAATAGACCGGGAGGAAATTGTGTGTCTCAACCAAATGTACGCTACCGTTAGGTCAACAGGACTCGGACCTACCAGTGAACACACAAGGCTAACACTGCACGCTATCACCAGGTCGAGAGGGCTCAGACCTGTTGCGTGAAAAAAACGCACATTGCTAACACTATTGGTCAAATCACTCGCCAAGGTTGGAGGGAACTCCCAACCAAATCCGGCAGTTTGTTATATAACAAAGCGGCAACGCCGCATCGAGGAGGAAAAAAAACACTTATTATTTTTTTTACTCACATGCGTTCTCACTCGGGGAAAGGCTGCTAGCCGCTTGAGCTAGGCTAACGTAGCTTCCCACAACTCGTTACAGGGAAAGCGCAGTGTCCACACCGAGACAGACGGGAGTGTTTTTTGGATAAAGGACAAGGAAAAAACCCTAGCGCTACAACACAGGTTTTGACCGGACAGTGTGTCGCCTGTACGTACACGTCGAAAACAATTATCGACACAACCCCTAAACGAGATGGCACAATGCCAAACCGAGCGGGGTGAAAACAGATGCACTCAGAGGTGGAGAAAGCTCCGCCAAGCTATGTGAATAGCTGCGAGTTTCCTTCTGCGTAGGGCTTGTCGGTCGTACAACTGTAGATCGTACAATCAACATATTTTTTTCCCTGGATTCCTCGGATCATGACGCAATTTATAGGCAAATGTTTTGCCATAGTGCATTTTCTTCAAAACACACTATACTGTATGTTATTACTCCTACATATTTTGTCCAAAACTTACAGAAATCGGTACACATTATCTCTGGGGTATTTTTCAGATCTCATTCCAATTGGCTAAGACTGCCTTCCAAAGTTTGCGGGCTCGGGTAGGCAACCCGGCCTGGTGGAAACCTGTAGTTAAGAATCTTTTCATTCTGCAATATGTCTGTTGACATTTGTGGGCTGGTTGGTGGTGTTCCCCCCCCCCCCCCCCCCCCCAGTAGCTGTTCTCTTTGTGTTTTGTCCAGCTTTGTGTCATGTGGTCACTGCGGACAGCTAGCTGTCATTTAGTACCAGCGTTGTTCTTTCTTGCGGGCCCCAACCACCTCTGCGCATACAAAGCATCGTGTTCTTGTCAGACTGTATTTACACTGATTCAGTCTACTTTATATTCTGCCATTTGCTGCTAAGACCAATATGTTCCCTTTAGTTGTCCTCATTGTAAGCAGGATTATTGTCTCCGCCAGGCCGAAAGGCATGGCGAGAGAGTATGTTTTACCCCCCGTCCGTCCGTCCGTCCGTCCGTCCGTCCGTCCGTCCGTCCGTCCGTCCGTCCGTCCGTCCGTCCGTGTGTCCGTCATTTTGTGTACAGCTAATCTCTGGCACCGTTGGCTTGATCGCAGCGAAACTGTGCACACACACTCCCTGGATGCTAGAGCAGAACCTCTGCTCCAAATTTTTCACATGGGACTTTTATAGCGCCACCAGGAGGCCAATTTGTGCAAAACACATTTTTGGACAGTACTCCTACAGATTTTGGCCAAAAATCCCGCAAATCGGTACACAGTATCTCTATAGTCATTAAAAGAAATGGCTCATTTCAGATTTTTCATATTCCATCCTGATTGGCAAAAATTGGCTTTCAAAGTTTGCAGGAGTACTCCGTTTCGAACAAAATGCCTCAAATCATGAACACAGCATGCAATTTCTGTGAAATTTTGCACACACATTCCCATTAGGCCGAGGAAGAAATGCCATTTGAAAATGTTCAAATCAGCCTCATGGTGGCGCTGTAACAGGCCGATTCGTGTTTTTACCTATAACTGCACCGATCAGTGTAAAACTTTGTATGCACACTCTCTAAAGGCCAAGGAAAAACCTTTGCCCTGCATTTTTCACATTTGCCTTTTATAGCGCCACCAGGAGGCAGACTTATGTAAAACAATTTTTTTGATATTAAGCCTTCAGATTTGATCAAAATTTCACGCAAATCGGTACACATGATCTCTATAGTCATGTGATCAAGACGGATCTGTTTGATTTTTCATATTCCATCCTGATTGGCTAACATTGACATGTAATGTTTGCAGGAGTGGCCCGTTTTGAACAAAATGCCGCAAATCATGAACGCAGCGTCCGATTGCGGTGAAACTTTGAATGCACATTTTCACTACGTTGAGGAACAAATGCCACCCTTTTAACATTGGCCTGTTATAGCGCCACCAGCAGGTCAAATTTAGCAAAACACATTTTTAGAACAAAATGCCTCAAATCATGCATTGCCGTGCACGGCCTAGGAATAAATGGCACCCTTTTCACATTGGCCTATTATAGCGCCACCAGGAGGCCAAAATAACCTACCTGACCTGGCGGAGACCTGTGCTCCGAGGAGCACTTTTTCTAGTTTTTGCTTGTTTTCTGAAGAATGATTGCATTTTTTTGCTGGAATAAGTTGTCATATGTGTGCAGCTAATATAACTCATAGGTCTTTCTTGTGGTATCACGAAAAGGAATCACAGAAGATGCATTTTCCACTGCTGCACGCAAAACCAGCCTCTTACTAAAACAACTAGAATAGATAACGTGGATAGCAAGTACAAATATACGAATTATTTAACCCGTCTTTAAGTGTGTGCACACACTCCTGCGGCCTTCTTGTTAGTTTCAGAATATACAGCTATCTTTAAAAAGTCTAAATAAAGTCACAGGTCCATCAATTATCCTGCTTAGTGTTTTTATCTGGGGGTGGCACAGTGTTGTCCTTTTTGAAGGAGGGATGGAGGGAGATTGAAAGGGGGGAGCGACTGACAAAGAGTGACAAACAGAACTGAATAACACAGCTCGAGGCCCATCTTGATCATCAGCATAGTGTGTTAATTTCCCAGCTGTAAGAGCGTCTGCTAAATGCCTAAAATAAATGCTGCTAAATGCCAATTTGTTCAGAATCAAACATGTTTGTTCACACTGTAGCCTCCAGGAACAAATATTGAATTATTATAAATAATATGAAATTTTTGCTTTTTTGCTAAAATATAAAAGCGATCAATGATTTAGTGCACCTCATGGACACACTCAGCGCATCAATGGGTAAAGTTTCCTTAAAGCGTTGTTATTTTAACCAATCTTTTGTATGGTAAAGTATGTGGTGTGGTGGTTTGAGGTAGTCTCCCTACTCTTAACACCCTGTTTTGGGGTAGGAACACTACTGGTTGACAAGTGGTATTGCATGGAGCTCAAAGAGTAATATTTCCTCTGCCCAAATGGGCTTTCCATCTCAGCTCAGCAGTAGAAATTTCGGCACTCACGTTGGAGCCCCGGGTTCATTTCCTGGGTAGGACATAACTCTAGCACATAGCAGCTTTAATTCAGAAAATCAAAATGCTGCTTAAAAACTACAGAGTGCTCAAGCAAATACCCAGAAGATGCTCTTTAGTATGCAGATATCAGAAAGAAGGAGGTACAGTCAGGTAGCTCTTCTGGTAGCAGACATTATAAAAAAAACTATATTACTTGGCCATTGTATACAATTACAAACCCACACTGGCCTTTGTCAGGGCTAACATAGTAAACATATCCACAGGTAGTATAAATGGGTTTGCAGCTCAATGTTTGGAGCTCCACAATGATTCAATTATCCATTCATTGAAACTCTGCCTAAGACTGAAAGACAGTCCACAGAGAAATGACAATAGAACAAAAATGTATGTACAAAGTCAATACTAATATACTGTACATACAACAAATAAACAACAAAATATGCTCTAGCATAGACCGACTGTATCATTCAAACAACTTTTAAGTCTAAAAATCTACTCTAGATTGTTTTAGTTTGAGACGTCGTCACCTCTTCTATCTGGTCCCATTTTCTCGAAAGGTCTGAGAAGCAGCGCATAATTATCTCAGCCATGTTGCATCATCCTTTAACAAGTATACTGCAAATGTTATCTGCAGAGTTACACGAAAAGGAGTCTGCATGGTTTCAAAAAATAAGTAAACTAATTGGTTGACACACATTCCCTGAGCTTTGTGGACGCATTCAGCCCGTCTGCTTTATTAACTGTATTTCCTACCTACTGACAACCGGGTGACAGCATCACCCTCTCCCAAAGGTCAGCCACCAATCAGACAGTGCCAGCAGCTGTGCCTCAATCAACTCATTAAATGATTGGCTGTCCCTGGTGTCCCTTTGACTACAATGTGATGTACCTTAATCATACTTACACACTCTGTCTCTCTCACACACACACACACACACACACGATTTACAGTCGGGATTTAGACAGTCGCACTCTACTGAGTCCTGTCTATTATACCTGACCGACATGATTAAAAAGGAAGTTGACGGAGGCAGGTACTGTGGAATGGCCATGCTTGACCTCCAGAAGGCCTTCGACACAGTGAATCACCAGATTTTATTATATAAATTAAAGGCCATAGGTTTTAAAAGGGAGGCTCTGTCATTGATACAGTCTTATCTGTCAGATAGATTTCAAATGGTCGAAACAGGGGGTTTGCTCTCCGAGCCAAAGAAACTCACCTGCGGAGTTCCTCAAGGAAGCATAATAGGTCCTTTATTATTTTTGTTGTACATTAACGACATGGATGCAGCCTGCTCATGTCCTTTATTTTTGTATGCTGATGATTCCGCATTACTGGTGACAGGAGAGTGCCTAGAATCAGTCAGTCTCTCGCTTGAAAACGAGTTAAAAAAAGTAAACAGATGGTTAAGTGATAACAAGCTATCCCTACACTTAGGTAAATCGGAATGTATCGTCTTTGCTTCAAAGCACAAGTTAAGGGAAGTGTCCAACTTTTCGGTCGGATGTAACGGAATACAACTACAAGAGAAAACTTCAGTTACCTATCTGGGCTGTATATTAGAACAGAGTATGACTGGTGAGTCGATGGCTCTCTCGGTCATTGGCAAGATCCAGGCAAGGACAAAGTTCCTAGCCAGGATAGCCAAATTCCTAGATAAATCCACCATGAGGACATTGGCCTCAGCATTAGTCCAATGCCATTTTGATTACACCTGCCTAACATGGTATAGTGGCATTTCTAAAAAAACTAAAGACAAACTACAGACGGCCCAAAATAAATTAATGAGGGTAGTCCTTTATCTCTCCCCAAGAAGCCACATTGGCCATAACCATTTTAAAGAATTAAATTGGCTCCCCGTAGAAGACAGAATAAAACAACTGAGACTTATAATGGTCTATAACATTTTAAAAAACCAAGGTCCAAATTATTTTAAAGGTTATTTTCAGAACGTTAGTGACTACCATAATATGAATACAAGGGCTAGTGTAGCAGATCTTAAACCACCAAAATTAAAAAACAAGGTAGGTAAAAGCTCATTCCAATACACAGGGGCAGAGGAGTGGAACAAAATCCCACACGAAATAAAATTTGCACAGTCACTAAATAGTTTTAAAAGGATTTTGAAAATTTGGCTGATGGGCAAGTTAAATTAGAGTCAGGGGCCCCTGCTGGTCTGCATTGGTCTTGTTGTATGACTGGTATTGGATGCGATAAATGTAATGTTATATTTATTTATTTATTTATTGGTCTATTGTGCTTTGTTTTTTATGAATGTCTATGTTGTTGAGTGCTGTGGTTGCAATGAATTTAATTTAGTTAAGGTAAAATGGCAAGTGTGTTGATAGAAACCATGATGTAATCTTTTATGTGGGACCTCAACGGAAATAAGTCCTTGGACTTTTTGTGATATCCTGATATATACTGTACTGTGCACCTCGGTGAATTTGTACCATAAATTATCAAATAAAATCAAATCAAATCAAATCACACACACACCCCCACACACACACACACACACACACACACACACACACACACACACACACACACACACACACACACACACACACGTTGCAGACAGCTCTTGCTAATTGCACTATTATGTGTCCCTATCAGTGGCTGTGCGTAACACAGCTCTCCTTAGAATTAGGAACACAGGTTTTAGAAATGGAACAAGGTTGAAGAGACAGCGTAGCTACTTTGTTGGTACGGTACAGTACTCTCATTGTTATGTTGCTACTTCTTAAGCACGTCTTTGTGTTACTTTATCATTTCCACTCTTGAATTGAAGCACGTGTTTACTCTAAAGCTGCCATAACCATATTGTAATGATGCTCAGATGTTGCCCAGAATAGGGATGCTAGGGTTCATGTGCTTAAACATAGGCCCGTCTCTTTACAGTCAACTTTACAGTCAAAGCAAAGCATACTTAACACATTGAGTGCCAGGGTTTTTTTAAAACAGGGTACAGTCAGTGCCTGGATTTTTAGCCATTTTTGAACCTTTTTCAAGTAGTCACAAAATATTTTCAGTGATCACCGTCCTCACGGTGATCCCCTCATTACACACACAGGGGTCTCGTACAATCGGGGGAATTTTTTTTAAAACATTAGGTAATCCGTTCCATAGTTGCAGCCAGTTGAAAATAGTCGAAAATGGTCAAAAATACATAGTAAAAAAAAAAGTACACAGGAGCCGAGATACAGGCTTTTGAAGTCATAAGTTAACCAGGAAGTGGATTGGAGTCTAAATCTTCAAAAAATGATATCTCCTGGTGCTGTGAAGGAAAAGATTATAATAATAATATTAAAAAAAAAATTGGACCGTTTTTGGCACTCCTCGTTTGGATTATGAAAAACGGTCCGGACCGTTTTTGGCACTCAATGTGTTAATACTTTCTCGCCCCGTCGGCTACCGTACAAAGTGATGATAACACACCGTCCATCAACTTAACGTCTGACTTCCCCATTCTGTTGTGCAGGGAGGGTTTGATTGACAAGCGCATTGAGAGCGCCGTCTCCCAGATGCAGTCGGTGATCGAGCTGGGCAGAGTGATTCGAGACAGGAAAACACTACCTGTAAAGGTAAGTCATTACCCTCAGCGTGATGTACAGTAAACCAAGTGTTTTGATATGGTTTTATGGAGTGGCACACGGCGGCGTGTCCCAAACAATGGGTTGGGACCTAATTTTGGGTCACACAACCATTTTTATGGGTCATATCATGTCAATATATTTCTTCCCCCAGTTTCTATATAAAAAACATAGTTCAAAAAGGTTTCATAAAAAAATTTAAGAATGAAATTGAGTTTCAGGAAGAGAAAAAAAAAGTAAACTTAAAACATTTTGAAAATAAAACATCTAAAAGCTCACAACGAGTCGCAATGCGACGTGTTGTGTGAGCTTGATAGGCTTTTTTCTCTCATTAAATAGGGCTTAAGTGGTTTATTCGTAATCCCCGGGGAGACAACACATTTGTCTTTTGGGTCTCACGCTAAAAGTTTGGGAGCCTCTGGCATACGGCACATGACGGGATATAATGAGGCATGTTGTCACTATTTACCAGCAGCCATTTGCATGTGTGTGTTACAGTACCCTCTGAAGGAGGTGGTTGTGATCCACCAGGACCCTGAAGCTCTCAACGACATCCTGTCTCTGAAGAAATACATCCTGGAGGTGAGCATGCAGTCTCTTATTACTGTGCTTCCATTTGCTTCGATAATGCTGTTCTTTGGGGGAATCTGTAATTGGGTTTTGTTTAATTGTTTTATTAATATCCTTTCTTGGGTTAGATTTGTATTACAGATGTGTGTCATGTACTGATTGACTTTTGATTTATAGCCATGCTATTACGTCCCAAGGAATTGAGCTGGTATGATTAAGTTTTAGTCATTTACTTTTCAAAGCTGTTGCTTTGTCTGACTGTGCAGATGCCCTGAAAGGCACTAGGCACTTGTTAATCAGAAAATGCCATTTATGCCTGGTTTGCCGTCTCTGCGCTCTTATCCCATTGATAACTTGTACGGTATATGAATCTGGGTTAGAGATCCACTGTACTTGCAAATAATGTGAGAAAAAGAGGAGACCACTCCACTTAGACACTTCAAATTCCACAGTTGAGCTGAGAAAGGCAGTGTTGAACAACATAATCTATCTTTACATTTGGCAAAACTCAGCGCTTCTGCGTGTCCTGTTATCAGTCTCCCTTTTCATTGTTTTGCTATGTTATACAACAAGAACATGTACAATTTCAGTACAAGGTTTGCCACGCGTCGTCCTGTTTGTTTAGGCTTTGTTTCGTCCATTGGAACTGAAGCCATCCCTGTCCAACACAGCTTTCTTCTCAGTAATTGGGTGAAGAGAGCTGCGCTGCAGACACTCACAACAGGCCAGTGTCGTATATGAGTACCTCCATTGCTACATCACAAATGCCTGATGCTTCACACACATATTTCTCTTTACAATATGAGTTATTGATCATATTGAACTGGAGGGCAGAGGTACTGTCTGTCTGTCTGAATGAATAGCCAGGAGGAATGGCTTGCTGAAGATTCATTGTGTGACTCACAGGTTTATAGGCTATCTGAGTGACGGTGATTGCTGGATGGCAGTATTCCACACTGAATCATTGCACTTCATTTTGTCTCATTCTGTCTCTCCAACTCTACTATTGGGAACTGGCCCTGTCCAAACCCAATTACAGCACACTGTCTAACTTTACCCATCCATGTCTTTCCTTGTGTGTGTGGTGTCATTCAGGAGCTAAATGTGCGCCAGCTGACTCTATCGACTGACAAGGACAAGTATGGCATTCGTCTGAGGGCAGAGCCTGACCACATGGTGCTGGGAAAGAAGCTGAAGGGGGCCTTCAAAGCTGTCACTGCCTCCATCAAGGAGCTGACCAATGAACAGCTGGAGGCCTTCCAGAAGAAAGGTGTGTGTGTGTGTGTGTGTGTGTGTGTGTGTGTGGTGACAAACGGCAAGGGACCAATTAGTAGTTATGTATAGCGATATGTGCAAGGGCAGCAGGCACATTTAGTGAACAACGGACTAGTGAACTTCCTAAAGATGCGAATTTAAACCAGTATTAGAGAAGCGGGATGCAGACCTTCAGTACTTGGGAGCACGGTGTACATCCTCTTGCAAAAAATATGTTTTGGAAGGTCAGAAGCGTGTTTCAGAACTGTAGACAACCAGAAGGCAACAAGAACAGCGGTGGAGACTGTTTGGGGGGGGGGTTAAGTGGTTAAGAACAAATTAGTGGTCCAGTTTATAGGGTTTTAAGCTTAAAACCATTTTGCTGCACATTACTAAAGCAAAACTGCTCTGATACGGTAATAAGAGCCAGAGGGAGAGACTGGAGCAGTCTCAGGTATCCTGTCTTTCCAATTAGGAATGAAACCGGATGAGAATTGCGGGCCTCAGGGGAACACAGCTCTAGGGGTCAGCAGGGCTGTGGGAATTTCCCATTTCCAATCTCCTGAACCTCTTTGAAGTCCAGATGAGTTTATAGAAGGATGGAGAAAAATAAGGGTCGATGGAGCAGGGAGGAACAGGCTGGGAGGAGGAATGCACACAAATAAGCACCAAGACTGATAGAGGATATCTGTTTGGTGCTGATGTAGAACCCACTTTTAGGATCCTATAGAGTATAAGCATCTTCACATGATGACAAGGAATGGGTCATAAAAAGAAAAGAAATGTTCTTGGCTGCAGCCAGTTTGTGGAAAGTTTTTTTACAACAAAACGGTACATCATCGGTGACATGATGCCACGGTCGAACAGTCACAGCTGATGCTTTGAGCCGAGCCATTACTTGCTGCACCATTGGACTAAAAAATGTAATCACTGAAGTGTCACCTATGATGTTGCAGTAATCTCTGGGTGCCAATTTGGCCAATAACATATGAGATTTCTTTTCTCTGGGTGCCTGGTGACTCAACTAGTGCACTGTCCACATTGCTCCTTGTGAGCTGTGAGGACCCAAGATAGAATCCAACATTTCTGGGGCCTTTTTAAGCCTGTATTTGACAGCAATAGTGGAAAGAGACTGTAGAGATATGACATTCGGCAAATGGGCGGGCCAGCTGGCATTGCCCCCATGCGTTATGCACCCTAACACCACTTGGGTATCGGTTCACCCTTAATCTAAATAAAGCAGAAAAAAATACAAAAATAAATAGAAAGTATCTCTCCTATCTCTGTGTGAAGCCAGCTAACACGTGACTGCTTTACTCGTAACATTGAACTCATAGGTAGGGAAGGGTTTAACCACTTAAGCCCTATAAAAAATATAACATTCTATACATTTCTGAAAATGTTTGCCTACAATGATGACATTCCCAAAAAAGGCGGTAGTGTGGTTAAGAGAAGGTAAGGTGGGGTGGGACCAGGGTATATGCCGGTTTAGCGTGGCAATCCAGGATTAGAGGAACAGCGTTGACTGTTTCACCCTCCCTGCGGGTGTGGAGGAGGAGAGAAGCAGAGACGGGAAGAGAACGCGGTCATGGTTTTCACTCGGAACACATACGTGGGTAAATGTGCCTCTTGGCAAAACGGGGGTGGGGTGGGGGGGGAAACTTGACTAGATTGATTTTAGTTATTGCAGTGGTTCTCAAACTTTTTCATGTCAAGGATCCCCAAATTGTATTTGGCCGAGGACCCCCATCTGAAAATGTTTTGTGCCAGGGACCCCCAGAAGATAAGATCTGTGTAAAAAAAAAATCGTAATACCTTCAAGTTTTTATTTCTTTCCCCAGAAAATAGCAAATGTACAATCGGCATGAAGTGAGCTTGTATATCTATTTTTGAATAGCCAACTTATAAAATATGGATAAAATGATGATTTTGTTTGGGGCCCCCCTGGAACCCCTCCCCCCAAGGACCCCTGGGGGTCCCCAGACCCCACTTTGAGAACCAACGAGTTATTGGACTTACAGGTCCAATAACTCTTTGATTGGAGTCTCTGATCCAACACTACTGGAATTGGAATTGATGTGCGGAAGAACTGCCGCCATGTCAGATCACATGTAAAGAACGTGGCCAGCGCTCAGAGAAACACTTTTTCACTGTGGAATTGGCAGGGTGTTTACAGAAATGAGAATTCATCTCAAGAGACTAACCTGAGTAAATAAACAGTAAACAGCCGTAGTCAGTTTGTTCAAGTATATTTAGGGCCGATGGTGGAGGGATGAATAATTTTCCTTCACATTTCCACTAACATCTGACTGCTACTGTAGCAATAATGAACTAGATAATAACCACAGGAACCCTAGCGTCCCTATTCTAGGCATGTTATATTATGCTAACATTTGATAAAGAGCAGATCCATAAGCTGTGAGTTTGTAGATGGGCTATTTTTGGTGAAGAGATTTGGTGTAGAGGGAAAAGTAGGGGAACATATAGACCCATGGGGGTCTCAACAAATTACGGCAAGACCGTATATTAAGGTCAGGTCTATAACGCACATTTATAATGCGCTTATAAGGCTTAATACTCATAACACTCGTTTATGTTTATAATTATGCATAACTTATTACAGACACTTTATAATTGGCTTATACTTATAATATGCCGTTCCGCTGACCTTATAATGCATTATGACCAGCACATATAATACTTCATAAATCTTGTTATAAGTTTTTATGCACATACAGTACATGAATATGGATCACTGATGGAAGTTATATCTCTGTTGGGGTGGCGCTGTGTTCACTTGCTTGTACAGTGGCCCTCATTTATCAACGCAGCGTATAAACCGGCGTATATTTTTCCATATATTCGGCCGTACACCAACGTCGAAGTCACATTTATCAACGAATCCTACACAGCTGATCCGAGCCTACATTTGGTCCCAGGCTTGATAAATGTCACGGCTGGAACCTAGCGTCATTTAAATAACACGCCCTTAAATATTCTCAAAACGCCCCGATTTTACGACATGAAGAAGGACCAGAATACGACCAAAGACATCAAAAGCCAATGAGAAAGAGTTTCCCCCGCCTGCCTCGCCACACACGCACACGCCCCCCCCCCTCTCTCTCTCTCTCTCTCTCTCTCACACACACACACACACACACACACACACACACACACACACACACACACACACACACACACACACGCCCGCCCAGCTGTGTTTTTCATGTATTGTAATCCGTACCGTAGCGTTACAATCTTTGTCACGTAGGCTTGTAGCCTACATGAATGACATATTATGATACCAATCACATCGCCATGAATGGAATACGTTTGTATATTAATTTATTTAACCCATACCGAGCAGTGCACAAGCAGTCATGTAGGATATTCCCCGTGAGACTCGGACGGGCGCCAGTGATTCCGCCACGTTAATAAGAGATTGGAGCGTCGGGTTTATATCCTTAACCCAGCTAGGTTGTAGTCTTCAAAACTCTCTATGACATAACTCCATAACATATGACAAGCTACTGTAAGTTTGTACACCTCACTGTCCATGAAAAGATCGTCGGGAGTCCCGACCGCGGGAGTCCCGAGTCCCGGCGCAAAAGCGCTCGTATATTTTGAAAATAGCAGATCTACAAGCTCACAACGCGTCGCGATGCGACCCGTTTTTGAGCTTGCAAATCTGCTATTTTCAAATAGCCAATGCAACTGAATGACTGTTAAAGCAGTTTGTTTAAATTACTTTATAAAATGTTATATTTTCACAGGGATTATTTATTAGTGTAGATATACATTTAGGAGTGGATTATGTGTCCAGATGCCTGTCAGACAGTCAGACAATGCTGCTCCGCAGGTCTAGAATGGAATAAACGGGCGCAGCCAACGTCAACAACTGGTCTCGACCAGACGTGAGATCTCAGCGTATGGTAGGATGAAGCCCACGTCAGGATATATTGATAAATGCCGAAAGGTGCGGTGATCTCGCCCTACGCCCATTATTTGGGCTGCACCGCGTTGATAAATGAGGGCCAGTATGTTTTGCGTTGCATGCACGTCTGTAAAACGGTGTGTATCAACCTTTTCTGGATCAGGGCCCTCTTGAAAATCTCAAAAAGTGTTGGTGGCCGGCTGCCATGTTAAGTGGTCAGATGGGTGGGCCGCATGTATTGTCAGAGCATTTTCATTTTAAATGATCAATCAATCGATTGTGTTCCGGCTTGGATCAATGCAACTAACACAGTATACTTTAAGTCCTTCTCATCTGCATCACATTTTTCAAGGTTTTAAAGAAAAAATGCCATGAGTTTTCTATATTTTTTCCATTATTTTAATTTTATAATATTACCGTATAAAATCGTAGTATTTTGCCAATTCTTTTGGGGCCCGTTTTCAATACCCTCGCGGCCCACCAGTTGGGGCCTCGGGCCCACAGGTTGAGAAGCACCGCTGTAAAAGGATGTGTGCTCATGCTGTTGCTGTGTGCTGGTTTCAGGCTCCATCATGGTGGACGGTCAGGAGCTTCATGAGGAGGACCTGAGGCTCATGTACACCTTCGAACAGAGCTCTGGCACAGCCGTGCAGTACGAGGCCCACTCGGATGCACAGGTAAACAACACATGCACTCAAATCCTAACTAGGGCTACTGTCATCATCATGACATTTTACTTCATGGTTGTCATACAAATAAATGCGATGAACGATTTGAATTTTTTTGGCATTGAACATTGAAACATACATAAATAATTACATTTCTGTTTGGCTTTTAGGCTTCGTAATACAAGAATTGCACAGGGCATGTCAACTTGACTATACAAAGAAATGACTGGCAAGGACTGGTACCAATAATCAATAAAAATAATGTACTATGGCATAAATAGGCCATTTATAATAATTTTATAATTTCAATATATTTTAAAAAGCTGGAAATAACCGATCTACAAGCACACAGGGCGTCGCATCGCCATGTGTTATGAGCTTGTAGATCTGCCATTTCCTCTATTTAAAAAACAAAAGAGAGATATTGGGTGCACCTGGCCCAGGTGAATCTCATAAGCACTGACGATCCCCCACCTCCTACTGCGGTGTTTCTCAACCTTTTAAGGCCTTGACCCCCCAAAATAATCATATTTAAACTGGGGACCCGACCCACCCTGATAAGCACGTGTAGGAGTTAAGGCATTACATTTAGTTTGACTCGGTTCCACAGATAAATATTGTGAAAATAGCCAACCTACAAGGCGTTGTGAGCTTGTAGATCGGCTATTTTCACATATTTTGCCTCTTTCTTATATTATTTGACAATTTGGCCAATGTTTTACCGTTTTTATAGTATAGTTTGTTGATTACTTTTGATGTAGTAATGGTCTTAAAAGTCCTTAAATTGTCACTCCGCTGTCATCTAGCCCCCCCCCTCCCCCCCACCCCAATTCATGTGGCGACCCGCCTGGGGGTCCCGACCCACAGTTTGAGAACCACTGTCATACTGTACCTGGTATTAGACAGACAAGAACAACCAAAAACAGAACACACAGCCAGCAGGTGGAGTCAGAGGCGATGTCACAGCTGTCAGTGCCTGTGCAGTCAGTGTAGGAAATAATTTCATGGCTAAGTGGGAACCAGCAGTATGCATATGCCCACAGGCTCTTTCTAATCACTGCTCCTCCAACTGTACACAAACCACACTGCGCTTGTTCTCTCCTACCCTGTCTGTTCCCATCTTTCTCTCTCACTTCATCCGTGTTCACTTCTCTCTCTCTCTCTCTCTCTCTCTCTCTCTCTCTCTCTCTCTCCCCCCTCCCCCTTCTTGTCCCACTGTTCATTTCTTTCTCTGTTTCTGTCTCACTGTTCGTCTGTTGACTCTCTTCCTCTCATTCTCATTGTCTCTCCCTTTCTACCCGTCCTTCCCAGAGTGCAATATTCTGGCTGGACCTTATGGAACATGCCAGTCATTTCAACTCTAGTTCATGGACACTTATTAGTAGCACAACACCAATTTGCACATTAACACTTGGAATTCTTTGGGCGCACCGTACGCATAGAAATAGTACATTACTCATTGGACTTGTTAGTACTGGATCACAGGACAAATGCAGTTCCTTTTTTTATATACAGTATACACACTACAGTATACTGTATATTCTATTTTGCTGTTGTGGTTTCATCTCAAACGTGTATTATCATCACATACCAGGAGAATCCTCTGCCAATTTTATAATCTATAATTGAAAAATGTTTTATATAGATAAAGAGGTGAAAGGATTAAGCCATTATGGAGGTAGGAATTTATTTTATTCAGTGAGCCTTTGTTGAGTCAAAACCCTGTATTATCTTAAAATTCCATATCTTGCCTTTCATGACTCCTATTTGCAAACGAGGGATAGTAAGCCAAGACTCAAAAAACAAGTCTCCCTTGAGGATCAAAATAAAATAATTTAAGATTAGGACCACGTATAAACAGTGAGAATACATTGATCTTTTTGGAACAATTCCTCTTTGGTATTTTTGCATAACAGTTTGATGTGTTGTACAGTTTAACAAAAGTGGTTTTCAAACTCTTTGTGCCCAAGGTACACCAATGGGAAAGTAGAAATCTCAATACACACTTGTATTCATAAGGAAAATAGCCGATCTACAAGCTCACAATGCATCGCAATGTGATGTGTCGTGAACTTGTAGATCTGCTATTTTCGCTATTGTCAAGAAATTACAAAAGAAAATATGTTCGCCTTTATTGAAATGCCCAAAATAGGGATGCCAGATTGAAAGTTGAAAATATTTATTTTAGGGTATAGAATTTGCCTCTGTATTGGGAAATGCACAAAATGCTGATATAGTAAATTGAAAGATAATTCATAACTTTTTGTATAGCTGTATACTGTATGTAATAATGGTGTGGTTGTCGCAAAGTCCTAAGGCACACCCGTCCTTGTCTCACTGCACAACACTGGTATAACCCAATACCCCATGTTGTCTGTTCCTCCTTTAGGTGTTGGTGCTGTTGGATGTATCCCCAGACCAGTCCATGTTGGATGAAGGGGTGGCAAGAGAGGTCATCAACCGCATCCAGAAGCTACGAAAGAAGGTTTTGGGAAATAATGCTTAATTCATACCGTCGTACAACGGTTTTGTCAGGATGCGCCGCGTTGAGAGCTTGTAGATCTGATATTTTCACTTTTTCCCCCTCTTATGAAATAATTAGTAAAAAATATCTTGTAGAAAACGTAATTAAATGGATAGTTACTCATGAGTCAAGACCCATAAAAATGGGTCAGTGACCCAATTTTTTTTGGGAAATGGTGTATACTATTATGCATGGGTCTTCAACAAGGGGTCCCGGGACCCTTAGGGGGAAAAACGTTGAAGACCCCTGCAGTAATGTATGACAGCAGAGCTGGGATGACATTTACATTTTGACAGGACATGAAATGCTGCAGCTACTGGAGGCAGGAATAAATGGACTGTTAAACTAATGTCACTTCTGTTGGCATGTGTGGTGTTATGAACAACACTCATTTGGACTACAGTGTACACTGGATATATTCATATTCCCCTCTACATTTCCCAAGCTAATTTTGTTGAAGCAGCCTTGAAGTATTTCCATTGCAGCACCGCAGTGAGAAATGTCTCCATCAGAAGGCAGACTTAAGGGAAGCTTAATTATGGACTGGCCCCTATTTTTTTATGTTTTCTTTTTTACTTTGACTTTGACTTTGAGGCTTTGAAGTGGTCTGAGGAGTAAAGACGGATTAGCCATCAGCCTCTTGTTTTCTCAAGAAACAAATATTTTTTTTCCATCCTATGGTGGCGGTGGTCGCTGGCTCCCGGCCAGGCTAAATTCCTCCTGTTATTTCAAACTGAGATCTGGATTTTTTTCCACCCTGGGGGATGGGAATTAATTTTGTAACAATTCCTCGAGATGTTGTAAGCGGTAGTTTGCGGGGGGAGGTTGGTGTGCGTGCGCACGCGTTTCTGATAACCCATGCGGTAGAAGAAAGAGAAGGCCAGATTGTTTTGCATAGGACTGTGTTTGATCTCTCTAGCTTTCTCTGAGAGAAGCACACACACACACACACACACACACACACACACACACACACACACACACACACACACACACACACACACACACACACACACACACACACACACACACACACACACACAGAGAGAGAAACACAACTGCAGTGTGAACCTCCTCAGGATGGGGTCAGTACCTTGACTAGGCAGGAGCAGCCCATAAATCTTGCGCCATTGATTGACTGCTTCTCTGTATCTAACTAATGTTATTCTTCTGCCCTTGAGTGACACTGAAGTTGGTGTGTATGTGTGCGTGTGTGTGTGTGTGTGTACAACAATCACACACTGTAAATCAGGATGAGATCAATATGTTTGAGTGTCTGAAGGTTGGAGGAAGCAGCAGATGGACAGGCTGTGATCCAACACTTAATAAATGTCTTCTGTCCTCCTTTATTAGTTTTATACATCACTCAATGGCTGAAACTATGGATTATCGATGAATATATCGATAACTTTTTTGAATAATCTAGAAGCTCTATTTAAATATTTTGTAAATGTTTTATTTATCAACAAATTAACCGCTTTCGTGTATACTTCATCATGCACACATTGTGAAAATCTACAAGCCTACAAGAAGATCTACAAGCCTACAACAATTACAATAGTAATAGTAATTGAAAAAATACTGAATTTCATTTTTTTCTCTCCTCTCATTCCTCATGTCTCTGCTCTATCTAGGGACACTTGGTGCCTTCAGATGAAATAACAGTGTACTACCGCTGCCTGCCAGCAGGGGAGTACCTGGACTCTGTGATCCAGGCTCACACAGAGTTCATCCTAGCCACCACTAAAGCTCCCTTGCTGCCCTACCCCGTCCCCTCCACCGCCAACATCATTGTAGAGGAGAAGACTCAGGTTAGAGACGCTTACATTGTTGGGGGGCTAGGGATTTGAAAAAGCAAGGAGCGCCACAAAAAAAGATACATTTTATTCATTTATTTTAATCTCTGGGACCCGAATCTAGACTGTAAACCTGAATTAAAGTTCTCAGTCGCCACAACTGATTTCAGTCATTTAGATTTCATAAGAGTGCAGCATGTCTTTCTTTTCATGTCGGCTAACCCTTGGCTTTCTCTAAAGGATGAGTTATACTTGGTTTTGCGTACCGGCGTCGCACACTGAATCTAGAAGCTCACAACGCGCCTCAGTGCGGCGCGTTGTGAGCTTGTATATCAGCTATTTTCGGTGTGTGACACCGGTAACCTGTGAAAAGGGAGAGGGTTTTTTACCCACTTAAGCCCCAGCATCCAAATTCTGGGGGAAGCTTTTATGGGGGTTTTAAGTGGTTAATGTCTGTCTCCTGTTGCAGCTGAAGGGCTCAGATTTGGAGTTGACCATATTGAAGGGGTCTTCAGCTCCAAAAATCAACCTGAATGGACCTGCGTGCTCCTATGTCAATCTCAGGGTCAAACTCGCCAACAAGGAACAAGGTATGCAATTACCAACTGGGATATGCAATTACTTTTATTATTTAGTATAATTTAAGCCCACTTTGAATCCATTGTGTACATTAAAGTAGAAATACTTTGCACCTTTTGTACCTGTTTAATACCTCTGTTTCTGTATCTATGCTTTGTTTTCCCTGTGTAGTATAATGTAATGTACTTTATTGTTGCTTGTCTTTATGTTTTTTTTAAGACTGTGGCTGTAAATTAGCATCTTTGTTAAATCCGGTGTATTTACATTACATTGATATGTATTGTTCATTAATATGCGGTGTTCCGTCTTAACTCATTGAGTGCCATTCACGTGTTTCACGTGTTTTACCGCTATGGTGCAACGTGCCAATCACGTGTTTCACGTGTTTTTGAAAAAATAGTAAAAATAAAAAGCTCCATCCACTCCTTGTTTAACTTATAACTGAAAAAGGCTATTTCGCTTCCTAAGCACATTTTTTTTACAGAAATAGCCAGAAATAATTCTGGCACTCATTGAGTTAATAAGCAAATAAAGTAAAGTCATACTGTGTAGCAGAAGTTGTCAAAAAGCACCTATGTGGAAAATATACCAGTGAAAGATAATTAAAAAAAAATAACTTTTGTTTAATTGAACGAGTTACACAGTATGACTTTAACAAAGAAGAACAGGAGTCAATGTGGAAAAAAAGTCTCCTTGATTGACAAGGATCAGTGAAAAAAAACGACTGTGATTGGTTGTCCTACAGCGGGGGTGGTTCTTTTGGAGAACCCAGTTGGAGACAACAGAATGGGTATGAACAAGCTTCGGGAGGTGTGCAGCAGTGTATTTGGAACCAACAACACCCAGCTCTCTTTCTTCAACGGCAAGACTGGTGAGACCTAGTTTTCACCTCAAATACAGTAGTGAAATGAATGATCACATACTGCACACATGCACACGCAAGGACAGGGAATTTGGAAACATTTGCAAATTCACCTGTAAAGAAATTAACAGCCCAAATAAGCACAATGACACACCTGATGATCCAGAGGGAGGGGAAGTGCTCATTTTGTTGCACTCTCAACTGAATAAAGAATGGTTTTACATGCATAACTTTTTACATCACTTGAAAATAAGGCAGGTGTGCCAACAAGCGCGCCAACCGAGTTGGCAAGCCGTGATGGACAGAATAGGTTATGGGGGGGGGGGGCACTTGTTTTGTTTCACTCTCAACTGAATAAAGAATGGTTCTACATGCATGACTTTTTACATTACCTGAAAACAAGGCAGGTGTGCTGACAGCGAGGCCTTGTGTCGTGAGGCGTGCTGACAGCGAGCAGTCAGGTGAGCGAGGGCCCGCAACGAGCAGCCGTTAGCCTCGCTCGCTGACAAGCACCGAGTTGCCAAGCCATGATGGATGTTATAGGTATCACCTGTTTCAATAGGCACATTTTAGGTTTGCAGTGTTTTGCAGAAATATATTTATTCTCACACTACAGGCCAAATTCACTTTTGTTTAGCTGGTAGGACATTATTAATACACCTGCCATATTTCGTGATTTCTTGAATGACCCTTGATTAAATGCTGCATAGGTTTTTCTTTTCTTTTCATTATTTTGAATGAATTCCTGACTGGGGAATTTGCAATCGCTCTCTGGTGGGTGTCAATGTGTCACCTTGCTTGTTTGGTATGTTCCGCCCAAGTTCTTGTTTTTTCCCAAATTCACTGTAATACATTCTGAAGATGGCAAAGCCAGTAAAGACATACATGTGCCTTATAGTTAAAAGAGTAGAATGAATGAGTTCCAGTATCAATCCATGTCTGTCTGTTACAGTATGTAAGGGACCAGTCGAAATTTACATAAGGGGGGGCATGGAGGAAAATAGGGGAGGGTCATGCCTTTCTAATTTTGGTCCAAGGGAGGGTCAGCTAATTTTACTTTGAATCCAAGGGAGGGTCATGCAATTTTGAATTGATAAAATAGTCCGTTTTTTATATACCTTTTTAGTACAGCAGAACAGTGGTCAATGACCCCTCTCCATTTCAAAGGATACAAAGAATTCAAATCAAGTAACACCTTGTCTATTTAGAATCAATGACGGTCGTTAACAAGCCATCAACGCACAGCGAGTGTGAACGACCCAGTCAAATCTATTCAGCGTCTTAACGATGGTGGTTGAACAATTACTTCAACAGGCGTTATTGGAGAGATGCATTATAAATAGGCCTACTATAACTGGATATTCATAATCATTTGAAGTAATTCTGTGCATGTGATTAATGTGGATCTATATGGACAGTTGTGTATAGATGCCTATAGCTCCACAAGTAAAACCAGAAGCATCAGGCCATAATTGATAGCCTACTAATTTGTTTTATGTAGGCAACAGTGTAGTTGTAGTCACTGTAGTTGATAATTAAAAGGGCAGAGTGACAAAAGTTTTAAACTACTGGTTACCAAATATTCAACTTTCTTCAATCTGACCAGGATTCAATGGGTTTCCCACATGTAAGATGAGAACACTATCCATTCTGCTACCACTACTACAGATACACTGTGCATTTAGCAAGACTGACTACACTACAGCAATGTTCTAATCAATGTGGAAAGCAAAACATTGGACATATCAGTTTTAAATGTCATGTTGTATTTGATGGGGAGGGTTAGGGGTGTCAAGAATTTCACAATACGATACATGATGTTGGGCATGATATCGATATGATATATTATTAATGTTCTTTTCTCATGTATCATCAACATTGGCCATCATCTTATAAATAACGTTATAAAGCAAGTTAGAAACAATTACAAAGTGCTTTGTACACAAATAAATACATTTGTGCAAGCTTAATGGAGAAGTGAAGTTCTCACTAACTATAAACCCATTGTTTCAGAGGACAGATAGACACTAATATAACAAATATAATATAATATAAGACTGCATAACTATAAATTCCACAAACCTCATATTTTTGTCATCTGGACTTTACCAACCAAGTGCAGCCTAGTTATTTCCAACAGCTAAAAAACATCTATAATACCAGATACAGTATAATACAATCTTAGATTAGATGTAGGCCTATTTGAGAGTGCAGATGCATGTCACATTAACTAGCGTCAACGAGCATCAGCTGACACACAACACCTCCCCTCTGCAGTGCTTTAAACTGAAAGTGACTGACTGGAGTCTGTTTCATTTCTCTCCAAAATACCTTGAATATGATGGAGGACATGATTAATAATTACTATGATTATGATAAGCTTTACATTTCATATCATACAGTAAAAACTCCTAACTTTCACCGGCAAAAAAAAAGAAAGTTTTTTTTTGTATTAAAAAAACAATAAAAAAAATATTACGATACAGTATGACATCATGACAATACCTATCATCACATTTTAATACCACGATAGGCTATATCGTGACACAATATATCGTGACACTTCTAGGCGGGGAGGGTTACTCTTTTTTTTGTAATCACTTGGGGAGGGTCATTGATTTTTTTTTTTGTCAAAGGGAGGGTCATGGCATTTTAGTTCAGGGCACATACATTTCCTCCATGCCCCCCCTTATGTAAATTTCGACTGGTCCCTAACCTCTCTCATTAAGTGTTCCTCCAAATCCTGTATTTTGTTTAATTCTGTATAAAACTTATGTGTTTGCGTTATGTAAGCATTTGCTGTAGGAAATAATTTCCTCCTTGAGGGAAAATGCAATATCTATCCATCTGTAGCCACACACTTCAAGTACAAACCAAGCTACCGAATCAAGGTCACAGTGATAGAAGAAGTAGCGAATGCTAGTGAACAAGACTTGTGTGTGTGTGTGTGTGTGTGTTTTTCTGTTCTGTTCTATTCTGTTTACCTATGTGCACATGTACGTGTTCACCCCCAGAGTTGAAGAATGCGTCAGACCTTCAGGCTCTCAGTGGTACAACTCTGTCAGTGACATCACCAGGCTCCTCCCCTAGCCCCGCCCCCACTACAGACGGCCTGCTCTGTCCCTATATCAACCTGCTGCTCTGCAATGCACAGCCAGCCGGTACGAACCACCAGTGGTGCACTGTAACCATCACTACATTTACTCTAAAGTTAAACAATTTGGTAGTTTCACTTTACTTGAGTATAATCCATTTTTTATTACTGTATACTTCTACTCCACTACATCTCGGAGGCAAATATTGTACTTTTTACTCGTGCGTCGTGTTGAGAACTTGTAGATCGGTTATTTTCAAAACATTTTGACATATTTTAAAAAGTTTGAGTACTTTTACTTTGGTACTGTAACTATATTTTTTTCAAGGACCCCCAGTTTCATATCATCGCTATCGGGCGAAAAGCTTTTATGTCCAAAACCGTAACTTTTCAGGAAATGGAAAAAAATAACCTGTGTTCCAATGTATTATTATAATGTATGATTATTATTAAGTCACAAGCTTTTTGTTAATACTTTTCATTTGTTCAATATTTACAGAATGATCGTTCATTAATCGTAATCGAGGCAAAAGTTTGAAAGAATCGTGATTGATTTGAAGTCATATCACCCATCCCTAATGTCGTTGTCTTTCAGTTCTCTGACACATTGTTTCCTCCTCCTCTCAGAGTGCCTGACTGGAGAGGTTGCCACCCTCCTCCTGGAGAACCCAGTGGGTCACAACGGGCTGAGCCACGCAGGCCTGCTGGCAGAAACTGCCAAGGTGTTTGGGCTCCGGAACAGAAGACTCAAACTCTACCTGAATCAAGACCTTACTCAGGGTAAGAGGAAACGGTGTAGTGTAGACTTGTATAGCGGTTTCAAACCTTTTTTTTTTTTTTTAATCTTGTGTTTGCGGCCCTCCCATCTGACCACTTAACACGGCAGCTATTTGGCTGCCATGTTAAGTGGTCAGATTGGTGGACATTTTGGTGTGCATTTTTAGAACACGTTTATTGTAATGATCAATCAATCGATTGTGTATTATACTTCAAGTTCCTATTTATTATGACAAAGTGTTGGAAAGAAAACAAACCATGACATTTTTTTTTTTTTTTTACTAATGTTACATTATCATTAGTGTTTTGCCAATTATTTGGGGGCCCAACTGCAATATTCTGACTGCCCACTTGTAGGCCTACAGGTTGTGAATCAGTGGTGTAGTAATAAGTTCTCAAAGAAAAACAACATCCCCTTTAGAAACCTCTAAACATGTCTCAATGTCGCTTCTGTGTCGGCAGGTATGAGTTAAGCACCTACTGTAAAGTTATTCTATCTGCCCTGGTCCCTACTCCTCACTTTATTACACTTGGTCAGTGCTGTTCCAGAGCTGGTGTATTTACTAGTCCCTGCGGGAGGGGGAAATAACTTTCCTGCATTCCCCCAGCAGATGGCTGCTCATGTGGCTCAGATAAGCGCATGGGGGTTAATTAAGTGTCTTGCTCAGGGACATTTTGACATGTAGACTGGGTGAGCCGAGGGTCGAACCGGAGACCTTTCGATTCCCAGACGGCCTCTCTACCCACTTGGCTACAGTCACCCGTAAGGTCTTGTTTAAGCCATTACCAATTAGTGGAGGTTGTTCAGTTTTAGAGAAACCAAAAGCTATCCTAGTGGGCTTTACTGCAGCTGCTTCCATGTCGGGCAAAAAGTACCAATCGGAGCACTATATTACTTTGGCATTACCAATATTTCGTGTGAAATGCGGCAACATAAATATGATATATCAATTGCCAATAGTGTCCAGGTTTTTTCATGATGTGAGCTTTTTTCCTGGCTGCATATGCACCATATCTGTAACGGGTCCACTGGAAGCTCAGCCTCGGTCCTCATTATGTGTACATTGCATTCCGATACGGAGCTGCTAGGCCGCAGGGTCGAGTGTGCCATTAACTCCTGCACCGAGGGCTTGAGAGGTCAGGGTTAACTAGCACTAACAGAGGCTCCAGTTAAACAGGAGGTGGTAAATCATGTGTCGGACAGAAGCGTACAGATAGCCTTCAGCCAGGTGGTTGTTAGCATCAGAGGAGTGCCAACCTTGTAACAGAGGCGAGGAACGGCAGCTGTAGAACTACAGAGGCCTGTTGATTCTTGGAACATCCCCGCGCAATTACTGTACAGTTCCGGAGCCAATACTGGCAGATGGGCAGAGATTCAGTATCCATAAGCAATAAAATCATAATAACATTCCTGCTTTGCCTCTCCGTGTTATGGAACTACACTGAGATGTCCGTTTGCATTCTGGTTGTGAAGCAGAAAAGAACAGGTGACTCATGCAAACACAGGTGAATTAATGCTGTGGTGATTGCGGACGTGGAGTATCATGGATACGTAGAGGGTGATCTTAACTCTTGAACTTGTGTTGTCAACCTCATTAAAAGGAACACATCTCACTCCTACACGGTAGAAGAAAAGAAGGCTGGTGGGATGATCAGGGTTAAAGGTCATATCAATTCATGTCCCAAATCTCTCTTCGTAAATTTACTTTTTGTTTTTGCATATGATGTTTGCTAAGCAAACGGCTCGTTGATTGAGATTTCCAACAGACTAAATAATGTTTTCAATAAACCACACAGGCTGTTGAGATACTAAGTAGGTTTTTGATGAAGCTCAATAAGTGAGAAAAGATTTTCATTTTGTATTTTAGATTATATTTCTTTTAGTTTGAATTGCATGGGTTTATGGTCTCTGTCTCTCTCCCTCTCTCTCTCTCACATGTTATAGTCACTAAAATGACTTGAATGAGGTGGATATCATCCTACACTGTAATAAACATGTAACTTTTTTTTTTTTTTCAGAGCTACCAGGCGATTCCTCCGTGAAGAGTCTGAACACCAAAACCATTTATGTGAGAGCTCTCCCCACCACCGCTGAGGCATAAACCTACAGGCCTTCCCCCAGAGACAAAACATTTACTTTCCCTACGGTATACTGTTGAGGCATTTCTTTGTTCTTGGGAAAAAATAAATCCAGACACCTAGGTTACAGCTGTTTATTTACTGTTTTCAATCACATTTCATTCCTTTTACAATATTTGCTATCTGAAAGAGGAAGTTGCAAGTACTGTTGAAGCAGATTGCGTTGTCGGTCAGGCCACATTATACATCATTTGCAAAATGATTTGTTAGAGGCGAAAGTCTGTTATCTCTTTTGTTTTAATTTGTTCAATCAAAACAACATTAAACTGTCCAAACAATAGTGTTGAATATTCTTTTCACTCAACAAACCATGCTTTTCTGTCATGAATCTATTCATAATAGTACTACTGATCTAGGCGGGTGAAGTCACATGACTGCACCTAACAGTACTGTATGGCAGTTAATGGAACTAATCGATTTAATTGATTATAAATATTATAGTTAATTTAAAATACTAATTTAATAGTATACATTATAGGCTTAAACGTTAAAACAATAAATGTTCAAAAGTTGTGAAAATAGCAGATCTAGAAGCTCCCAACTCCTGAACGCGTCGCGATGCAACACATTGTGAGCTTGTAGATCTGCTATTTTCACTATTCTTGCACAACACCATTGTGCAACAAAGTATAACATAACGCGTAAATGGTTAATCGATTGGTTGAATGTATATTAAAAACTAATCAATATATGAAAAGGGGGCTTCTCGATTATTTAATTATTCAAAGAAGTAAACGATAAAATATTTGCTATGAAAATAATAGACAGTTGCAGCCCTAAACTGCACCATTACTTGCTGAACTGGTCTCAGGTCAGCCCTCCCTTCTATTCTCCGCTATTAGCATGAAACGGTGTGATGAAATGCCCTCGTTTGTCCAACTGTCAATATTACCTCTGAAGGTTCTTTCCCTTTGTAATGCTAATGATGCCCTTTATGCAGCCTGTGTTCCATCAAGGCTGTCTCTAACCAAGTTAATTTGGTTCAGAGTAATTATGACTCTCCATCCGTATTTGGGGAACCATTGGAACTCATTGTGTTTGCACGCCCTTGAATTTGGTGGGCAAACCCTTGCCGTGTTCACTCATAGAAAAACCAGAGGAGCATAGGAAGCAGATTCTGGACAACTGGAGCTGGAAATGGACAAAAGATGGACAAGAAGATTTTTTGTGAAAAATGGAAGAAATAAAAGAAGGTGGCATGGATGACCAACAAATATGTATTTCATTTGCTGTTCCTCCAAGCAGGCCTATCTTACAGTATGTGAAAACATAGATATAGCATACGTTAAATCAGTAGGGCCGTATAATCCTTATTTTTGGGCGGTGAAACCGCCCCTATAAGTGAGATTTGGAAAAATGTACATTTTCCTGCGCTGTGATCTGGGCCCAGGAAATTTGTACAATTATCCTGCGCTGTGATTGGCCAATCACAGTCTATTCGGGACTGTGATTGGCCAGTGTCACATGACACATGTGCATAGCCCTATATAAGTAACCATAACTTGAAAAAAACCAAATATTGGTTTTTTTCAAGTTATGGTTTCGTCCATCATAAAGAGTGTTTCAATAAATGTATTTATCTTTTGTACATGATTGGTTGACTCCATTCAGTATTGTGATTAGCTAGCAAGACACCGCCCACTTCACACAGGGTGTGATTTTTTTCTCCTTTGGAGAGATATTGTGTTATTGCTGTTAATGATTTTCTTGAAAGCCTGACATTTGTCTTTCCTGTAATTTTCACTAACATGACTGTTTAAATGTCAAGGAATGGTTACTAGAAAATAAATCGAATCCTGTTGATCTCAGGGTGCACATGGAGCGGCACGGCTCCAATATGGATTCTGGACTTCATGTGACCAGCCTGTGATGTCTGTCATCTAGTATGATGTCAGTCGTCTATGATGTGTATCTACAATGTTTGACTCCAAATTTGCAATGAATTTGGCACTGATTGGTTCTGCAGTTTGGGAGATTAGCTCTGGACAATCACACACAGACACACAAACCAAGTCATTAAAGCAGGGGTCTTCAACAGGGGGTCCACGACCCCTAGGCGGTCCTCAGAGTTACTTGCCAAATCATTGTGATAGGATATTTCTTTCTACATTAACCACTTGAACCCTAGCATCTCTATTCTTAGGAACATTAGCCGAAAATAGCAGATCTACAAGTTCACGCCTGCAAGGCTTTGTGCCCTTGTACTGTAGATTATCTATTTTCGGCAGAGAGATTTGGTGTAGGGGGGAAAAGGAGCAAATCAAGTACCATGTATTGGAGGTTTAAGTGGTTAAATGTCTGAAATGAACAAAAAACATTAATTTACACATCACTGATGATAGTCAATGAAGCTATCTATGAAATAGTTTTATCTGCAACACAATTGTATGCAATAGTGAGGGTCCCTGCTTCGTCTCTCGGCTAGAGGGTCCTTAGGCTGAAAAACGTTGAAGACCCCTGCATTAAAGACATAGTTGTTTCAAGAGTGTAGACATAAGAATTGAAAAAGATGCCAAACACTTTTACAATTAAAAGAAATCCTCTATAATGGCATTCCTATGGCGATATTAGAAAGGAAAATATATTTCTGACCAAACTTAATTGGTTTTAGTTTTCCATTATCATAGAGGAGATATTGGATTTATAGCGTATAATGTCCTTCATGTCAGTATCTTGCATACAGTATATGCTTTGTGTATATGCTTTTGCGAGCGCAACGATGCAATGTGTTGTTAGCTTGTAGATTAGTTATTAGTTGTTTGAAGGGGGAAAAAAGCAGATCTGACTACTATGTCTTTTTTTGCAATGGAGATATTCTGTACCAGTCCTGGGCCAGTGTTTGTGGATCTTGTTTTCAGTGGGACTGCTGCAGCCTGACGGGTTGTAGCCATAGGCTCCTACTCTTCCTTACACAGCCTGGTACCAGACAGTGAAGGAGCGCTGAGTGCACTGCCAACTGGACCAGGGAACAAGCAGAGAAGTATGAACACCTGTTGGGGGCACTGTTGCAGAAGAACATTCACATCTGGATGTGAAGGAAGACAGCAGACTGTACTCTTCTGCGTGTTCTCTTATTACTGGGATTTATCAGCACTGCTGGGTAGTGTGGACTCGAGCATACAGTGTTATGATCAATAACACATATTTATCCTCATAAAAGTACTTTTAGTTTGAAATGTATAGAGGATTATTTACAAGACCATTCTGTACCACGGTCTGTGTGTTGGCCGAGCAATTAATGTTCTTTCATTTCTTAATTTAGAAGATTGACATTGGAAGACAGCCAAATATCCATAACATACAGTTCAGTACATACTATAGGATTATGTACATAACATAATATATAGTGTTAATTTAACTCAAGTGTTGTTTTTGCACTTAAGGGTCAAACTGATGCACAATTTTGTTTTGTCAATACAGTATGTACACAAATACACCACCCATGGTGTATTAAACATGAAGCAGTTGAAGTTAATCAAACGGGTTTCAGTCAATCAGTCAACCTCACTGTGATATTTGAGACTGCATTCTATAAGTGCAAGGGTTCTCAAAGTGGGGTCAGCGGTACGGGGGGCAAGTCTACTTACTTACCTATTCGAAATAGCTGATCCACAAGCTCGAGCTTGTAGATCGTCCATTTTGGATACATTGTTATAATTGATACATTTAAGACAAATATATTATGGGACTCCTTAATAGATTATCATATATCTATGATTATAGATTTACAGCCTCACTGAAATCACAAATCCCTCTGTGAAGATTTGGGCGTCCTCTTATCTACCTGGATAATAGCCTTTCTGAATGTATATTATTTAGCATCCATGTCCCATCATCCTCATGTCCTCCTCTCTTCTGACCTTCATCCCTCTATCTCCCATCTGGTCCTGCTGGTCCAGGTATCAGTGTGGGTCAGCCCAGCCATCTGCTGATAGACACACTCGCCACACAAACCATTTACAAGATCATCATGTTTAAGTGACAGCACACACTCCTCCATTCATCTCTGTTATGCAGAGGTGGACAAAGTACTCAACCTCAGGATTTGCCCTAGTCACAAAAAAACATGAACGTCATCTAAACTATTCATACACATGATACACTCATAGACGATTCCAAATAAAGACTGTGGTATACAAGAAACTAAAGGACTACTTCCTCCGGCGGAGGGACTCTTGAGTTGAAGCAATCGCACAGATTTGCGCCACTTTTCAATTATCTTCTGACTGACACCTGGCATGAGTCATGAGTGAACGAAACTGCAGACCGGACAGTTCAGCTGCATCAAGATGTGTGTTTTTTAAGTAGCCTATATACATTAACATTTTATGTAGTAGGCAGCCAGTAATATTCGTTCATTGTGTTTTTCGACAGGCTACAGAGCAAAGTAGAAACATTCGTTAATTAATGTCTTGATAAAGACATATTTTTTTTCTTTTCTTTGTAGCCTACATCTGACAGGCCTGCTGAGCTCAATGGCAACGATGAACGCAAAACAAAATATGGCAGGTAAGGAAAGAGGCTTTTACAGAAAAAGATGTAATAATAGTCACAGCTCCTATATTTGTTCATACACATTTGTACATACATACACAAGGTGATGTATAGTATCTGCGACACCTCGCGCAACAGAGCATTGACAGAAAGTTTGCGTAACTTCTCAACACTGACTTTCTGAAACTCAGTTCTTAAGACATGTCAAGAAACCCAGCTCCTTAATTGAATGTGTATGTTTGAGAAGCGGTGCACGAAATTTAAAACGAACTAATTAATGCACTGTTCCCCAATAGCAGGTCGAGAGATTGGTCGCAGCAATTTTTATGGGTCGCAAGTAAATATCTCTTTTTTTGTTTCCTACATAAAGATAATATTTCAAATGATTAAAGTTTAAACAAAAAAAGTCCATATTTTTCAAAAGTATTTCATAAATAAAATTAGAAAATCTAAACATTTCCATAAATAAAAGGGGAAAAAAACGTTGAAGAAGTAGTGAAAATAGCAGATAAGCTCACAACAAAGCATGAAGCGACGCGTTGTGAGCTTAATTTGTAGCTCTGCTATTTTCACTAGTTTGAATACCGGGCAAACGTCTAAATTCTCTTTTGGGTCTCGAGCTAAAACGTTTGCGAACCACTGAACTAATGCACACGCTGTGACGCGCGAGGTGTCGGTTAGGTTACAACACGTTGAATACACAATGTACACATCTTCTAAATGTGGCATCTTCGCCACAATGCGCCTGCTCTGCTCTCCCTCCAGTCAGTCCACACAGCCAGCGGACACACAGGTAGGAGGATACACGAACACCATACATTCAATGTACATTATCACCCATTTATCCAACGCTTTGTTGTCGCTGGTGGCGTACAGTTGAACAATAGTGCGCCTCGTTTCGCTTTTAGACATGTTCTGAGCCTCTTGTGTGGTTATTAATATTATGTCCACGAGAGCGACTGTCAAAATGATTGACTCGTGACGATGGGAGATGCCCTCCTGCTCCTCTCATCGCTAATGAGATGCGTCGATGGCACTGACACACTGTTGCTACCTAGCCATGGATCACACGACCGGTCGTATGCCACGACTGTCATGGATGAACTTCAACCTGGTGTTTGCACTTTTCCCATTTACAGCCCTTATATCTATATAAACGTTCGGATTTCAAATTTAAAGTGCTTACCCCATGCCCACGGATGTTACAATTCTATACGGGCCCTCAGAAGTACCCGTTACTTCCGTATTGTTCAATAAAAAGTATTTTAATCCGGCCGGTGGCCATTTTCTCATAGTTATAATCTATCAGAGTGCAGTACACCTCCCAACCGATAGGCTCTCGCAGTTGAAAGCATATGGAGGAAATACGGAGAAAATGGCCACCGATCGGATTAAAATGATTTTTATTGAACAATACGGAAGATACGGGTACTTTTGCGATCCCGAGTGTAATTGTAACATCTGTGGCCATGGGGTAAGCCCTTTATATTTGAAATATGAGCGTTTATGTAGATGTACGGGCCATAAATGGAGAAAGTGCAAACACCAGGTTGAAGTTGATCCATGAGCATGATGATATGACAGTCATGTTTCAGGGCTACCTATGTTGCTACCCAAATGCATTCTGTTCGCTAATGCTACACAGTTCATAATATATATCAGTCCAGTGAGTCCTCAAACCTTTTCATTTCAAAGACTCCAGTAATTCTGAGAGTGCTACAAATGGAACTAAATCCATACACTCTCAGAGTTACAGGCCTATAAGGGTCCATTTGGAAGTTAACCCCCTCAAGGAACCCTGAGGGTCACTGGACCCCACTTTGAGAACCACTGAAATAGACATTCGATCTATTACAAATAGACTTATTAAATTGTATATGAAATAAATGGACCTTCTGTTCAGAAAGGGATTTGATTTATGTTGCACTGTAGTTCGCACATTGTGCAAGCAACATATCCATTGATATACCCTTCCCCCCACCTGAGTCCATACAGGGATGAGAGTGTGTTGGAAAAGGAGAACTCTAGTTATTACTTAACTGGGCTTCAAAGTAATTTTGTCATTGTCATATAGTTCCAGTAATTTTCTGTAGTGATGTTGTATATCTACAGTAGCTGCATGTGCTTTGTTAAGTCTTTAAAGATGTGGTTGGTTTTGGTTGGTTGAGCTAATGTTGCATCAAGTCTCATGAAAGTAGCTTATACAGTAGGTGAATCGAATGGAGTAAGTATAGCCCACATTTCAGATGGCCATCATAATGGTTTGCTGCAATGTGTATCCAGTTATGAGAGAAGGACGTTTCTCAAATTCAACATGGAAACTGGAGGGTCAAAGCTTGTTTCATACTTAGTCGATCTACAAGCTCAACAACGCGTCGTATAGCCTACGTTGTTGAGCTTATAGGTCTGCTATTTTTGACACGTGAGAAGAATAAATTAGGCTTCACTGAAGCAACGTTTTCTGTCAAATCTGCCCTTATGTGAGTGAGATGCATATCATCATTCTGTGCTCTCAAGGGATTTGCCATATTCCATTTCTTCTCCACTGTAATAGATCCCTGAGTACACTAATGAATAATACATAATGTCACTGTTTGTCATATGCATTGCTTTTACAGCATGGCTCTGTGGGAGTCTATAAGAGGGTCTGTGTGTGTGCGTGTGTTTGTGTCTGAGCTGATCGCGCAAATCTGGACCTATCAGAGCCAAATCTCCTGTATTTCTCTTTAGTTTTATAATGGAAGACATCAATATTGAATTGAATATTGTTTGTGAACATCACAGACTGGCCACATGAAGTCTGAGATCCACATGAAGCCACACCATTTCCATGTGGATCTTGAGATCTCCACGTGATCGAACTTGTTGTACATTAACATGAAATTACTGTACTGGTAAACAGTGTAATCTATCATTTTAGCATCCGAGTGAATAATCACGATGATTTATGTTTGTGTAATATGGAAGTCAGCGTCAAAGGTGGGTGGGGGAAAAGCCACAAGCGGCAGCACATTAACAGGCCAGGCTAAGGGTGTTACTTAGGGCTGGGCGATATGACTTAAAATCAATATCACAATTATTTCAAACTTTTGCCTCAATTAATGAATGATTGTTATTATTTTAAATGGTGAAAATAGCAGATCTACAAGCTCATAACGTGTCACGATGCCACGTGTTGTGAGCTTGTAGATTTTTTGCCATGTTTGTACTCCACCATTGTACAATGAAGAATAATACAGGAAGGGTTAAGTGGTTAATCAGACTAATCGATTTAGTCAATCATAAAAAAAAATACATATATTTTTTTGTTGATTCGTTGATATAAGAATATTTTTGCATTTTTGCATTGTAAGTAATTCTACAATTTCTGGTGAAGCTTTTAGAAATATAACCAGCCCTATTGGACAAGGTCATTGACTTTGAAATTGATGATCCACTGGCAAAAAAATAAGTATAGGTCAACCAGTTTGCCAGACGTTTGTTTAATGTAAATGTGAAATAAGGATTTCTACATTCTCAAATAACAGACTCATTAGTTAATGAAATCACTTATGCTAATGAGCCAGCTGAGACTGTTAATTATGGCTTCAAGATTCAGTGCTTCCTCTGCATGTCATTTGCATATCATGCCACCATGTCATTATTAATTATACCATGGCGTCCTCACAGCAATCATCAAAAACACTATCATAGTCATTCTTCAATCTTTATGGAATTGATGGACAGATGGATGAGGAATCGTGTATTTTAATTCTTTTGCTCTCTGCTCCACTGCTGGGCTCACTCTGATGAACCGGGTTGCCAGATGTGACAATTAAAACTTTAGATGTAAGCTGTTTAATACACAGTTCCCATCCACAGTGTTAGCCAATTATTCTTGTGCTAATGCTCATTATGAAATTGATTGTCTCCTCTCCGCCAGGCCTGGTGGCTGAATACCGTAGACTTACGTTTTCGCTTCTGTCTGTCCGTGTGTACGTCCGTCTGTGTGTGTTACTGCAACTCCTACAGATTTTGCCCAAAACTCGGTACACACTATCTTTGTTGTCATGGAATCAAGATATCATTCGGATTGTTCATATTCCATTCCAATTGGCTATGACTGACTTCCAAAGTTTGCAAGCCCTGGGGTAGGCAACTCGGCCTGGCGAAGACATGCGCTCCGAGGACTGTTTCTAGTTAGGGGGCCAAGAACGCAATGTGTAGGCAACCTTTTGTATTTGTTAGTTTTATTATTATTATTCCGCCACTGCAGCCAGAACCGTGCTGTAGATTTTTACTCATGAAAAACTACAGAGAAATTAAACTCACAACCATTGACCAAAGGGTGGCACTCAATAAAAATAAAATAAAATAGACTTTGAACAGGTGTAACTCTTGATCTGTTTGACCTACAGCCATGAAACTTCATTACTTCCTTATGATGAACAACTTCGCCTTTTTGACCTATGACCTCTGACCCTTAGATCTTCCACCATTTTGAATTATATGAACAACATTTCAATTCTAGCTTCATCCTGGGATTTTTGAGCAATCTGCATGAAACTTTCTACACAACTTTGGACCAAAATGTTAAAAAAAACTGAGGGGAAAAGTTTGTATGTGAAAAATATTAAGCCTTTATGAGCCAATGAATATTGCAGATTTATGAAAATTATTCCTCAGCCCTAACTACATAAATGCAGAGTCACATTTTTACGAAATATGATGGAGGGTCATTCCAATAGTGCTGTAGCGAATCTTTTTACCAGTTTGGCAAGTTTTTCCCTTATTCTTACTTAAGTGGTCACTTTGAAGTAGACTCAGGCCGTCACTGCATTTGACTGATTATTCAAATGTGGCAAAATGACAAAATAATTTCCATTCTTTCTATACTCTTTGAAGTCCATTGTTAATTTGTTGTTTTTATTTTTGTTTCAATTAATTAATTGTTTTCCTTTTAGTTTTATATGAAAGCCCTTTACATAGACTCACATAAATAGGCTAAACTTAAAATAATCAGACAACTTGTCTTTACTTGAATGACAGGGATAACCTAGTTCGAATGTCTGGTGCAGCTCTTGTTCTCATGGGTCTTCAACTAAGCGATAATAATAATTATACTTTATTTATATAGCACCTTTCATGACATGAATGCAGCTCAAAGTGCTTTACAGAGAAAAATAAAAAAATAAAGCAGAAGTGGTTTACAGAAAAAGCAATAATAATATACCAATAAAGCAAAAAGAAGAGCAAAAACAACATTAAAATCATTTAAAATAATGGCATTCAAATAATGCCAGAAAAATGGGATCTCTCAGCCAAATGATCACGTAATCTGTAGGGTCCCAGTCAGTATAGGTGGCCTGATGAACCTCAAGGACTGGGGGTTGATGATTAAATTCATCTGGCCGCTGAATCCCCTTTCGCACTCTGTCTGGGCTATAATCTAGGTGTTAACGGCGCGTTGCCGCCTCTCTCGCGGGCACGCATTTGCACCTTCAGAGCTGCCCCCCGCTATAGGCTCCACCACGGTAGCTGTAATGGTACTGTAAATTTGGGCCCCAACATCTGAGATTCTGGTGGGGGCTGATCATTTCGGGTGGGGGCTTATGCCCTGAGGGCTGAGGCCCCCACACAGGATCGGCGCGTATGTGTGTGTGTGCAAGTGCGTGTGTGTGTGTGTGCATGCGTGTGTGGATGAGTGTGTGAAGGTGTTTTGATGTTCCAAACCATTGATCAGCCTTGAACAAAGCGCTCACACTGCTAGCTACTGTAGTTATTTGTAGCCTACAAAGCATCTCAGTCGAGTCTCTAACCTGAAATAAACAAATAAACACTCTTTCACCATTTTGACCTTATATCTCCCCTTTCAACTTTGGTCTACTGTTCTCTTTGTTACGTAAGTAAAGTCCTGATTAGCATGGTCTTGTAAGCCATGCTGTGTCGACTAGCCTGATACTTGGCACATGTTGATATTCAGCACTTCCAGGTAGAGGATTTAGACTCTGCATTTCCAGTCAAATGCTGAGTAAATCACTCATTGGAATGCTTACAGTAGCCTGTTTGTCTTACAGGCATTAAGGTCAAAACCTTGGTTTTAGAAATCCTATGGTTCACAGAAACTTGCAAACTTTAACTTTGTAATAATTTCACACGCAGTAGGATACATTTCCGTCGAGTA
This sequence comes from Gymnoscopelus braueri, assembly GCF_963280865.1. Taxonomy (NCBI): domain Eukaryota; kingdom Metazoa; phylum Chordata; class Actinopteri; order Myctophiformes; family Myctophidae; genus Gymnoscopelus; species Gymnoscopelus braueri. The sequence continues at coordinate 35,335,192 of NC_137612.1, read as the reverse complement.
CTGAAGTGGTTCTCCCTTTATTTCATGTCAAGGACCCCCAAATTAATATATTTGGCCACAGACCCCCATCAGAAAATATTTTGTGCCATTGAGTGCCATTGATTAATGTTTCCAAAATATTCAAAATAATGTATATTTTTTGAAAATAGCAGATCTACAAGCTCCCAAAACGTCACAATGCGGCTATTTTCTTCCTTTGTTAACTTATTTGGTGTATGGTGCACCTACGGTACTTCTGCAGACTTGTTTTCTTTCATACTGCTTGTTTCTGGGCTTAACATTCTTGCCATGCATGAGGCATAGCAGCTACCTCCTGAGTGGTCACCTAAGTTCCTTAATGCTGACTTGCCTTTTCTGTGTTGCACTCCCCATGAAATGGAATCCACTCCTCAGATGCATGTCTGCATTGCTCTGGTAAAGAAATAAAAAGTTTTAGTCCAATAATGAGTAATGAATAATAATGTGCAGATAGCTTAAGTGCCCATTGGCAAAATTGTATTTGATTGTAATTGAGGTGGTGTGGCAGTAACATACAATGACACTCTGGTGAAATAGGATTGTAGCTAAGGAGATTATAACGCATTTGCTTTATATTACTGAGCTCAATGGCTGCTGATTGAAAGCATTCTCGGCTCATACTTAATGTACACACTGCCATACAGTGAAGTGCAAATCAGGCTTTGTGCTTAAGCGAGTAATATTTGTGTGCAAGGAGCAATTGGAATCATGGCAGTACAATAACTAGTAGTGCAAGTGGTTCAACATTGAGATGTCAGCCAAACGTTCAAGCCATGGGGCACCCTGATAGCCAACTGGTTAGAATGCATATCATATTATGGGAGCAAAATGCCCTGATCAGCGAGTCCTAGAACTGGGCGATATGACCTCAGTTCAAATCAATATCAGGATCATTTCAATATTTAGCACAGAAGGAGAGTTAAACACAGAAACACAAGGGAAGATACTGTGGTGTGACCGTGGCTGAGACAGAATGTTATTCCTACGTTGCAAGGTTGCCAGATTTACTGAATGCCTGGCATGTGCTACATGGATGTAATTTGTCTCCAATATGTAATATAGGCAACCCTCATGATAGTGTTATGGACATGGTCATTGGTAGCCAGTCACAGAGGTCAGTCCTAGAGATATCGTCGCTGTCGGGTCATGGGTGGAAGCCTTGTATGTCCAAAAAGCCTTACTTTTCAGGACATAGAAAAAATAACCTGTTACTCACAATCTCTTGTTGATACTTTTCATTGGTTCAATATTCATAAAACCCACAGACACACTTAACCACTAACACTTGCTTTCAACATTATTTAAAAGAAAAAAAGAAAAATTGCTTGTAGATCGGCTATTTTTACTGTTTTTGTGCGACACTGTTGGACAAAGAAGTAGGGCATTAATTTAGGAAAAAAAGATACAAAGTTGAATTGTGGAGAAATACAAGGTGACAGTGACGATATGATCAGTGATTTACCTCTGGATTGACGCTTTGCAACCTCTCACATACCCACTGAAGTTTATGTTGCGTCGATAGAGAATACTGTATCAAGATGCCTGGGCAATAAAAAATGTATTACACGGTTTTATCTCAGTGTTATAGTGCAGGTCACAGGGTTGCCATATTAAAGGGCATGCAATATCTCTGTTCCCCAACACGCTTGGTGGAAAGGGAGAAAAGAACCTTGATCTCGACCAGAGAGATGGGTGGTAGCAGAGCAGAGGACTATGAAATCAGTCGGAACACCAGTCGTTAATCCATTAAGACTGGGAACGCATATGTGTCATTTTCAGATTTCTTTGGCTATTCAAAAAAATAGCAGATATACAAGCTCATATGAGCTTGTAGATTTGCTTTTTTTTTTTTTATCATGAAAATTTGTGCAAATCATTGAATATATATATATATTTTAAAACAAACATTTGTAACTCAAATCGTATCGCTTCTTTGGATTCTACATGTCTTCTAAATCCTAAAAAATATATGGTGAAAAAAACGTATGCTGCCATTATGGTGCTCAAACTTTTTCATGTCAATGACCTCCCAAAATGATATGTATTTGGCCGTGGACCCCCATCTGAAAATATTTTGTTCCAGGGACCCCCAGAAGCAAAGATTTGAGTTAGAAATGTATATACATATTCAAAGATTTGAGTTAAAAATGTATATATATATTCAAAGATTTGTACACATTTTCACGATTCTTAAAAAAAAAAAAAAAAGCGTAAAATGACACAGATGCGTTCCCGGTCTTAACGGGTTAATGGCGGTTGACAATCATATGTCATTCGGGACACAGTTATTTGTGGAATGTGGAAATGATGCAGCGTTGAAGATGTCCTTGTGCTGTACTGTATGTCGAATGTCGATATCACAACAGAGGCAGCTGTTATTGGAAGCACTGAGGTATAGCTTACATATGTAGCTGTCAGAGATGTGTCACTTTTTACCGGTTCGCTGGTGTTGTTGCTCTACCTTTGCTGTGTGTTGCTCCACTCTTTTTGTTTTTTTGTAGGTTTATTTTTAGCGTCTTATGCTTTATTTCAGATAGGTCATTGTAGAGAGACAGGAAACCAAGGGCAGAGAGAGAGGAGAGACATGCCAGACAAAAGCAGGGTCAGATTCAAACCCGGATCCTAATGCTCACTGTCGGGCAAAACTGTTTATTTTTAGGAAATGGAATAAATTAATCTGTGTTGATGAAATGTTGTTAGTATTTAGTTCCAAGCTCTTGCTAATACTTTTGATCAGTTCAGTATTTATACAATTTTGAGCATGCAATTACTGTACAGGTGAAAATGTTCTAAATATTTATAGCAGATCTGCAAGGTCACAATGTGTTGCGTGCGGTGCAACACTTTGTGAGCTTCTGCTATTTTCGCTACTTCTGTGCAACACTGTCATACAATGAAGTTTAAAATAAGGTTTCAAATATATATTTTTTTATTGAGATACAAGGTCAGACACATTACAAATAATCTGCGAGAGTCCAGCAATGGGTTTGTTTCCATTTCTCCTCCGGGGCCTATCTGCTCAAGCTGCCCACAGAGATGCAGGCAGCGGTATCACTACCGGTCCCCGGCTGCTCTCGCAATACTGCAATAGATTGTTTATGTATGTTGTTTAATTGTAGTTGAAAACTTTTATATTCGCTACCTCCATTCGACATTCAGCTTGTAGTTCCTGTCCTTTTCAAATGGTGTCGACTACTACTGTGTGTGACTAGTCCATGCTCAGCGATAGTCCACAGTGACGATTGACAGGAAACAGGGATAGGGAGATGGGGAGTGAGTGACATGCAGCAAAGGTCCGCTGGGCTCAGGATTTGACTAACTCTGGTCTCACTGTCAGGCATCAGAGCCTATGTGGTATGCGCCTTTTCCCCCCAGGAATTATTTTTTAAATATTATGACCGCTACCTAAAACCGACTCTTTTGTCATTTTTGGGGCAAGTGAAGCTCAAGAAATAACTGATAAAAAATGTAAACATTGATTTTGATGTCAATGATGTGAAATTGTTTTGAGAATCCTCTAGTATTAATGCATAACACATACTGGTTGTGGAGACAATTTATAGATTATGACACGGTTGTCTACATGCACATTGTACATCATTGTGATAGGGCCTGACTGATATATTGGGCCAGTTTTTGTTTTTTTAGGACCATCTCTCTCTCTCTCTCTCTCTCTTGCTCTCTCTCTCTCTCTCTCTCATATACTGTATATCACCAAAGCACTCATGCCCGTATGTCTCCTTTGTTAAATAAATACTTGGACATACTGTAGCAGCTTTTACTTAACATATGAGTAAAAACTGCAACAACGACATGATGTAAGTAAGACATCAGCTGAACGGATTGGTTCCACTCTCTTGACTACTTCCACTTTCCATTTCCTGGTTGTTACACAGCCAATCAGCGGCTGGTGACAGCAGGGAAAAAATAGATGAATTGAACGGAAATCTCAACCCATTCTTCCAGCTCAGACAGGACCAGTGGTGTAAAGTTGCCTGTTTTTCCTAACTTTTTGGAAAATCATGGCTTTGATTTTCCAGACCGTGATCACTGATCAGACATGTAACAGTTTGATTGTGTGGTATCACGTTGACAAATGACAACCAAACACGTTTTGAGCTTGTAGGCTATTTTCGGCTATTTTCGGCTATTTTCGTCTATTTTCAATATTTTGTTATATCACTTTTATTAAAGGCACCATTGTACAACAAAGTATAATACTGGACTTAAGTGGTTAATCAGACGAATCCATTTAGTTGATTATATAAATCTATCAGAAATGTTTATATATATATATATATATATATATATATATATATATATATGCTTCTCGATTATTTGATTAACCTACATGAGCAAGTTTAAGTCGGTTAGAGTTTGTAAATATGGGTTTGGATATATTTTCAGTGAATTGTCCAGCCCTACTGTACCTGGTGGTTTGTGGAACAGGACTCCTGCAGGGTGAAAGTGATTCAGAAACTCCATCTGCTCTGCGGATGCCGAGCGATGCTCGTGTTCTGCTCTGCTTGTAGACCTTTTTGACTCCTGGTATCGCTCTGTGTCTCTCTTTCTCTCTCTTCCACTGTTTCCATCACTGTTCATCAATTAGCCAACAATGCTGGTCCACAATGAATAATGAAAGGCAACCAAGTCACCCTTACAGGGTAAGCACAGTATCTGTTTTAGCTGCAGGAGGGAAAGAGTGGGTGTAAATCAAATGTACAGTAGCGTATACAGTAGCTCAAACAGGTTATTTTATGGTTATTTATCATTATCAGAATGGATTAACCACTTTCAACCTGGCATCGCTATTATGGGCATCATAATAAATGTAGATGAGAACGAAATTTTTCGCATCGTGACGAGTTCTGAGCTTGTAGATCAACATTTTTTTTGCTATTCCTCTTACTCAAAGTATAGGGCTTAAGAGTTAATTTGTGTGTGTGTGTGTGTGTGTGTGTGTGTGTGTGTGTGTGTGTGTGTGTGTGTGTGTGTGTGTGTGTGTGTGTGTGTGTGTGTGTGTGTGTGTGTGTGTGTGTGTGTGTGTGTGTGTGTGCATGTGCATGTGCACTGCCTACATCAGCTCTTTTAAAAGGTTTTAAATGACATCTCCACATATTGAATAGAAGCATCTCCTTTTATGCATACTTAGAATTTTCTATAGGTGCCTTTCAGAGCGTTGCAGTGTTGTGCATGTGAACGTACAGTAGCTGTGGTGACTCATAGGAGCCCAGCGCCCACACGCGCACTCACAGAGAAATGGACATCTTTCACATGCTAACATCAGCAACCTATCATTTTCCTTCATCCCTTCAAATCAATTATCCTACCGCTTTTCACACCATGTGACTTTCAGAATGCCTGACTGTCAAGGGTGGGGGTGGTGTACTGAGCACCCACTGTCATAATGACCCATAGAAAAAATGGAGAAGGTGGTGTAGGCTTTCTGATCAGAATTGCTTTGAGAACTCAGTCATACGCAGTTGTGGAAGAAGTACACACATAAAAAATAAATAAATAAATTGTAAAGCGTCAACGTCATTTCCTTGGGCGTCACCTCCGCCATATTCCGGTATTTCCGTTTAGACACTCAACCGGTTAGGTGTTACTTTCCGCCGGTCATCAATTTATTGGCTTACATGTAGGAATGTGACAAAAAACAAAAAAAATCCCATGAATTCAAGGCTTCATGGGGTGTGTAATTGATAGAAAATAAGATTTATTTTGGGTGAACTACTCCTTTAAGTAAAATACTTAATAATTAAGTAGCAATACCACAATATAAAAGTACACTGTTACAAGTAAAAGTCCTGCATTCATACTATAATACTTTAAAAGTATTGGCACCAAAACGTACCAAAAGTAAAAGTACAACACACTAAGATCTACAATCTCACAACGTATCGCGATTCGCGACGCATTGTGAGCTTGTAGCTATTTTCAAATATCTTAGAATAGGGGTTTTGTATTCATAATAAAACTCTGCCAAGTAAAGTCATTAAAGTCTTCAAATAATCGCACGCGCACGCACGCGTGCACACACACACACACACACACACACACACACACACACACACACACACACACACACACACACACACACACACACACACACACACACACACACACACACACACACACACACACACACTGAATCAATCTGCTGTCTGAAAATAGCATGTGATCATTTTCAGCACGGCTCACTAAGCATGGTTTTCATTAATAGGGGTCAGGGTGGCTCTCCACTGTTTTATAGCTGTAGCCAATCAATGGGGAGCCATTGGTGCTGTATTGCTGGTCCAACAAATTGTGTGTTTTATGATTGTTGTTTACTATAAATCCCTCTCTTGCTTATACAACACTTGTAAAATATTTATACCCCCCTCCCCTTTTCTAAAAGTGTTAGTTTTTCTGGAAAAGTCCCCATGACTTTTTTTTAGTTATCCTTTTAGCCAGTGGTGGAAATAGTACTCAAATTATTTACTTAAAGCCATACTTGGTTAGTCCCAAAATATTTTTTTTAGCAACCTCTGCTGGTCACTACCGTCATTGCAGGTCTTTAGCGGATTCCTGCATTACCCAGAATTCCATTTGTTTTCACCGGAAGGCGGAAGCGTTTCAAAAAGCGTTCTTTTTGTTGTTTTATACTATCTGCAGATCGTTTCTCTTAGCCAGTGGAGCTGTTAGTTACCGTGAGCTGTGTTTTCTTTTGCTGTTGTTTTTCCATCTTCAAATCCTATAATGCCATAAAAACAGCGTGAAATTCCTTTTTGTTACTAGCGCGGTAGTTCCGGGACAAATAGGAAACCTGTGCATTTCCATTTCCGTTTTCCGGCCGAATGACGCGGGAAAGACGCCCCTGTCCACTTTCAATAGAAAATATGTTTATAAAAGGCTTTCGGGGGTGAAATTCATGGAATGGGTATTATGAAACATTTGCCACACACAAAATATATAAAATGTTACTTTAGTTTTTTTTTAAAGTTACCTAGTATTACTTTAAGTAAAAATATCAATACTGCACTGTAGAAATACTCTGTTACAAGTAAAAGTCCGGAATTCAAAATTAACTTGAGTAAAAGTACAAAAGTATTCGTATCAAAATGTACTTAAAGTACCAAAAGTAGAAAGTACTCATTATGCAGAATGTCCCATTTCACAACTGTTCAAATGTATATAAATCTTTTGAAAATAGCAGATCTACAAGCTCACAATGCGTCGCATCGCGACACATTGTGAGCTTGTAGATCAGCTTGTAGGCTAACTAAAGTTTTCAAACGATTGTGTAAAAGTACCTCTGAGATGTAGTGGAGTAGAAGTAAAAGTAGGCCTACTGAAAATTGGAAATACTCAGTAAAATTAAAACACCTCAAAATTTTACTTAAGTACAGTACTTGAGTAAATGTACTTAGTTACTTTACATCACTGCTTTTAGCTCAAATGTCTGACTGTACTCATGCTGTTAACATTTCTGCCTAATAAAGTATTCAATCAATCAATCAATCTCCCACTTAATTGTTATGCCAATTTCCCTATGAAGTCGCTGTCACTGCCAACCCATATTGTTTGGAGTTGGGGAGGGTCTAGAATACCATGTGTCTCCTTTGATACCCGTAGGTGTGTCACAATTATTACATATGGCCTGATCGCAATTATTTGAGATAATCTCAATTATTTTGCATAATCTTCAGAATCGTTCCCATTTATATGTATGCCATGCATTAACCATTTCCAGGTAAGATTTACTCATATTACATTATAAGACCCACAAGTTTGCAGCACTAGAGGAAGTGCTGCACTGCAGTTTTCTCATATAAGATATCATGTTTTCAAATCTTGCATTTTGTGCTTGTTTCAACCTCCATAAGGTGTCAGGGGTGCACGGCACGCAGGGGGTATTAATGTCTACTTAGCAGCATTAAACCAGTGGTTCCTAACTTTTTCTGGATCAGGGCACACTTGAAAAATGTGTTCGTCATGGGCAGCCGAATGGCCTCCGTGTTAAGTGGTCAGATGGTTGGGCTGCGTGCATTTTCAGAGCATGTTTATTTTAATGATCAATAAATTGTCTGTCCTGACTAAGGTCTAACGACCGAAACGTTGATTTGATAAAGAGCAACATTTTTGGAAGTTCCAGACAGAGTGCGGGACCTTTTTCTTGGATTTTATTATCAGAGATCCCCTTTTGAACATTTGTACCTTTGTCCTACTCACCTGTCACCAACCCTTGAGGTGTGCATCGGCCTTCTTCTAAAAAAAAAGGATCAATACATCAATTGTGTTCCGGCTTGGATCAATGGAAATAACTTGGTATACTTTTTTATCAGTATCACAAAGAAAACCAACAAAATACCATGACTTATTTAAAAAAAAAAAACAATTACATTATCATACAAATCTTGGTGTTTTGCCAATTATTTGGGGGCCCACATGCAATATCCTCACGGCCCACAGGTTGGGCATCACTGCATTAGACACAGATTGGTCCTGTGATGGTGATGGCTGCTACTGCTACTGAGCAGATATGCCTGCCAGGGGTCTATGATATAATATGTGTGAGCCCCCCTCCCTCACTTTAGTTTAACATCCACAAGCAAAGAAAAAACTCACAGTGGATGAAATGATTTCCTGCACTGCAGGCAACATGCCGCTACGTTGCTCCTAACCCATTTCCACTGACGTTTTCTGGAACGGAGCCTTTTTTTGGCATGCTCACTGGCTGCAGGGGACACATTTAAGTGGTTGACCCTCGCCTTGGCTTTAAATCTCACGTGATGTCAAAACAAATCAGTGTTTGTGTGTGTGTGTGTGTGTGTGTGTGTGTGTGTGTGTGTGTGTGTGTGTGTGTGTGTGTGTGTGTGTGTGTGTGTGTGTGTGTGTGTGTGTGTGTGTGTGTGTGTGTGTGTGTGTGTGCGCGCACCTCGTCTACTGCCATGGGTGACAATTATACATCCCCCTGTAGAGCAATATCTCTGACTCCATTCATTTACTGTACTGTAGGCTGGCCTTCTCTGTGTTTTAATATAGTGATTCACCGCATTCCGTTTTAAGCGGCGGCATGCTGACAAATGGTTCAATAAAACATTTTGTTCTACTTTGTGTAGCGAAGCTGTTAGGCTCCTCCTGACATCATATCATAAACTATTACTGTGATCTGTTTGGACGCAAACGGTTACAGATGTCTCTGCCACAAGCTAAAACTACTGTAGTCTGAACTAACTTGTGGATTCCTCAGTGCTACTGTGCTCTGTCAAAACTAAGTTCTTCTAACAGGTTGATATCTTTCACAGCGGTGGTTCTATTTTGTGCCAGGGACCCCCATACAAGATTTGTGTAGTTAAAATGTTTCAAAAATATTCAGAAATATTTCATCATCTGCAATATCACTTAAATATTATCACTTTTGAGCAACCAGAGCATTTTCTGTTATTACTGCTGGCGCTGAGGGTAAAACTTTAAGCACCATTTCAGTTTAACCCAATCCCAAATTACAGTACACAATAAAATCCTCAGTGTGAATTTAAGTGTGTAAAAATGGGCATTTGGGTCAAGTTTCTTTGCACTTTCTTGCACTGAATTAACGTTGAGGATTTACTGTGTGCGTGAGTGTGTGTGTGTGTGGGGGGGGGGGGGGACTTTGAGTACTTGGTGGCAGGCCTGGGTAGGCATTTAAGTATAGCTGTGTGTGTGTGTGTGTGTGTGTGTGTGTGTGTGTGTGTGTGTGTGTGTGTGTGTGTGTGTGTGTGTGTGTGTGTGTGTGTGTGTGTGTGTGTGTGTGTGTGTGTGTGTGTGTGTGTGTGTGTGTGTGTGTCTATTTACGGCTCAGCCTGTGGGAGATGTCCAAGTCCAACAGAAAGGGCAGGGGGGCATGGGAAGACCACCACTGCACTCCGCTTCACATGTCCTCCCAGCCCGCTAAGACCTGGCCTAATTTAACTTAGAGAGTGTACAAATGGAACCAAATGGACCTGCAAGGGTCCATTTGGTTCCATTTGTACACTCTCATCGTTACAGACCTGCAAGGGTCCATTTGGTTCCAATTGTGCACTCTCAGAGTTACAGACCTGTAAGGGTCCATTTGGTTCCAATTGTGCACTCTCAGAGTTACAGACCTGTAAGGGTCCATTTGGTTCCAATTGTGCACTCTCAGAGTTACAGACCTGTAAGGGTCCATTTGGTTCCATTTGGTTCCATTTGTACACTCTCAGAGCTACAGACCTGTAAGGGTCCATTTGGTTCCATTTGGTTCCATTTGTACACTCTCAGAGCTACAGACCTGTAAGGGTCCATTTGGTTCCATTTGGTTCCATTTGTACACTCTCAGAGTTACAGACCTGTAAGGGTCCATTTGGTTCCATTTGTACACTCTCAGAGTTACAGACCTCTAAGGGTACGTTTGGTGCCATTTGTACACTCTCAGAGTTACAGACCTCTAAGGGTACGTTTCGTTCCATTTGTACACTCTCAGAGTTAAATCAACACAGATTTTACTGTTGGTGTGCATGATTGCTGAAGAAAACATGTCTGTGCTCGAGCAACAGTTTCGACACATTTGCCTGCCCACTTGCACGTAGTTGTTCAGGCAAAATAATTGTCCAACACACTTTGAACATTTCTCACGGCGGGGCCCCGTGCTACACGATTCCCTGGTAAAATAAATGAAATACTTTGAGCTCTCGCTGTTTCACTGAATCACTGCATTCATTATTGTGACTGGAAGACAGAGAGAAACAGCGAGGAGCAAATCCTATTTTGATCCAATTAAGTTGCTATATTACATTTTCCTTCGAATAAGGTCGTTTATTTTTCTTTAGCGATCATAATAGGGGTATATCACAATCACAGTAGAATTAAACATAAGATATCGATCATGAAACGGCGAAAAGCCAGTGGGTTTTAATTGCATCACATTGGAAGCTTCTGTTTGGTGAAGATGTGAAGATGTGTTGGTTGCGGTATCCATAGTAATAAGCATCATCGGATCCACCAATGGTGAACCCGCTGTGAACACGAAAGAAGGACACATCTATGTCTAAATATTTCAGGAATCTGTGTGTGTGTGTGTGTGTGTGTGTGTGTGCGTGTGTGCGTGTGCGCGTGCGTGCGTGCGTGCGTGGAATTACCTTCAGTAAGTCATGCCCCTCATCGTTCACTGCGGGGTGGAGAAGCATGTATGTAGGTAGGTAGGTAGGTAGGTAGGTAGGTCGATCGATCGACATCTCCCACGAGGGAAATTAAGTTGCCATGGCAGTACCACAATATAGAACAGATACAGAAAAAGAGATACAAATAAGTAAAAAGAAAAGAGGAAAAGAAGTACCAAAAACCAAAGGAGATTTAGGGTCCTTGCTTGGCCTAAATCTGCTGCATGTCTTTCTTTCGCACAATATGTGAAGGAATATTATCCAGAGAACCGTTCATTCGATCAACTTCCCACTTGCCGGGTGTATAGCTGAGGTCTCAAGGGAGTGCATCGAATGTGAAGTCAATCGTATGAGTGGTTCTCCAGAACCGGTCCGCTCTGAACGGGCATGTGTTCTGAACAGGAATAGCACTTGTATCTATGCATTTCTTTTCTCAAATGTCCAACCGTCAGATTGAGACTTGCGCATGTTTGTTGGCATAGAGGAAAGAATAATAAAACATTTATCCTTTTCCATGCTGAGTGGAGCAACAGCACAGCTGTAGTGCAGCCAGCAAGTAACAAGTAAATAGTGAGACTTCTACAGTGAGTGGATCCCATCTCTGTGCTGCTGAGTAGCAATGGTGGAAAGTATAGCCTACCTCAAAAGTGTACTTAAGTACAGCACTTGAGTAAATGTATTTAATACATTTACTCAAGCGCTGTACTTAAGTACACTTTTGAGGTAGGCTAGTTTTACTTTTCTTGAGTATTTCCATTTTTTGTATACTCTATTCCACTAGGAAAATATTGTACTGTTTACTGACAGATTTAGATTATTAATTCAAACAATAAATCAACTAATTAAGTATTTTATTTTGGGTTAAACTGCCCAGCAGTATAGCGTCATTAAAATGAGCTCCAACCTTGCCGACATTAGAGTAATGAGCACATTAATGATAATTAATTAAATCATAATTATAGTCCAATAACATTAGCCTGGTTCCAGACGAATCTGCCATTGCAAAAAAAAAAAAGCCCTTGGCAGATTAGGTCTGGCCCTTCTCAATAGAGATTTTATTTCTCTCCCTCCAAAGTTGTGAGGGACCAATCAGAGCCCAGTATGCAAATATGGGGTGGGTTTATCACCAGAGGCATTTTTTTAATTTGCCCCTCGGAAATGCAGGTTCCACACAGAGATTCCAGACTAATATCTACACAGTGATGTTAGTCTGGCCATGCCAGGCTACAATAACATGATATGATTCTCAAATGCGCATTCTGCACAGTGCACACTGAGTACTTTTACTTTTGCTACTTTAAATATATTTTGATTCTATTAGGCTTTTGTACTTTGCCTTAAGTACGATTTTGTATGCAGGACATGTACTTTACAAAGTATTTGTGGCGTTGCTGCTTTTACCCTTACGTCCAATATGTGAGTTTTCCTTCCAGCAGTGCTGAGAAGCGGGAGCAGGCAGAGTGGACGTGTGTTGGTCAGGACGGTTCAACGTGGTCAGACAGCTGGGACGGCCCATGGGGCACGTTGTCTTGGTTAGTGAGAACGTGGATGCTGAGGTGTGTGTGGAGGTGAACAGGGAAGCCGGTTCACAGTAAATGGTGCAGGAGGTGTTGTCCGAAAGAGAGGAGAGACTTCCCTGGTCTAGAGGGCCTTTTAGGAGAACATTAAGGTGTCTCTATTTTGGGCATGTCATGGGTGAAAGAGGAACATTGTAGGCTAAATCAGTAAATTAAACTGCATGTTCAAAAATAGCAGATTTACAAGCCCACAGTGCATCGTATTGTGGCGTGTTGTGAGCTTGTAGATCTGCTATTTTCAATATATCTGTCGTATGATGAAGTAGATAGATAGACAGAGAAACACATGACAGATACTGAAAAAAAGAGATACAAAAAAAAATAATATAAAAGTAAACTGGTAATAACATTACATTAGGAATTAGGAATAGGGTACCAAACTCCAACAGGAGGTATAGGGTTTAAGAGGTTAATGGTTTGATTCAGTACATTCTTGAACCTGTCCAATGTGGTTTTAATGTAGAGTCCAACCGAATGTAATCCAAAAAGTTTTAAATCTAAATACCAGTTTGTTTGTTTTTTCTGTCAAATCGTGCATGGCTTTCTGCCAGAAATGCTGTGTCTAACAGAATCCAACCCCTTTCCTCCACAGTCACACTTTCCTTTAGTATGCAAATTCGGACTCTGAACGACCAGGGTTGGTCTCTGAACGACCACCAGAGACCAACCCTCCCTCGCTACTCCTACCCGCCTATGATTATGAGCAATCATCCAGGGCATAGAAGTGGAACTGTGGAATAACGTCCTTAACTAATGCTATATTACGTGACTTTGCCATTAGTTACAGGACAAGTCCGGACTAAAATAACATATAGCCATTTTTTCCTACTTATATTGATCCCAAATGACTGTTCATGGGGTCTATTTGCAGAATTGCCCCAGTCGTCCAGTTTCCCCAGCAGCCCCCATAGCATAGAGCAGAGCCCATAAGCATATCACTACTTAATATGCTATTTGCGGTCAAACGTTTTTTTTTCATGAATCTGTTATTAGTTGTCATTACACACACATCCATGCCTTGGTTGTCCCACACGCGCCGCCATAGTCTGCTAAACAGACCAACGGCGTATATACAGCTGTTATGTGTTTTGCGAAGTCCCGGAAAAGATGCACTGTGATTGGCCAGTACAGTCACTTTGATTGGCAGCTGTGCCGAACCCTCACCCCAAAACATGATTTACGAGACTGTGGCGACTCGTGTGGGACAACCAAGGCATGGATGCGTGTGTAATGACAACTAACAGATTAATGGGGGAAAAAAAACACTTTTGATATGCTTATGGTATCCACTCTATTCTATGGGGGCTGCAAGGGAAACTGGACATCAGGGGCAATTCTGCAAATAGACCCCATAGCCAGTCATTTGGGATCAACATAAGTAGGAAAAAAAGGCTATGTGCTATTTTAGTCCGGACTTTGTCCTTTGATGGTGAGGACCAGGAATTAATGATGAGTTCATGATAAATTCATGATGAACTAGAAAAATTTGCTCCTCGGAGCACAGGTCTCCGCCAGGCCAGGTAGTAGAAGTTAATATCACGCAAATCGTAGAAGTTAATCTTAGCCAATCAGGAGGAAATATGAAAAGTTGGACAGGTACCCCTTGATGACATCATGACATGACTATAATAGAGATAATGTGTACCGATTTGCGTGATGTTTGGACAAAATCTGTTGGAGAAATAGCATAACCTTTGTTTAGCAAAAATTGGCCTCCTAATTGGCTACTCCTATGAGTAAAGTTTCACGGCAATCGGACACTGCGTTCATGATTTGAGGCATTTTGTTCAAAACGGTCCACTCCTGTAAACTTTGGAAGCCAGAATTTGCCAATCAGGATGGAATATGAAAAATCTGACAAATCTGTCTTGATCACATGACTATAGAGATAATGTGTACCGATGTGCGTGATGTTTAGACAAAATCTGTCGGAGTAATACAACAACAACAAAAAAATCGAAGAAATTGGCCTCCTTGTTGTGCTATAACATGTGAAAGTTGTGAAAATGTTGGGGCAGAGGTTCTGCTCTGGCCTCCAGGGAGTGTGTGTGCACAGCTTTACGCTGATCGATCCAACGGTGCAGGAGATTTGCTGTACACAGATGGACGGACAGACGGACGCACACACGGACGAAAACATATACAATGAATGTTTGAAACTACACATAGGTGTTGGGAACAATTGGTTGCCCGATGGCAAGCGTTATTTCTACAGTCTTGTTCTTGTTGTCATCTCTGAGCATACTGATACACATTCTAAATCAACTTGGTTTTGGCAGAATCAGAATCAGTTTCATTTGTCACGTCACAGTTTTACAGGTGTAAATCAGTGGGTGAAATATTTTTTTTTGCATGCTCCAGTGTTTTGTAGTATTCCGTGAGAAGAGAGAGGACAGAGGACAGAGGTAGAGTGAGACCAAAGGTGAAGAGAAAAGAAAACTGGTTAAATAGATTAAATAAAGATCTATACGTAATACAGATACCGTGTGTGATAGCAAGTATATACAGTACAAGATATTTAGAAGGTTAGCATCATATGCAGGTGTGTGTAATGATTGACTATTGAATATTATATGAATATTCTTTGTTTACATGATCTGCCATAGCTGTAAAATAATTGAACTGATGGAATGAACGGAGATGACACAACTCTCACAAATCTCAATTGCTCTGGCCATGGCTATTCATGATGAACTTATTCATGGAAGAGATCTGCTGCTGCCAATTAGGAGAACGATAGAAAACATTTGCACGTGTTAGATGTTTAGAGATGGAAACAAGAAGTGTAATATTCACAAAATTATTGCGACTGATAATCATGTTGACAGTATTAATGTAATGTTGCACAGCCCTAATCTGCAAGCTGTTTACAGCATCTAATCACAGGTTTATGTGTGAATTCAGTGCAATGATGACTCACTTCCATGATTGAGTCATGGTTTAATGACTATTCATGGACTGAAGTTTTCACTTTCCTTATCTCAGTTAAGTAGTGCCTGACCAATGCCCAATTTTGGTACCCTGGTAAATCATCCCGGTCGCGGAATTCACATTTAATTTTCAGTTTTGGGTCCAATCCCGATTTTGGAAAAGTCCTACCGATTACCGATGTTTTGACTGATATTTTGGCAAAAAGCGCAAAATGTTATACTCCATTTGAAAAACTTGATTATAATTTCAATTTCAGAATATTTCAGAATATTTAACTTATTAAGACACCTTAATATTTAACAAATTAATACAAATAAACACAAACTGTATTATTATTTTAAAGATATTTTGGGCTTATCTGAACTTATAGTATGCTAGTGGAACATTGACAGGAAACAGGGAGAGAGACGGGGAGTGACACGCAGCAAAGGTCGTCGGGCTCGGGAATTGAACCCACGAGTCGCTGTGAACGGTATGCACCTTCACCACTCGGCCATCAGCACCCCAACTAACCCAAAAAATAACCCATCTACAAGCTTACAACGCGTCACGGTGTTTGTCGATGGACTACTTTTGAAAACTACAGTATCGGAAAATTTCACGCTCAAAATAGGGACACCAGGTTGAATAAGTGCTGATACCGATACCGTCAAAAAAGTCAAATAATGGCCGATATATCGGTCTGGCTCTACACACAAGGAAATGGTACCAGATCCCAAATAACTCCAGTACAGCTCCCTGCCTCCCTCCCTCCCGCCTTCTCTCCCTCCTTCCCTCCCTCCCTCCCTTGTTCTAGGGACAGGGCCCCAGCAGCGTGTAGCTCCCTGTGCTGTACTTTCCTCTCCTCTGCTGTGCTGCTTTCTAGGGCTCTCAGAATGAGCTCTCTCATGACAAATGCATTGTCCGCGCGGCGCGGAAAAGCCCGAGCCGGCCCGCTTTCTCCTGCTGCTGCAAGCTCTCTGGGTTATATTTAGCCTTGGACGGGGCCAACTCTGCTTACCACCACCACCACCACCATCAGCACCAGTAGGGGAGAAAGTGAAATCTGTGGAAACTGTAGACACCATTGCTGCTACATCTTCTCCTTCTCTCTCTATTTCCTTGTAAGTAAATCCTTTACAGCATTTTTTTTTTAGCCTTGGATGCAGGATGAACGGTGATGATGAACAGTGTTGTGTGGTGTTTCCAGAGGAAGCTATATGCTCTACTGTGCGTTACGTGTGGTACTGTAGTTGTGTGGTACTGTAGTTGGGGGTGACTTTATTGCAAGCACTTTAATTGTAACTACACATTTTAACTAAAGACCTGTGGTGGCTGTGGGAACGCGTCAGATTCTGCTGACCTGCGTGGGCGCAGAAAACTCTTGAACATGGGTGCAATAATCAATACTGCTGCTCTTTACTGCGCTGTCAAAAGGAACTTTGGCGCGTTTAATTTCTTCAGAGTCAGGTTGCCTGCGGGTTGCACAGTAGTTATTCTAGTTTCTTGTGATGTTTATGGTTCAAAAAGTTGTTTTGTTTTTGTTTAACAGTGGTCTTCTTAAAGTGGTGTCTGGGGACCCTCAGGGGTGCTTGGGGGGTGGGGGGGGGGGTTCAGGGGGTGACCAGCAAAACGATCCCAGTTCGTCCCAGAGCCTTGTTCCTGCTCTCCCAGAGAGCAGGAACAAGGCTCTATTATTTGACTTTGAAGTTACCAAATGAGACAATGTATAAGAATGTGCATTTAGATTGACATTATACGTTTCACTCTCTCCACTGTTATCTCCCCTCCTACCGCATAAAGGTGTAAAATGCTGTACTAGTGATTAGTAATCTAATTCTGTTATTCTGTACTAAAATCTAACAACACAAATCTTCTCTTAAGGGAGTTCCTGGCACAAAGTCTTTTCAAATGGGGGTCTATGGCCTAATGTATATACCGTAGCAATTTGAGTGTCCTTGACATGAATATTTGGATAATCACTGGTTTAAACCACAGGTTGGTAATGTGCTTTGGCCTGAAGAAGACCAGCCACTACATCAGCCTCAGTTTTATTCAGGAAGCCGTTGCAGCTTTCGCCTTTGTGTCATGCTTAACCACTTTCAACCTGGCATCCCTGTTTTAGGCATGTCATAGGTGACATTTTATTCATACATTTTCCAAAGAATAGCAGATCCACAAGCACAAGCATTGCAAGCTTTGGGGCAACACCGTTGTACAACGAAGTATAAAATAGGGTTTATGTGGTTAAAATCCCTTCAGCCCGTGTTGTAAAATCATCAACAACAACGATGACATCAGCTATTACCGTTAAAACATACCCCTGTGTCCCTGGCAACATGTTTTTTTTTACCAATACACCATCATAACAGTGCACTTAAAAGGGGAAACACTGCGGTTGTGTTCTGGTGCAGGGAAACATCTCTATTGCTCCGCTGTTTCATAGGGAAAGGATGGTGGGAGGCACCCGAGTGGAGCATTTGCTGAAAAAAAATCCAGAGTCTTGATTTATCTCTAGGAGTCTCAAGGTTAAATTAACACTCAGGATTTTACTGCGTATTTGACAGAGAGAGAGAGAGAGAGAGGGAGAGAGAGAGCAGAGAGAGCAGACAGCAGGACATGGAAAGTTTAGAAGTGAGTTTCTCATCCCTGAAAATGGAAAGTGGGAGCGAAGGCAGACATTAAAAAAGGAGAGAGAGAGATGAGAGAGAGAGAGAGAGAGAGAGAGAGAGAGAGAGAGAGAGAGAGAGAGAGAGAGAGAGAGAGAGAGAGAGAGAGAGAGAGAGAGAGAGAGAGAGAGAGAGAGAGAGAGAGAGAGAGAGAGGGGCGCGCACAGGATGGTGGGAACATCTGGAAGAAACAAGACCAGTGCCAGACCCCTGTGACAACATGAAGGGACTGGAAATTCTCCTGAGACGGTCTTGAACACACACGTACACACACACACACACACACACACACGTACACACACACACACACACACACACACACACACACACACACACACACACACACACACACACACACACACACACACACACACACACACACACACACACACACACACACACACACACACACACACTTTGACTTTAAAGACCTTCTTCTCAAAACACATTTAATTATACCCCCAGCGATTGTTTTCCTTGGAGTGTGTCCACACACACACACACACACACACAGAATCAATACCTATTAAGGTATACTGCTGCCGGGCAGAAACCTTGTATCTCCATATTGTAGAAAACATATATGATGCTGCTGTCCTTTAGGCCAGATATACACTTGGTGGAGCATCACATCGCACACCTTAAGTAGCAGATCTACAAAATTAGCTCACAGCATGTCGAAGCGTGTTGTGAGCTTGTAGATCTGCTATTTTACTCGGATGCATAACTAAGTATAATGCGACTCAGTGGTATGGACAGTTATTGTCTCCGCCAGGCCGAAAGGCATGGCGAGAGAGTATGTTTTCGCCCCTGTCCGTCCGTCCGTCCTTGTGTCCGTGTGTCCTGTCTGTGTGTTACCACCAAATCTCCGGCACCGTTGGCCCGGTCGCTGCGAAACTGTGCACACACACTCCCTGGATGCCAATTCAGAACCTCTGCCTCAAAATTTTCACATGGGCCTGTTATAGCGCCACCAGGAGGCCGATTTGTGCAAAACCCATTTTTTCCCATTACTCCTACAGTTTTTAACCAAACCTCATGCAAATCGGTACACACTATCTCTATAGTCATGTGATCAACCCTGATCTGTCCGATTTCCCATATTCCATCCTCATTGGCTAAGGTTTCCATCCAAAGTTTGCAGGATTGGTCCGTTTTGAACAAACTGCCTCAAATCATGAACGCAGCTTGCCATTTCCATAAAATTGCACACGCACATTCCCACTAGGCCGAGGAATAAATGGCACTTAAAACTTTTGACATCAGCCTCATGGTGGCGCTATAACAGGCCGATTTGCATTTTTAACTATAACTGCACCGATCTGCGTGAAACTTTGCACGCCTACTCCCTAGAGGCCAAGGAAAAACATCTGCACTGCATTTTTCACATCTGCTTTTTACAGCGCCACCAGGAGGCCGACTTATGTCAAATACATTTTTGGATATTAATCCTTCAGATTTTATCCAAACATCACGCACATCGGTACACAGTATCTCTATAGTCATGTGAACGCGGCGTGCGATTTCCGTGAAAATTTGCACGCACATTCCCACTAGGCCAAGGAAGAAATGCCACCCTTTTCACATTGGCCTATTATAGCGCCACCAGGAGGCCACAATAACTTACCTGACCTGGCGGAGACCTGTGCTCCGAGGAGCACTTTTTCTAGTTAATAGTAACTTGCAAGCACATTTACCTACTAAGTATAAGTTAAGTGCAAACTGGTGTGTTTACTTTACTTGAGTATTTACCATACTTGAGTATTTTCCTTTGTACGTCTTCTACTCCACTACATCTCAGAGGCAAATATTGTACTTTTTACTCCACTGCAATTATTTGAAAACTTAAGGACAAATTCACCCGTTTTCAACCTATCTCCATATAATTGGTGTAGTAGGCCTATTGATAAAATGATGCAATTCTTTTCTACTCTGTCTGTGTCTCATAGGAGGGCAGTGGACACTTCAGAAATCCGCCTACCAGTTACATCATCATTAGGCAGGGTTTCTATTTTTTTTTTTCATTTAGATTTTTATTAACGTGAGAACAATGGCTTCCATTATAGCATGCTAACTTCCCAGGAATAGAAAGCCTACAGTTTGTATTAGCTTGGATTCCCCATCGATGATGTCACTGGTTTCTGAACTGTAGTCCTTTAAGTTACAAGTTACAAGTTCTAGACTTAGATTATTACTAGAAAACACACATTAACCAATAAGCCCAATTTATACTTTGGCTGTTCAAAAATAGCCGAATAGCTCACAACGAATCGCATGCGTGTAGATCGGCAAATTTTGAAATAATGAATACTTTTACAGTACTACTTTTACAGTACTTTGGTATATTTTGATGCCAATCTTTTAGTACTTTTACTCAAGTAAAGATTGTTTTTGTTTTACCACGGATGTTACGTGCTGAAAATGGCAGATCTACAAGCTCACAGTGGGCTTGCAGATTGGCTATTTTTTGCACGTGACACCTGTGCGCAACAAAATATAAGTCAGGCTTTACTGTGTGCTGCATGAGGGGTGGAGGAGTCTAAAAGGTGCAGCACAGAAAACATACACTACCACACCCATAGAGAGAGAGAGAGAGAGACAGAGAGGGTGGGGGAGTGAGAGAGAGAGGAAGGGAGAGAGAGAGAGAGAGGGAGGGAGAGAGAGAGAGAGAGAGAGGGAGATGGTGTCACTACCTTGTCGTGGACTGGCAGTTTTCATGACACCAATTACCTGCAATTCTGTGTGTGTGTGTGTGTGTGTGTGTGTGTGTGTGTGTGTGTGTGTGTGTGTGTGTGTGTGTGTGTGTGTGTGTGTGTGTGTGTGTGTGTGTGTGTGTGTACACGCGCGCGGCAGCGCGCGCGCGCGCGCGCGTGTGTGTGTGTGTGTGGAATTACCTTCAGTAAGTCATGCCCCTCATCGTTCACTGCAGGGTGGAGAAGCTGCTTGATGAAGCAGCCCCCATCGCTCCCCACCCCCCGCACTCTTTCTCCGCACTATAAAATACCCAGATTTAATTAACTCAAAATGGACCCGTGACCTGTACATTTTTTTACACTCTCAGACTTAAAGGTATCATGACATTCATTTTCACTTTTTTTTATTTTCAATGTTTTATTTTGGGTTTTATGACCTCAATTACACCCAAAAAAACTGAACTTAGAACATTCAGTGGATTTTCTGTGGTCTGGGGTTTTCTGAATAATTAGGCTGAAAAGTAATCTGAGCTTGGCCCTTCGACAGTGAGGTCACAGTCGATTAATCCCGCCCACTCTCCTCCTCGCCCCTCCCCTCCCCTATCCTTTCCTTTGGGGGGGGCGGAGCAGAGGCGATGATTGACAGGCAAAATCCCTCACCAGCGACACCCGCAGGCAAAGATTTATTTTTTCATTGCAGTTGAAAAGGCTTTAGAAATGTGCGAGAAAAACACCTGCCATGGATCACTGGAATGGAATTTTCACTTAAAACTTTTTGTACACTTTTGAAGGACCAGGACAAAGACTTTGAATGTGGTGTAAAAGTGAATGTCATTAAACCTTTAACACTCACAGGATTTAGCGGTGTGACTCCCCCCCTCTCGTGTCTTTTCTTTAGGGGAGGGAGGAAGGGAGGGAGGGAGGGTGGCGGGGCATTCAGATGTCTTCTAAAATTGATGCTGATGTTTTGAGAAACTTCCCCACCCAAGGTCCAGTTCATAAACTAACGGTTGGAGGAATTCTCTGCATTGCACCAAGGAGGAGATGAGGGGTGTGTGTGGGTCTGGTCTGGTGATGGCACAGCTTTCAACGTGATCTTAGAAGATCAAACTCAAACATTTCCATGTAATGTCAAGGAATTGCATTTTTTTTGGCTGCGGACACCCATCTGAAAATATGTTTCTGCCCGAGACCCCAAGAAGAGAATTTCGAAAATGTTCAAGACTTCTCAAAGATTTTCAAAAATAGCAGATCTACAAGCTCACCCCCCCCCCCCCCCAAGGACCTTTGATAACCACTGAT